>NC_138889.1:65862236-66229736 GCF_965194825.1 Balaenoptera physalus
TGGTGCACAAGGATATTTTACAATCATCTCAGAGTCTTGACTTCAATAACCCTGCACCTTTGGAAGAGAGTTGCTACGTGCACCAAGAAGATGGGCAATCATACCACAGTGAGCACATTCCTTCTGTGGGGATTTTCCAGTTTCCCAGACCTACAGAGTCTCCTCTTTGTGAAGATTTTCTTCTCCCAAGCTATCATCCTAGCTGCAAATGTGTCCATAGTGGTGGCCATCAACCTCAGTCACAACCTTCACATCCCCATGTAGTTTTTCCTCTGTGGTCTCTCCTTTTCAGAAACCTGTACCACTATGGTAATCATCCCCCACGTGTTGGTGGACTTGCTATCAGACAGTAAGACCACTTCTCTTCTTGAGTGTGCCACACAGATGTTTTTCTTCTTTGGCTTGGCAGGCAATAACTGCTTCATCATGGCTGCCATGTCCTATGACCGTTAACACTGCTATTCACAACCCACTGCACTACTCCATCCTGATGACCCGTAAGATCTGCTTTCAGCGGATGATGGCGGCTCGGGTGGTTGGGTTCCTGGTTTCTGTGTGCATTGTCCTCATAGTATTCAACTTGTCTTCCTGTGACTCCAACACCTTCCAACACTTCTTTGCGACATCTCACCTGTGGTCTGCCTTGCTTGTGACTATACTCCCTATCATGAAATGGCTATTTTTCTGCTCTCTGCCATGGTGTTGGTGGGCAGCTTTATTTTCATTATGATTTCCTGTGTCTTCAATGGGTCCATAGTTATGAGGACGCCCTCTGCCCAGGGGAGGTATAAGGCCTTCTCAACTTGCTCCTTCCACCTCACTGTAGTGTGCATACACTATGGATTTGCTGGCTTTGTCTATTTGAGGCCCAAGCACAGTGACTCATTCCCTGAAGATATGCTGATGGCTGTGACACATACAGTGCCAACACCTCTGCTTAATCCCATTGGTTCTTTTTAACTTCAGTGATTATATTTTTCAGATCTAGAAACTTCCCTTGGTTATATTTCATAATTCTATTTCTTTGCTGAAACTTTTCTACTTCAAAGAAATAGAATTTCGATGATTGCTTATTGAAGCATTTGTTTGATGGCTGCCTTAAAATCCTTACCAGATAATTTTAACATTCTTTTCATCTTGATGTAGACATATATTGTCTTTTCTCATTGAACTGTGATTTTTCTGGTTCTCGGTATGACAGTGATTTTTACTGCAGCAGAGACATTTGGGATATTATGAGACTCTGGATCAGATTCAATCTTTTTTTAGGAGGATGTCCCCTGTCACTGCAACTACTAGGTGTATGTGTATCTCTCCAGCTTCCTGCTGAGCACTACTGACACAGCTCTGGGAAAATGGAGTGCTGACACCCACTGCCTCCTTGCAGATGAATGAGATGCAAGTGCAGCTCCCGTCACCACCCTGTCGTCTCCTTCCCAGTTATAGTGTGATGCCAATTTGCACACCTCCTTTCTTCCAAGTAAGGTCAGTTCCTTGTTGGGCCCCACTGCCACTAGGGAGGGGGAACCTGCAGAGCTGGCTCACACTGTTTTGTTGTTGCAGGTGGAGGTGGAAGCTCAGGTCCCCACTGGATCCCCACTCACAAGGGGGGTGCGGTTACAGGGGAGCAGAGAACCAACTAGTACCGCCTCACACTCCCTCATTGTCTCATTGCTGCCAGATGACAGAGGAGGTTCATTTCGCTGCTGGACCCCACTGACAATACCCTGGCAGGGGAATCAAAGGGTGGGCGGGGTGAAGAATACCTCCCTGCTTGGCCCCAGTGAATCCTGCCGGTGGGAGACAGGTACCATTTTTCCACTGGTATTTGTCTGGAGTAAGACAGGTATTGCCAAAATGTTTTCTATTCTGTTAAGGTCACCCTTTTCCCAGTTCTTTGGCTAGCAAGAACAGACTTTTCTTAAAGCTTTCTTTTTGTCTGTGTCTCTTGATGGTTCTGAGTTGGAGGTTTGTGCAGCAATCTGTACAGGACATATGGAAGCAATAAGAAAATGCAGGGACTCAACACTATGTGATTTCCTCAGGTCCAAAGTCCCGAAGGGTTTGCCTTCTTCTCTGTCCTGTTTAGAATCTTCCTATGCTTGTTTGTTGTTTCATCTAGGAATGTTTTTAGTAATAAGAGGGAGGACCTGAAGGGTATGGAGCAACTTCATCTTCAATGAAACCAGAAGTCTATGCCTTCAAACATTTAACAATATTTTTCCTGCTTCTTATTTACTTTGTGACAGAAAGGTGATCTAATACAAGTTTGCCTGACATATCCAGATGTAGGAGTCTGCATACTTACTCTGAACAGAAAGGGCTGGCTAGAAAGAAATGTGTCCCAGACAAATGAAAGTCCTCTAGTGGTGAAGTATTAAAGAGCCCCTCATTCTGCCCCTCCACAGAGAGTATGTGCCTTAAAAGAAGTCAGAGTATTAAGAGGATATTTGTGACCTTGAACTTTTGCTTAACCTTTATGTGCCTCAGTTACATCTTCTGTAAAGTACGAATTACAAAACATCTTTTGGGGTTATTCTGAGGATTAATTGGGTCACTACTTGTAATTACTGGGAACAGTAACTGGAAGGTAGTAAACTATCTCCTATTGTTAGCTCCTTTGCTAATTCTCTTGCTACTGCTACTACTACTCTTACTAACATTTGACTTGTACATGTTCTAACTCTCCAACCATTCCAAGGCATAAGGGAGACATTATTCAGCAGAGAGTGATTACATAGCTTTTACTAAACCAGGCTGAGATGCTATTTACCAATCTGAGTTAAACAGTGGCATGGCAGTGGTGTAACTGCGGTGAGCATGGGTTTGTGTAAAAGCCTATCACAGGTGTGGCAGGGTCTGACACAAACGTTCCATCACTTGAATCAGGCTGACATTCAACAGATTCAAAGGCCGCCAAGTCAGTGGTTCATGCTAGAGCAAAACCTTCATACATCCACTCATTTATTAATTTTTCATTCATACATTTTAAATATACATTTATACTTACTGTGTTGCAGGAAGTGTGTAAACATTAGACACACAGGAAAAGAAAGACATTAAACGTGTCTACATGAAGAGTCCAGAATTTTTGAGAAAACAAATACTGAATCTGTAGTTGCAAGTGCACTGAGTATTCTGAAAAAAAATATGCGGTGGTGGGGAGAGCTACGGGGGATAACAGGTGTGCTTAATTTGGTCTGGAGCTTGAAGAAGGCTTCCAAGAGGATGGGAAACAACATTTAAGTGCATACATATAGCATGTTGCTGTTACACAGGTGAGAGGGAAAATGCATTCAGGCAGAGGTACTGCATGTGAGAGGGTCCTAAAGTGGCAAAGAATATGGACATACTTGTGGTTTTAAAAGAATACCAATGATACCTAGAGTTTGAATGTTTGGGGAATGAGGGAAGAGTGCTGAGAGACAGAAATATAACAGGGACACATTCAGGACTTTGTAACCATGTTAAGAATTGTTGCCTTTATTCAAAGTCTTTGGGGGATATTAACAAAGGAATTAATCTATTTAGATTTTTTTGTTTGTTTTGTTTTGTTTATTCAAGACCCATGTATTCTCTAGTTCTGCCCACATGGAGACACCCTCCTTGAAAAGGCATTGAATCCTTCCCTTCACTTTAACACCTTGTGCGAAAACACG
Organism: Balaenoptera physalus; assembly: GCF_965194825.1. NCBI lineage: Eukaryota > Metazoa > Chordata > Mammalia > Artiodactyla > Balaenopteridae > Balaenoptera > Balaenoptera physalus. Next base: position 65,865,896 of record NC_138889.1, read on the forward strand.
TGTTCTGAGGTTTCAACTATGAGATCCACATTCTTAAAGCACTGATTCTTAAACCTCATCTAGATTTCTCCCCTTGGATGGGGGGAGATGACCCAAACACAGAGAAGAACAGTTCAGGACTGTGGGCTCTGCTCGCCCAGAAGACCTTGCAGCTGCCCTGACCACCCGGCTGGAGCCAGGATTAGGGCTCTGAGACGAGAAGAGCCTGCTGAGCTGCCGCCACCGCCCCCACCCCCGTCCTCTTCACTAGGCTTGCTGTCACCTCTAGTTTCCCTGGAGTGTGGGGATTCCAGACGGTCTCTGCTCACACTTCTGTATCCCGCCTGCTGCCTCAGCACTGCTGATCCACACCAACGTTCCACACACAAGTTATTTTATAAGCCTGCGGGTTCTTTTTCATCAGAGGACATTCCCAAGGCCATGACTTCCCTGGCTCCCCACTGCCCTTGCCAGCACACTGGATGTGCGTGGCCACCGTGCTGAGTCGGGCACACCCCCTGGCTCCCCTCCGGCGCACTCTCCTGGAGGACTGAGGGCGGTGCCCTGGGCTCATCAGCAGGACCTGTCCTGAAGCCAGGAGTGACAAGAGCCACACCTGCAGGTCTATTCCACTGACCAACCACTCAGGACCGAGCTGGGCCCACGGACCTTGGTCTGGATTGTGTCGGCTGGTCATTCTTGCCGAGGTTCACAGGCCAACAGCCAGTGTCCTTCCTTCCCTGCTCATCACTGCACCAGCGGCTCACTCCTACCTGCTGCCGTCATGCGCCTGGCAACCTCGTGTTCCGGGGCCAGCCAAGAACTGAGACCCCAGCAGGCCCCTAGTTCCCAGCAAGCAAACTCCCCATTAAACTACTGCTGCCTAGCCGTGTTCTCGAGGCTTCAGAGCCGGGAAAGTGCAGAGAGCATAGCAGGCCGCGGCGCCCCCAGCCCCAGACCCGCGATGCTCCGCGGAGGCGCCGGAACCTCCCAACACAAGCGACCTCTGCGCCCGCCCGTCCCGTGGACCCGAGCGCATCTCCAACCACCGCGACCCAGGATGGAGGCACGGGGCGCGCGGCTCGGCCGGCGGCGGGCACTGGGGCGGGCGGGGACCCGGGCTCCGGCCCCGAGGCTGCGCGGACCCGCCAGGCCCACCTCCATCCCCGCCGCCCGGAAAGCAATCTATTTAGATTTATGCCATGGTTGGTATATGGAGAATGAGTTGTTAAGACAGTAAGAGAGGGGAGAGGAAAGCTGGTTAGAGTTCTATTAGCTAGGATTCTCCAGAGAAACAGAACCACTATAATGTTGTTATTGTTGTTTTTATTTTAAAGGAATTGGCTCACACAATTATGGGAGCCGGCAATTCCAAAATGCACAGGGCGGTCCAGGAGATTGGAAATTCCAGTAAGAGTTGATGTCACAGTTTTGAGTCCAAAGGCATCCTGGAGACAGAATGCTTCTTTTTAAAGGGACTTAAGTCTTTTCTCCTAAGGTTTTCAACTGATTGGATGAGGGCCACCCACATTATGGACAGTAATCTGCTGTATTCAAAGTCTACCGATTTAAATGTTAATCACATCTTAAAAAAAACACCTTCCCAGCAACATCTAGACTCATGTTTGACCAAACAACTGGTCACTGGAGCCTAGCCAAATTGACACATAAAATCAAATATTACAGGAGTACTACTGTAAAATAAACATATAAGGTGGTAGCTGGGGAAAAAAAGTGCTGACAATGAAAATGAAGAGCAATGGGAGATAAATATTGGACTCAGAATGTACAAGACTTTGTCATTGAGTGCAAGCATGTGGAGGGAGAAAAATAAATTACCCTCAGGTTTCTAATCAATATGTTGATTGAATGATGGTGCGTCTTATTAGGATATGGAACATTGGAGAGGAGCAAGTTGGGGGTGGAAGGAGATAATTACTTTAGACAATTTGTGCTTGAGACTCAATAGACAAAAATATTTTTGCCTAAAGCACTAAATAAAGGACAGGGAAAGAGAAATAAATATGGTAGTCATCAGTGTATACAGATAAATTAAACTTCACAGGGGAAACACAATCTAGTTCCCTCAATCTTCCTTAACAGGCTGCATCTGACCACGAAAAAGTCACTTAAAGAGCTTGTTTACTCACTCCCTAGGAATTCAGGAACCCTGCTTATTTCCACAGAGAAGTCACCAGTTTTGACCTGACATAAGGATTCACAGCTGGTTTGGTCAGGGGCATCTCATCCTGTTCTTTTATAAAGTCTCCTGTAACTAGGCTGGAGCCAGACTAGGAACACAGGCCAGCATTTATGGGTCCAAAAAGCCCATCATCTACAGATAACCATGCAAAAAGAACATGTCCAGTAATTTTACTGTCTGGTTCCACTTGGTCATCTCCCCTCAGAATGTACTCAGTCATAACTATAATTATCACACTCATTCCAGGACAAGCTTCTGTTGAAATGGACACAGTCTCAAAAGTTTGGAGGTCCACAAACCTTAACTTATAGCAGAGTACAACTTTGGAAAAAATGTGAATAAAATTTTATAGAATTTTCTGCAGATTATTTTTTCATGTTAACCAATTTGTGTTACTAATTAATAATTAAATTTCATTTTATTAATGGTAGCTCACTATGGGCTTCTAATTTACTTTCTCATATCAGAAAATCTAACCCCGACCTTTACTAAGAGCCTTCCCATTGTCTAATACCATACAGACCAATACATTTTGACCACAGACACTCTTTGTCCTTTTATTATTATTTTATGGTCTATCATTAGATCAAATACTAAAAAAATTACAAATTAATTACGAAAATATTTTTCTAGCAAGCTCTCTCTTTACCACCAAGCTGAGGTGAGCAAATGAAGCTAGACTAAGCACAGAGGAAAAACAAAGCAGTCTTCATCGAATAGGAAGAGGCGATTTTAAAGGTCATTGCAAGATTAGGGAGAGTGGCCAAGACGTCGGAGTACAAGGACACTGAGCTCACCTCCTCCAGGGAGCACAACAAAATCACAACTATATGCACAACAACCATCGATGAAAAAGACTGGAACCTACCAGAAAAGATCTTCTACAACTAAATATACAAAGAAGGAACCACAACAAAACAGGTGAAAAGGGCGGACTCAAGATATAATCAAACCCTATTACCCCCGGGTGGGCGACCCTCAGACTGGAGAATAATTATAGTGCAGAGGTCCTCCCACAGGAGCGAGAGTTCTGAGCCCCACGTCAGGCCCCCAACCCAGGCGGGGGTCCAGCAGCAGGAAGACAACCCCCAGAGCACTTGGCATTGAAGGCCAGTGCTCCAGGCAGTTAGCAGGAGCCCCTCGGGACCGGGGGAAACAGAGACTCCACTCTTAGAGGGCGCACACAAAATCCCACGCACACCTGGGCAAAAACAATAATTTGATAGGAGCCTTGGCCAGACCTACCTGCTGGTCTTGGAGAGTCTCCCGGAGAGGCAGGGGGCATGGCTGCAGCTCGCCCTGGGGACAAAGTCACTGGCAGCAGCTTTTCTTAGGAGCTGCTTCTGCTGCGTGGACGCCGGAGCTGGTGGACGCCGGAGCTGACGGGCGCCATTTTGAAAATCTTCCTCCAGCTCATTAGCCCAACAGCCTGCAGGTGCCGGCGCTGGGGCGCCTCAGGCCAAGCAACTAACGGGGCGAGGACACAGCCCCAGCCTTCTGCAGACAGGCTGCCTAAAGACTAAAGAGCCCACAGCTGCCTTTAGACGCAGCCCTAGACAAGGCCCTGCCCACCAGAGGGCCAAAGCCCAGCTATACCCAGCAGAGGGCAGACACCAGCAAGTCCCACCAGGAAGCCTGCCTCTAGACCAACCTCACCCACCAGGGGGGAAACACCAGAAGTAGACACCAGAACGTAGGCCAGACCCTACCCTGGGACCAGCTGGGCCCTGGCCCCGCCCACTAGCAGGCCAATGCAACCTTCAGGACCTCCCCGACCCCATACCCAACTGTGTCAGGAACCACCCCCCACACCAATGATCTGAAACGAGCTCCAGGATCTCTGAGCCCTGCAGCCAGACTCCAGGAATCAGCTCTGCCTGCCAGTATCTGGCACTAACCCCAGTACTTATCTTCACCTGCCAGTGGGTGGGCAGCAGCCCCAGAATCTTCGGGACCCTGACTCTGCCCACCAGTAAGCCAGCCCTAGCCCCGGGGCCTCCTAGGGTTCTGCGACCAGCCGCCTCGTGACCAGGACCCACTAAACAGCAGCCAGCGGCATCCGCATGAGGCAGGGCCTGGCAACCAACCAGACTAGTGGCCATCCAAGCCCACCAGACCAGCCACATGCCCATCACAACAGAAGGACCCATGCAGCCCTCTTAGGGGGAACCCCTAGAACATATAGCTTGGGTGATGAGAGGGGAGTGCACTGCTGGGATGCATAGGATGCCTTCTACAGAGGGCCACTTCTCCAAGGTCGAGAAATATAACTACTAACCTACCACAGATATAAAAATAAAAATAGCAACTTAGAAAAAATGAGGCTGCAGAGGAACATGTTCCAGACAAAGGAACAAGGTAAAACCCCAGAAGAACTAAGAGGTATGGAGATAGGCAATCTACCTGAGAAAGAGTTCAGAGTAATGATCGTAGAGATGATCAAAGAACTTAGGAGGAGAATGGATGCACAGATTGAGAAGTTAAAGGTGATGAGGATGTAGATGTAGGAGATGGCTATGACAATCACCGTGACCACAATGATGGAGCCAGCTGTAAATGAGGGGACAACTGCAGGGATACTGATATCAGAACAGGAGAGTTCAACCAAAGGAGCAAAATCACAGAAAAAATGATTGACTCGATGTGGTCCACAGAAAAGTAAATAATAGAAGCAAATAGTAAAAGAGCAAGCATTGAGAAAACCACCTACATAAGCCACTGTGAGTAACTGAACATAAACTCCCGTGGACATTTTGGTGGAATAAAGCAGTGGGCTGCAGATTGCCACGAAGCGATCATATGCCATGGCAGCCAGAAGGAAGCACTCAGTTGACCCAAAGAAAACAACTGAACCAAGTTGAATGGCACATCCAGGATAGGAGATGGTATTTCTCTCCACCAGGAAATTTACAAGCATATTGGGCGTAACAGAAGATGAATAGCCTTAGATGAACAGTCAGCAAAGGCCAAGTGGCTCAGAAAAAAATACATACGATGATGGAGCTGAGAAGAGATTCTGATAAGAATGACTGTGCTGAGGTTGCCACATATGGTCACCAGGCAGATACAGAGGATGATCATGAAGAGGATGACTCGAAGAATTGGATCATTTGTTAAGCCCAGTAACATGAACCCTGTCATTGCAGTATTGTTCCCATGCCCCTGGGAATCCATGAGATAGGGTAGCTGCTACCAAAATGAACCTGTGATGAGACATTACATTAAAGAAGTTTTGAATTTGATAGTTTTCTTTTTATTAATACACATAGTTTATTATAAACAAGTAAATTATTCAAGTTAGGTTTGGACTAATTTTTTTTACTTTAAAGACATATTATTTTATTTTTATATATATTTTAGAGTAGAAAATTTTATTTATTTATATAATGAGTATTCTATATTTTAAAAATTGTTTTCAGCACTAACATGGGAAAACCTGCTTCAAATAATGTATATCTTTTATTCTTTATATTATATAATACCCAACAGTTATTGAATATTTACTAAATGGCAAGCCTTGGGTTAAGAATTTTCTATATAGTTCTATTCTAATTTGTATGAAATAATATTAAGTATTTTTATCTCATTTGTAGACAATGAAACTGAATTTGGCAATGTAACTGAGCTAAGTTTACATAGCAAATGGTAGAATCAAGATGTGAATCTCAGGTAGTTTGAATACAGTCCATTCCTTTAGTAACTATGCTATAAATGAAATTAAAGAATACTTATGATGAAGTCAAGTTTCTTGGAAATGGGTGGATAACAAATTACATTGCTACTTTCTGACAGCTAAAGTATAAAAGAGGTGCCTAGTTAATCACAAAGTTTACAAATTCTCTCAATAAAACAAGACCATGTTTTTAAAAGGAGAAATACAATTTTCTTAATTGGACAAAGAAGAAAGGGAAAGAAAGTTCGAATTAAGGTTATAAATGAAGTCAGCTATTATAAGTGTATTATGTTTATTTAACATTTACAATTAAATATTGTTTTCTCAATTAGTTTGAAATATCAATATAATTACTGTGCAAAATCTTACATGTTTAATATCTAGGACATAATTAAACTACATTCACTCAAATCTGATCATTTCCTAATGTAATTAGGTTTTCAAATTGGAGTAATATAGAACAAAATAGTATTCGTTTCAACATAATATACAGGTGAATAAAGTTCCAGCTTAAAAAGTTAAGAAGTGTACCCAGGTTCGCCCAGCAAGTTGCCAGGTTGAAACTCATCTCCAAGTTTTCTGGCTTTGTATTCTCAACTTTGCCCAAAAGCCTCTGGTTGCCTGTAAGCCTAAGTCTTCAGAACAATAAACAAAGGAAGTCTTTCCAAGATATTTACAAACAGTAAGTCCCCAAAGCACCTTAAATGTAGTGAATTTTATAGTATAAAACTTATGGGCGGAGTACCAAGTTTAATATTGTTGAAAGACCATGTGAGTTTCTGGTCTTATGGGTGGAAAAATGAGGAATCATGGTAACTTGAATTATGCCTATTTATACACTAAGTAGACTATAGAAACAGGTTAATTCAGCTAAGGTTACTTGCTAGCTGACTGCTGGATAGCATCTGCCCTGTTTCTCCTGGCTTGTGAGAACAGATACAACTTTAGAGAGTAAAGTGTTCTCAAATGGTTATTGAAAATCAGGACAACTGATTAACTCACAAAAGCTAAATATCTTACCTCTAAAAATGAGAATTCATTCATCTTACAGTAATAAATTCAAAGTCATTGTTGTAAAATAACAGCTGTGCTATTTTATTGTTTGCCTTTGAGGATAAATCTCTGAAGAGTCTTGAGATTCAAATGTGAATTCAAAAGCACCAGGGGTCATTATCACATTCTCAAGAGAATATTGAGCAGTGCACCTCACACAAATATAACTAATCTTTAAGGATTCTGTCAGTTCTCAAGCGACCAGTCTCTTCTATTTTCTAGTTGTTTGTGTACTTCCATTTGATAATTATTGGAAGTATAATATAATAAATTATCTCATAGCTAAACATTTGTTCTGTTTAATACATCAGGTTAAGGACTACACTACAAATATACAATGGTAGAAGAATGTGTGATCAAGAGAGCAGATTAGGAGGACCCTGCTCACCTCCCACAAACACAACAAAATTACAAATATATATATAGCAACTTTCTCTAAGGATAACCTGACGACTAGACAAATGACTCTTCTACAACCAAAGAAAGAACCACACAGAGTCTAGTAGCAGAGGAGAAGTGATTGAGTTGGGACCCACACCCTCAGTGGGCAACCCAGAGGAGGAGAATATCACAGGCTCAGGGATACTCCCTAAGAAGAGAGAGGTTTCAGCCTCACATTGGGCACCCCAACCCTGGGGTCAAGTACTAGGAAGATAAGCCCCATTTCCTGGTTTTGAAAACCAGTGGGGCTTACCAGAAGGCTGTAGGGAATTGAGACTCTGTTCTTGAAAAGCACACTCACAGACTTGCTTACTCTCAATATCAGTGCAGAAGCAGAAGATTGAAAAGTTCCTGGTGCTCTGGCTAACCTGCTGATTGCCCCAGAACACCCCACCCCAGCCTGCACCAGTCTCCAGCTGCAGCCTCTCTGCCAAACCCCCACCAAGGTGTGACTGCCAGCATGTCTCAAGACTAGCTGCAGCTTGCTCCAGGCTGTAGTTCAAGCCCCTCTGGCTCCAGCCATACCCCCACCAAGGCAGCAACTGCCATTATGCCACAGGAGAATCCATGGTTTACACCAGGCTCTGACTCTAGCCACTCTGTCTCCAGCCCTAATCCCCACCAAGGTGGTGGCTGCCAGCTCAAACCAGGAGAAGTCATGACCCTTGCTCATTTCAGATCTAGATTTCCCACCAAAGCCACTGAGCACACACAGACTGCAAAGCGATGCTCCCCCACAAGCACACACCTTCAAGACCAGGATAGGTAACTGTTTCACCTAATTTCATAGACCAAGAGGGAAAGTCAGACAAAATGAGAAGACAGGGGAATATGCTCCAAATGAGAGAATGAGATAAAAACACAGAAAAAAAAAACTTAATGAAATGCAGATAAGTAACTTACCTGATAAAGAGTTCAAAGCAATGGTTATTAAAATAATCACTGAACTTAGAAAAGAATAGAGGAACATAGTAAGAATTTCAACAAAGGACTAGAAAATATAAAAAGAACTGTTGAGAGTTGAAGAATACAATAACTGAAATGAAAAATACACTAGAAGGAATTAATGGCAGATCAGGTGATACAGAACACATAAGCAACCTGGAAGACAGAATGGTTGAAATCAACCAATCAGAACAAAAAAGGAAAAAGAATTTTTAATGAGCATAGCTTAAGGGACCCATGAGACAACATCAAGTGTACTAACATTATAGGGGTCTCAGAAGGAGAAGAGAGAGGAAAAGGGCTAGAAAAACATACTTGATAAAATAATGGCTAAAATTTTCTTTAATCTGAAGAAGGAAAAAGATATTTAGGCCCAGGAAGTGCAGAAAGTTTCGAACAAGATGAACCCAAAGAGACCCACACCAAGACATATCATAATTATAATGGCAAAAGTTAAAGATAAAAAGAAAAAATTTAAGTTAGTGAGAGAAAAAGAGAGTCACATAAAAGGGGATCCCCCTAATGCTATCAGCTGATTTTTCAGCAGAAACAGTGCAGTCCAGAAGGAAGTGGCATGATACATTTAAAGTGCTGAAAGGAAAAAACCTACAACAAAGGATACTCTACCTGGCAAGCTTCAGAATTGAAGAAGAGATAAAGAATTTCCCACACAAGCAAAAACTAGAAACACACATCATTGTTAAACCAGCCTTACAAGAACTGTTAAAGGGTCTTCTTTAAGTGAAAAAGAAATGACTATAACAAGAAATAAGAAAATATATGAAGGAAAAAAACTCACTGGTAAAGGTAAATGTATTAGTAAAGGCAGTGGATCAGCCACTTGAAAAAAGCTAGTGCAAAAGTTAAAAGACAAAAATTGTATAACTACAATGAACAGTTAAGGGGTACACATAATGATGTAAAATATGACATCAAAAACATAAAATGTGGGGTTGGGAGTAAAAAATGTGGAGCTTTGAGAATGTGCTTGAATGTAAACAACTATAGTTTAAAACAAAGGGACATATTATGTCAATATATATGAACTTCATTGTAACCACAAATCAAAAACCTACAATATATACACACACAAAAAAAACAAAGAAAACGGAACTCAAGCATAACACTAAAGAAAACTGTCAAACTGCAAAGGAAGAGGCTAAAAGAATAATAAGAGAACAGAGAAGGCTACAAAAGCAACCAGAAAACAATGAAAAAAGTTGCAGTAAGTACATACTTATCAATAATCACTTTAAATGTAAATGGACTAAATGCTCCAATTAAAAGACATATGGGGACCTCCTTGGTGGTCCAGTGGTTAAGACTCCATGCTTCCACTGCAGGGGGTGCAGGTTCAATCCCTGGTCAGGGAACTAAGATCCTGCATGCCTCACAGTGGGGCAAAAAATAAATAAATAAAGACATATGTTTGTTGAATGGATAAAAAAATAAGACCCACCTATATACTGCCTGCAAGAGACACTTTAGAGCTGAAGACACACAAAGGTTGAAAGTGAAAGGATGGAAAAAGATAGTCTATGCAAATAAAAATGAAGAAAAACTGGGGGAGCAATACTTATATCAGACAAAATAGACTTTAAAATAAAGTCTATAGCAAAAGACAAAGATACAACATTCATAAACATATATGCACCTAATATAGGAACACCTAAACATACAAAGCAAGTATTAAGAGACATGACATAAAGAAAGAAGTTGACAGTAATACAATAGTAGTAGAGGACTTTAATACACCACTTACATCAATGGACAGATCATCCAGACAGAAAATCAATCAGAAAAGAGTGGCCAAATGATCCAGGCTGGATCAGATGGACTTGATAGATACCTACAGAACATTTCATCCAAAAATAGCATTCTTCTCAAGTGCACATGGAACTTTCTCCAGAATAGATCACATGCTAGGCTACAAAACAAGTCTCAAAATTTTAGAAGACTGAAATCATATCAAGCATCTTTTCCAACAACGACACTACGAGATTAGAAATCAACTGTAAGAACAAAACTGCAAAAAACATGAACAAGTGAAGGTTAAACAACATACTACTGAAAAACCAATGGGTCAGTGAAGAAATCAAAGAGGACATCAAAAAATACCCTGAGACAACTGAAAATAGAAACACAACTTTCCAAAATCTATGGGACACAGTAAAAGCAGTTCTAAGAGGGAATTTATAGCGATACAGGCATACTTCAAGAAACAAACAAACAAAAAACTCAAATGAACAACTAACTTTCTGCCTAAAGAAATTAGAAAAAGCAGAAGAAACAAAGCTCAAAGTAACCAGAAGGAAGGAAACAATTGGAAATAAATAAAACAGAGGCAAAAAACAGAAAAGATCAATGAAACTAAGAGTTGGTTTTTTGAAAAGATAAACTAAATTGATAAACCTTTAGCCAGGCTCATCAAGAAACAAAAGGGCCAAAATAAATAAAATGGGATTTGAAAAAGAAGTTACAACCAATATTACAGAAATACAATCATAATAGAATACTACAAACATTTATACACCCAAAATTGGACAACCTAGGAGAAATGGATAAATTCCTACAAACATACAATCTTCTAAGAGTGAGTCAGGAAGAAACAGAAAATCCAAAAAGAATGATTACTAGTAATGAAATTGAATCAGTAATCAAAAAACTCCCAACAATCGAACATCCAGGACCAGAAAACTTAACAGAGGAATTCTACTAAACACTTAATGAAGAGTTAATACCGATCTTACTCAAACTATTCCAAAAAATTGAAAAGGGAACATTTCTAAATTCATTCTACAAGGCCAAGATCGCCCTGACACCAAAACCAGACAATGATATTACAAAGAAAGAAAATTACAGGCCAATATCTCTGATGAAGATAGATGCAAAAATTCACAAGAAAATATTAGCAAAATGAATTCAACAATACATAAAAAGGATCATGCATCATGATCAAGTAGGATTTATCCAGGGATGCAAGACTGCCTCAGTATCTGCAAATCAAACAACATAATACACCACATTAACAAAATGAAGGATAAAAATCACACGATCATCTCAGATGTAGAAAGAGCATTTGACAAGATTCAACATCCATTCATGATTAAAACTTGCAACAAATTTATTATAGAGGGAACATACCTAAACACATAAAGGCCATTTATGACAAACCCACAGCTAACATCATACTCAGGAGCAAGACAGTGATGCCCACTCTTGCCACTTCTATTTAACATAGCATTAGAAGTCCTAGCCACAGCAATCTGACAAGTAAAAAAGGAGGGGAGGCATCCAAATTGGAAGGGGAAGAAGTAAAACACTCTGTTTTCAGATGACATGATACTCTATATAGAAAATCCTAAAGACTCTGCCAAAAAAAACTATTAGAATTAATAAATAAATTCAATAAAGTTGCAGGATACAAAATTAATTTACAGAAATCTGTTATTTTATAAACTTATAATGAACTACCAGAAAGAGAAATCAAGAAAACAATCCAATTTACAATTGAATCAAAAAGAATAAAATACCTGGAATAAACTTAACCAAGGAAGTGAAAGATCTATAGTCTGAAAACTAAAAGACACTGATGAAGGAAAATGAAGACAACACAAATAAATGGAAAGATATCCTATGTTTATGTACTGCAAGACATTTGGAAAATCCTCTACTCATTTTTTAAGAGAATTGTTTCTGGAGGGTTTTTCTGTTTGTCTGTTATTGATTTGTATGAGTTATTTATATATTTTGGATATTAACCCCTTATCAGATATATGGTTTGCAAATATTTTTTTTCCATTTTGTAGGTTGCCTTTTCACTTGTTGTTTCTTCTACTGTGCAGAAGCTTTTTAGTTTGATGTAGTCTCATTTGTTGATTTTTGCTTTTGTTGCTTATGCTTTTGGTGTCATATCCCAGAAATCACCACCAAGACCAGTGTTAAGAAGTTTATTCCCTATGTTTTATTGTAGGAGTTTTACAGTTTCAGGTTTTATGTTTATGTCTTTAATCCACTTTAAGTTACTTTTCTGAGTGGTATAAATTAGGGGTCCAATTTCACTTTTCTGTTTGTGATTATCCAGTTTTCCTAACACAATTTGTTGAAGAGATCATCCTTTCCCCATTGCATCTTTTTGGCTCCCTTGTCAAATATTAGTTTACCGTATATATGGAGGTTTATTTCTGGGCTCTCTATTCTATTCCATTGGTCTATGTGTCTATTTTTATGCCAGTACCATACTGTTTCAATTACTATAGATTTGTAGTGTAGTTTGAAGTCAGGAAGTGTGATGCATCAGCTTTGTTATTCTTTCTCAGGATTGCTATAGAGAATGAGATAGTTTTCTTTATTTCATTTTCAGATATTTTGTTGTTAGTGTATAGAAATACAGCTGATTTCTGTATGTTGATTTTATATCCAGCAACTATACTAAATCCATTGATTAGTTCTAACAGTGTTTTTGTTATTTTTTTAAGGATTTTCTGTATATAAGATCATATAATCTGCAAATGACAATTTTACTTCTTCCTTTCTGATTTGGATGCCTTTTATTTCTTTGTATTGCTTAACTGCTCTAGCTAGGGCTTCCAGTACCATGTTAAATATGAGTGGTGAGAGTGGGCGCCCTTGTCTTATACCTGATTTTAGAGGGAAAGCTTTCAATCTTTCACTATTGAGTATGAAGTTAGTTGTGTGTTTGCCGAACAAAGTCTTTATTATGCTGAGGTATATTCTTTCTATACCCAATTTATTGAGGGTTTTTTTTTAATCATGAAAGGATGTTGCGTTTTGTCAAATGCTTTTTCTGCGTCTACTGAGATGATTATATAATTATTTTTCATTCTATTAATGCGGTGTATCACATTTATTAATTTGCCTATGTTGAAACATCCTTGCATTCCAGGGATAACTCCCACATCTGCAGGATGTATGATCTTTTAATGCATTGTGGAGTTCAATTTGCTAATATTTTTTGAGAATTTTTGCACCTATGTTCATCAGGGATATTGGTCTAAGTTTTCTTTTCTTTCAGTGTCCTTATCCGGCTTTCGTATCAGCATAAAGCTGACCTCATAAAATGAATTTGGAAGTGTTCCTTCCTCTTCATTTTTGGAGGAAGAGTTTGAAAAAGACCGGCATTAAATCGCCTTTAAATATTCGGTAGAATTCACAAATGAAGTCATCTGGTCCTGGGCTTTTCTTTGTTGGCAGGCTTTTGATTACTGATTCAATCTCCTTACACTTGTTTTTGGTCTATTCAGATTTAATATGTCTCCCTGATTCAGTCTTAGCATGTTGGGCTTTTCTAGGAATTTATCCATTTCTTCTAGGTTATCCAATTTGATTGCATATAACTGTTTCTAGTAAGTCTCTCATGATCCTATGTATTTCTGTGGTATCAGCTGTAATGTTTCCCCTTTAATTTCTGATTTTATTTATTTGAGCCTTCTCTCCTTTTTCTTAGTTGGTCTAGCTAAAGGTTTGTCAATTTTATCTTTTTGTAAAATCAGCTCTTAGTTTTGTTACTGTTTTGTATTGCTTTCCTCTTCTCTATTTCATTTATTTCCAGTCTGATCTTTGTCATTTCCTTTATTCCATTAACTTTTGGTTTAGTTTGCTCTTCTTTTGCTAGTTCCTTGAGGTTTAATGTTAAGTATTTTATTTGAGAGCTTTCTATTTTCTTTATTTAAATTTTTTTTATTGGGGTATAGTTGTTTTACAATGTTGTGTTAGTTTCTACTGTACAGCGAAGAGAAGTAGAGTTCCCTGTGCTATACAGCAGGTTCTTATTAGTTATCTATTTTGTAGAGAGCTTTCTATTTTCTTAAAAATGCATATATTGTTGTAAAATTTCCTCTCAGAACTGCTTTTGCAGTATCTCATTGGTTTGGGTGGGTTGTGTTTCTATTTTCATTTGTTATGAGATTTTAAAATTTCTCTTTGAATTTCTTCTTTGAGCCATTGTTTGTTTTGGAGTATGTTATTTAGTTTCCATATGCTTATAGATTTTCTAGCTTTCCTCTTGTTGATTTCTAGTTTTACACCATTGTAGTCAGAAAAGATACTTGGTATGATCAGTCTTCCTAAATTTGCTGGACATTGTTTTGTGGCCCACCAAATTATCTATCTTGGAAAATATTCTGTGTGCATTTGAGAAGAAGTTATTCTGCTACTGTAGGATGGAATAGTCTATATATGTCTGTTGGTCTATATATGTCTGTTTGATCTAACATATGGTTCAAGTCCAATGTTTCCTTGTTGATTTTCTGTCTGAATGATCCATCCATTGCTTAAGTGGAGTATTCGTCTTGTACTAGTATTGTATGGTTGTCTATTTCTCCCTTCAGATCGGTTAGTACTTGCTTAATATATTTAGGTTCTCCAATGCTGGATACATATATACTTATGATTGTTATATCTTCTTGATGAATTGACCCCATTATCACTATATAATGACTTTCTTTGTCTCGTTACCATTTTGGCTTGAAGTCTATTTTGTCTGATATAAGCATAGCTACCCCTGCTTCTTCTTGCATGGAATATCTTTTTTCATCCCTTCACTTTGAGCCTATGTGTGTCCTTAAATCTGTAATGTCTCTTATAGGCAGCATATAGTTGGCTCTTGTTTTTTTTTATCCATCTAGTCACTCTGTGCCTTTAACTGGTGAATTCAATCCATTTACATTTAGAGCAATTTTTGATATAAATGCCATCTTATTGTTTACTGGCAGTCTTGTAGTTCAGTTATTACTTTTTTCCTTTGTTTCTGCTTACACTTATAAATTGGTGGTTTTCCATGGTGGTATGCTCTATTCCTCCTTTCTTTACCTTTTGTGAACCTACTCTAGGTTTCTGCTTTTTAGGTTATCATGAGGCTTAATAAAACATCTTATAGATATGATAATCCTTTTTAAGCTGTTAGCAACTTAAATTTTTTCACATACATAAGCTCCACCATTTATTCCCTCCTTTTTTGATGTTACAATTTACCTCTTTTTATATTCTGTATTCACTAACAAATTATATGCTATATTTATTATTTTTTTATAAATAGTATGATTTTATTCCTAAGGAAAAGTGACACATTCTTTGTTGGGCACATGTACCAATAGAATAGAAATGTAGAAGCTTATAATAGATCTCACCTGTAAATAGTTATATCTTTATAGGTCAATTCCATTATAATATACGTAAGAATATATTTAGCGTATGCTTGTTTGATAACAAGGAAAGATCCAGTTTCAGCAACACTACAGCTTAAAGCTTTCTACAGTGAGGGGCTTTACTACTGAATGAATGTCTGCGTGCATGTGTAGTGCTCATCCACCACAGGCATCCCTATAGGATGATGTAGATCGGCTCTTCCACTAGAAAATACCCCAAATATCCAAATATTTAGGTCTTTTCTCTTAGGTCAGTTTCCCTTGAAACTAATTTTCCAATCTCCTACCAGGGTGTTAGGCAGAGGCCTGGCTTCCAGAAACCCAGGAGCCAATCAAGAGAATGGGGTTAGTGGTAGTACTATATTTATTTTTAATACTCTTTTCCTTTAACCTTTATCCTATAGTTAAATGGTTAACACACTATCATATTACAGAGTCAGAGTTTTCTAAATATGACTGTATATTTACCTTTGTATATTTTCATATGTTTTCATGTCATTGGTTAATACTTTTTCATTTTAGCTTGAAGAACTCCTTTTGGCATTACTTGCAAGGCACGTCTGGTGGTTATGAACTCGTTCATCTTCTGTTTGGGAAATCGTCTCTCCTTCATTTCTTTTTTTTTTTTTAAATAAACTTTTAATCTCGGAACAGTTTTTTTGTGTGTGTGTGTGGTTGTGTGGGTCTTTGTTGCTGCACGCGGGCTTTCTCTAGTTGCTGCGAGCAGGCACTACTCTTTGTTGCGGTGCACGGGCTTCTCATTGAGGTGGCTTCTCTTTGTTGCAGAGCACAGGCTCAGGGACGTGGGCTTCAGTAGTTGTGGCACGCGGACTCAGTAGTTGTGGCTTGCGGGCTCTAGAGAGCAGGCTCAGTAGTGTGGCGCAGTGGGTTTAGTTGCTCCGCGGCATGTGGAATCTTACAAGACCAGGGCTCGAACCCGTGTCCCTTGCATTGGCAGGCAGATTCTTAACCACTGCGCCACCAGGGAAGTCCCTCTCCTTCATTTCTGAAGGATAACTTCAGTAGATAGAGTATTCTTTTTTTTTTTTCACACACACACTGTATTTTCTTTTAACAAGAGATAAATACACTGACACCAAGCATTGTACATGGATGACCACAACAAAAGCAACAATGATTGCAATTACCTAACATGAAACACACTCATACTATGTCATAATATTGACATTCAGTCCAGTAATCCTCCATTGTAACAGCTCCTTTACTTTGCAGTGAAAATTGATTTGTATATTCTTTGCCTCTGAGTCCTTGTGGGATTTTTTTTTTTAATTCAAACAGAAAGTCACAAAAATTATACTCATCCTCGTCAGTTCACTCAGTCCCATGTAATTAATTTTTTTTTCATCTTGATCTTTTGTTAGCACTTTTATGAGTTCATCAGTTTTTCATTAGAGTTCTGAAAATGCTTATTCATTCAGTTCAGCAGTACAGTCAGTTACCAGAAACCTGTACTTGTCAGAGTCTTTTCCATGAATTTCTTGAAGATGAAACCCTTTTACAGGAACATATTTGCAAAAGCATCAGAGTACACCCAGAACTGTCTGTAAATGACAAAAGACTTAAAAATGACCACGGTTAAAGATTTGATGAAAGTTCATAACAATGCAGTTGACAAGAAAATTAGTTATTTCTGAGATATACATTTTAAGGTAATAACTAAGATTATGACATAACATTATACCAGAACATATAAGATTTTTAGAAATTTCATGTAATGTCTGAAACATTTATATTAACATATTTCCATACAAATAACCCAATGAAAGTTTAGTATTAGTTGTTTTGTTTGTTTTTTTATACTGCAGGTTCTTATCAGTCATCAATTTTATACACATCAGTGTATACATGTCAACCCCAATCGCCCAATTCAGCACACCACCATCCCCACCCCACCCCAGTTTTCTCCCCTTGGTGTCCATATGTCTGTTCTCTACATCTGTGTCTCAACTTCTGCCCTGCAAACCAGCTCATCTGTACCATTTTTCTAGGTTCCACATACATGCGTTAATATACGATATTTGTTTTTCTCTCTCTGACTTACTTCACTCTGTATGACAGTCTCTAGATCCATCCACGTCTCAACAAATGACCCAATTTCGTTCCTTTTTATGGCTGAGTAATATTCCATTGTATATATGTACCACAACTGCTTTATCCATTCGTCTGTTGACGGGCATTTAGGTTGCTTCCATGACCTGGCTATTGTAAATACTGCTGCAATGAACATTCGGGTGCATGTGTCTTTTTGAATTACGGTTTTCTCTGAGTATATGCCCAGTAGTGGGATTGCTGGGTCATATGGTAATTCTATTTTTAGTTTTTTAAGGAACCTCCATACTGTTCTCCATAGTGGCTGTATCAATTTACATTCCCACCAACAGTGCAAGAGGGTTCCCTTTTCTCCACACCCTCTCCAGCATTTGTTGTTTGTAGATTTTCTGATGATGCCCATTCTAACTGGTGTGAGGTGATACCTCATTGTAGTTTTGATTTGCATTTCTCTAATAATTAGTGATGTTGAGCATCTTTTCATGTGCTTCGTGGCCGTCTGTATGTCTTCTTTGGAGAAATGTCTATTTAGATCTTCTGCCCATTTTTGGATTGGGGTGTTTGTTTCTTTAATATTGAGCTGAATGAGCTGTTCATATATTTTGGAGATTAATCCTTTGTTGATTAATTTGCAAATATTTTCTCCCATTCTGAGGGTGGTCTTTTCGTCTTGCTTATGGTTTCCTTTGCTGTGCAAAAGCTTTGAAGTTTCATTAGGTCCCATTTGTTTATTTTTGTTTTTATTTCCATTACTCTAGGAGGTGGATCAAAAAAGATCTTGCTGTGATTTATGTCAAAGAGTGTTCTTCCTATGTTTTCCTCTAAGAGTTTTATAGTGTCCACTCTTACATTTAGGTCTCTAATCCATTTTGAGTTAATTTTTGTGTATGGTGTCAGGGAGTATTCTAATTTCATTCTTTTACATGTAGCTGTCCAGTTTTCCCAGCACCACTTATTGAAGAGACTGTCTTTTCTCCATTGTATATCTTTGCCTCCTTTGTCATAGATTAGTTGACCATAGGTGCGTGGGTTAATCTCTGGGCTTTCTATCTTGTTCCATTGATCTATGTTTCTGTTTTTCTGCCAGTACCATATTGTCTTGATTACTGTAGCTTTGTGGTATAGTCTGAAGTCAGGGAGTCTGATTCCTCCAGCTCCGTTTATTTCCCTCAAGACTGCTTTGGCCATTCGGGGTGTTTTCTGTCTCCATACAAATTTTAAGATGATTTGTTCTAGTTCCGTAAAAAATGCCATTGGTAATTTGATAGGGATTGCATTGAATCTGTAGATTGTTTTGGGTAGTATAGTCATTTTCACAATATTGATTCTTCCAATCCAAGAACATGGTATATCTCTCCATCTGTTGGTATCATCTTTAATTTCTTTCATCAGTGTCTTATAGTTTTCTGCATACAGGTCTTTTGTCTCCCTAGGTAGGTTTATTCCTAGGTATTTTATTCTTTTTGTTGCAGTGGTAAATGGGAGTGTTTCCTTAATTTCTCTTCCACATTTTTCATCATTAGTGTATAGGAATGCAAGAGATTTCTGTGCATTTATTTTGTATCCTGCAACTTTACCAGATTCATTGATTAGCTCTAGTAGTTTTCTGGTGGCATCTTTAGGATTCTCTATGTATAGTATCATGTCATCTGCAAACAGTGACAGTTTTACTTCTCCTTTTCCAAATTGTATTGCTTTTATTTCTTTCTCTTCTCTGATTGCTGAGGCTAGGACTTCCAAAACTGTGTTGAATAATAGCGGTGAGGGTGGACATCCTTGTCTTGTTCCTGATCTTAGAGGAAATGCTTTCAGTTTTTCACCATTGAGAATGATGTTTGCTGTGGGTTCCTCATATATGGCCTTTATTATGTTGAGGTAGGTTTCCTCTATGCCCACTTTCTGGAGAGTTTTTATGATAAATGGGTGTTGAATTTTGTCAAAAGCTTTTTCTGCATCTATTTAGATGATCATATGGTTTTTATTTTTCAATTTGTTAATATGCTGTATCACATTGATTGATTTGCATATATTGAAGAATCCTTGCATCCCTGGGATAAATCCCACTTGATCATGGTGTATGATCCTTTTAATGTGTTGTTGGATTCTGTTTGCTAGTATTGTGTTGAGGACCTTTGCATCTATATTCATGAGTGATATTGGTCTGTAATTTTCTTTTTTTGCAGTATCTTTGTCTGCTTTTGGTATTAGGGTGATGGTGGCCTCATAGAATGAGTTTGGGAGTGTTCCTTCCTCCGAAATTGTTTGGAAGAGTTTGAGAAGGATGGGTATTAGCTCTTCTCTAAATGTTTGATAGAATTCACCTGTGAAGCCATCTGGTCCTGGACTTTTGTTGGTTGGAAGATTTTTAATCAGTTTCAATTTCATTACTTGTGATTGGTCTGTTCATATTTTCCATTTCTTCCTGGCTCAGTCTTTGAAGGTTATACCTTTCTAAGAATTTGTCCATTTCTTCCAGGTTGTACATTTTATTGGCATAGAGTTGCTTGTAGTAGTCTCTTAGGATGCTTTGTATTTCTGTGGTGTCTGTTGTAACTTCTCCTTTTTCATTTCTAATTTTATTGATTTGAGTCCTCTCCCTTTTTCTTGATGAGCCTGACTAATGGTTTATCAATTTTGTTTATCTTCTCAAAGAACCAGCTTTTCGTTTTATTGATCTTTGCTATTGTTTTCTTTGTTTCTATTTCATTTATTTCTTCTCTGATCTTTATGATTTCTTTCCTTCTGCTAACTTTGGGTTTTGTTTGTTCTTCTTTAGTTCCTTTAGGTGTAAGATTATTTGCGATTTTTCTTGTTTCTTGAGGTAGGCTTATATAGCTATATACTTCCTTCTTAGAACTGCTTTTGCTGTACCCCATAGGTTTTGGATTGTCATGTTTTCATTGTCATATGTCTCTAGGTATTTTTTGATTCCCTCTTTGATTTCTTCAGTGATCTCTTGGTTATTTAGTAACGTAGTTTTTAGCCTCCATGTGTTTCTGTTTTTTACGTTTTTTCCCCTATAATTCATTTCTAGTCTCATAGCGTTGTGGTCAGAAAAGATGCTTGATATGATTTCAATTTTCTTAAATTTACTGAGCCTTGATTTGTGCCCCAAGATGTGATCTATCCTGGAGAATGTTCCGTGCGCACTTGAGAAGAAAGTGTAGTCTGCTGTTTTTGGATAGAATGTCCTATAAATATCAATTAAATCTATCTGGTCTATTGTGTCATTTAAGGCTTCTGTTCCCTTATTTACTTTCATTTTGGATGATCTGTCCATTGGTGTAAGTGAGGTGTTAAAGTCCCCCAGTATTATTGTGTTACTGTCGATTTCCTCTTTTACAGTTGTTAGCAGTTGCCTTATGTATTGAGGTGCTCCTATGTTGGGTGCATATATATTTATAATTGTTATACCTTCTTCTTGGATTGATCCCTTGATCATTATGTAGTGTCCTTCCTTGTCTCTTGTAACATTCTTTATTTTAAAGTCTATTTTATCTGATATGAGTATAGCTACTCTAGCTTTCTTTTGATTTCCATTTGCATGGAATATCTTTTTCCATCCCCTCACTTTCAGTCTGTATGTGTCCCTAGGTCTGAAGTGGGTCTCTTGTAGACAGCATATATATGGGTCTTGTTTTTGTATCCATTCAGCAAGCCTGTGTCTTTTGGTTGGAGCATTTAATCGATTCACGTTTAAGGTAATTATCGATATGTATGTTCCTATGACCATTTTCTTAATTGTTTTGTGTTTGTTTTTGTAGGCCCTTTTCTTCTCTTGTGTTTCCCACTTAGAGAAGTTCCTTTAGCATTTGTTGTAGAGCTGGTTTGGTGGTGCTGAATTCTGTTTGCTTTTGCTTGTCTGTAAAGCTTTTGATTTCTCCATTGAATCTGAATGAGATCCTTGCCAGGTAGAGTAATCATGGTTGTAGGTTCTTCCCTTTCATCACTTTAAATATGTCATGCCACTCCCTTCTAGCTTGTAGAGTTTCTGCTGAGAAATCAGCTGTTAACCTTATGGGAGTTCCCTTGTATGTTATTTGTCATTTTTCCCTTGTTGCTTTCAATAATTTTTCCTTGTCTTTAATTTTTGTCAGTTTGATTACTATGTGTCTCAGTGTGTTTCTCCTTGGGTTTATCTTGTATGGGACTTGCTGCGCTTCCTGGACTTGGGTGGCTATTTCCTTTCCCATTTTAGGGAAGTTTTCGACTATAATCTCTTCAAATATTTTCTCAGGTCCTTTCTCTGTCTCTTCTCCTTCTGGGACCCTTATAATGTGAATGTTGTTGCATTTAATGTTGTCCCAGAGGTCTCTTAGGCTGTCTTCATTTCTTTTCATTCTTTTTTCTTTATTCTGCTCTGCAACAGTGAATTCCACCATTCTGTCTTCCAGGTCACTTATCCATTCTTCTGCCTCAGTTATTGTGCTATTGATTCCTTCTAGTGTATTTTTCATTGCAGTTATTGTATTGTTCATCTTTTTGTTTGTTCTTTAATTCTTCTAGGTCTTTGTTAACCATTTCTTGCATCTTCTCGATCTTTGCCCTCCATTCTTTTTCTGAGATCCTGGATCATCTTCACTATCATTATTCTGAATTCTTTTTCTGGAAGGTTGCCTATCTCCACTTCATTTAGTTGTTTTTCTGGGGTTTTAACTTGTTCCTTCATCTGGTACATAGCCCTCTGCCTTTTCATCTTCATCTTTCTGTGAATGTGGTTTTTGTTCCACAGGCTGCAGTATTGTAGTTCTTCTTGCTTCTGCTCTCTGCCCTCTGGTGGATGAAGCTGTCTAAGAGGCTTGATGTGAGGGACTGGTGGTGGGTAGAACTGACTGTTGCTCTGGTGGGCAGAGCTCAGTAAAACCTTAATCCACTTGACTGTTGATGGGTGGGGCTGGGTTCCCTCCCTGTTGTTTTTTTGGCCTGAGGCAACCCAACACTGGAGCCTACCTGGGGTCTTTGGTGGGGCTAATGACAGACTCTGGGAGGGCTCACACCAAGGAGTACTTCCCAGAACTTCTGCTGCCAGTGTCCTTGTCCCCACGGTGAGCCACAGCTCCCCCCACCTCCCCGCCTCTGCAGGAGATCCTCCAACACTAGCAGGTAGGTCTGGTTCAGTCTCCCCTGGGGTCACTGCTCCTTCCCCTGGGTCTCGATGAGCACACTACTTTGTGTGTGCCCTCCAAGGGTGGAATCTCTGTTTCCCCCAGTCCTGTCAAAGTCCTGCAATCAATTCCCACAAGGCTTCAAAGTCTGATTCTCTATGAATTCCTCCTCCCGTTGCCAGACCCCCAGGTTGGGAAGCCTGACGTGGGGCTCAGAACCTTCAATCCAGTGGGTGGACTTCTGTGGTATAAGTGTTCACCAGTCTGTGAGTCACCCACCCAGCAGTTATGGGATTTGATTTTACTCTGATTGCGCCCCTCCTACCGTCTCACTGTGGCTTCTCCTCTGTCCTTGGACGTGGGGTATCCTCCTTGGTGAAGTCCAGTGTCTTCCTGTCGATGATTGTCCAGCAGCCAGTTGTGATTCTGGTGCTCTCGCAAGAAGCAGTGAGAGCACGTTCTTCTACTCCGCCATCTTGGTTAATCCCCCCTGGATAGAGTATTCTTGACTGGCAACTTTTCAACACCTTGAATATATCATTCCATTCTCTCTTGGACTGTACAGTTTCTGCCGTGAAATCTATTGGAATGAAGGTTCCTTTGTAGGTTACAATCTTTTTTCTCTGACTGTTTTTAGCATTATCTTTTTATCTTTGATTTTTGACAGTTTCATTATAATATGCCTTGGACAAGGTCTTTTTGCATTGAGATAATAGGGTGATCTATTAGCTTTGTCAACTTGGATGTCCATGTCTCTCCTCAGATTTGGGAAGTTCTTAGCTAACATTCTGCCCCCTTCTCCCTCTATTCTCCTTCTGGAACCCCAATTATTTTAATATTTGTACATTTGATGACATCCCAAAGATCATATAGTCTTTCTTTGTTCTTTTTCATGCTTTTTTCTTTCTTCTCTTCTGAATGGGTTATTTCAAAGTTCTATTATCTAGATCACTTATTCTATCTCTCATTTGGTCTCCTCTACTACAGATGCCCTCTATAGCATTTTTCATTTCATTTATTGCATTCTTCAGCTCCAGAATTTCTGTTGGATTCCTTTTTTTTATAATTTCTATCTCTTTGTTAAATTTCTCAACTTTTCATGTATTGTCCTTCTGTGTTTTCTTGTAGCTTGTTGAGTTTCCCCAAAACAGCTATTTTGAATTCTTTGTCAGATTGCAATATTTTGTGCCGTTGAGTTCAGTTACTGGAGGATTATTGTTATCTTTTGGTGATGGCATATTTTCTTGATTCTTCACGTTCCTTGTAATTTTACAGTGATAGTTTTGCATTTGAAGTAGCAGACACCCCCTCACACCTTTACTATTTGCCTTTAAGTGGGGTATAGTCTTCATTGGTCCTATTATATCTGGGATTTTTCCCTGACCTTGTATGGACACACCTGCTCCCAGAGGCTGATGGGTGGACTTCTTGCTGAATTAGTCAGCTTAACTGCATCCCTTTAATGCCCTTTAACATTCTTATCTGCTTCTTTTCTGATCTTTTCCCTCCCCTGCGCATCATGAAGGTCCTGCCTCAGTAATACTTTTTTAAATGGGCTTCTCCAGCAGTGTCTTGAAATGCCAGGGGATCCAAGCACTCACTCACTGCTATCCTTTTCCTATGCAGGAGAGGACACTGCCTGCTAGTTCTGCCCCAGGCAGTGTTTCCTTGGGGAAGCAATGGCACTGGCAAAGTTACAGTCTTCACTGCATCCAAACTCATGTTTTACTATTACTATTATTATTTTGCTCCAACAGCATGCTGGAATCACTTCTCTGGAAGGTTGAATTTCTACAAAGTCTCTCTGATCCATAGGTTTCTGCCCAAGTACGCACTCTCCAGGTTTTCCTTGGCCAGGGCCGAGAGGAACTGGGGCAGGTTCACTGGTTCCTGATGATATTGAGGCCCATACTAAGGTCTTTCTGCCTATTACTAGATGCACAGGTGGGCAAGACTCCTCCTGAATCCCTTAGTGTATGGTCTGGATCCTACAATTCCCACTGAGGCACTTTTGTTCATGTATGGATGCCTAATTAGTTGTTTAAAAGGGGGAACAGAAAGGAGAGATGTCTCACACTGCCATGAAGTTAACCTCACTCTGGACTTAATATTGTGGACAGTAGAATCATTGCTGATGACTAAATAGAAAGATCACATGATATAATTATATTAAGATTAATCTGGTATTTACATTTATTAAAGGAAAAACGAGATCCTTAAAAATATTATCTGTTTTTATTTAAAAATATCCACACAGAATAAAACAACTGGGAGAAAAAACACAAAGGGGTCTATAAGAATACAAATAATTTTAAATTCTGTAAGTGAAACCATCTGGTTTAAAGAGTTTTCAGGGCTAATACAGAAGTTCCAGTGAAATTATGTTCAAGAAATCTGAGAATTTCAGTATCAGAGGCAATAGGACCAGGAGGGAAAGAAATGGTTTAACGCACATTACAGAAGTATGTAGCGCATATTTGATAAGATTGAAATAACCTTTAAAGACGGAACCTTACTTTTTTGATCTAGAAAGGAGCCAGGTCATGCCAATTAGCCCCCAATAGTCTTTCTTCTGGAAACTCTTGAACGTATTTTGTAGAATAGATCCCTGAAAGGGAAGAGCTAAGATAAATGGAGCTTTCAGATATCCTCTGATTTGGCTTGCTGAGGCTCACCTGCAGAGGTATTGTGGGAGGAATCCTGTTGCTCAGCCTCAGACCACAAAGCAGCAGAAGCTTTACAACTACCAGCATCACTGATTTCAATCCTTAGATTATCTGTACATCATGGACACCATCTCTGTCAGATGACAAGATCATGGATGGCAACACTACTCTTTATTTCCCACTCAAGGAGTTTCAGGTGCTTCCAGCAGTTATTTCTGAAGACTGCCTTCAAAGAGCATAGAACTTATTTGAAAAGATTTGTACTTGTAGATGCAAGAAATGGTGGGTAAAGTGAGAATAAAATATTTTTTTGCTAATGTTCCTATCTTGGTGAATGCATATTTATTTTTTTACACTGAAAATTTTCTTGAGAATAACAAGAAATGAAATTTGTGAGTCTAGAATACTATGAATATACACTGAAATGTACTTAGTACATTATTTATTCATCTGCAGGAGAAGTCTTCATTACACAGTGCTTATTATTAAAAATCAGATTACTTTAGTAGGACTACCAATGTGTTCTAGCCATTCATTTTCTCACGGCCTCTTTAACCTCCTTGTTCCTGAGACTGTAGATGAGGGGGTTCAACAGGGGATCACAGACATCACTTTGTTTTGTTCAGTTGAGTAGCTGGACTTGGGCATCATATAAATGAAGGTAATGGTCCCATAAAACAGAGTGACTGCTGTGAGGTGGGAGGTGCAAGTGGAGAAGGCTTTATGCCACCCCTCAGTAGAGCACATTTTCAAGATTGAGAAAAGGATGATGTAAGAGAAAGCGATGATAAACACAGTAACTACAATGATGGAGCCAGAAGAATGGCTGGAATTATTTCAGAAGTAAAATCATGAGAACAAGAAAGCTTCAGAAGTGGCGAATAATCACAGAAAAAGTGATTGACTTTATTTGGTCCACAGAGGGACAGGCTTAACAAACAGCCAGGAAATGTCCAAGCATTCACACACCCACCTTAATAGGAAGCCCCCACTAAGAGAATGCAGACTCTGGGGGACATGTGGGTGGAGTAGAGCAGGGGCAAGCAGATGGTCACATGGCAGTCATAGGCCATGGCAGCCAGCAAGAAGCACTCAGCCGTCCTAAATGTGACCGCAGAACAGAGCTGAGCGACACAACCAGCAACACGGATAGAGGTTCCTTCCCTGAGGAAGCCCATGAGCATGACAGGTATGACTGATGAGGAGTACCCAATGTCTACAAAGGCCAAATGGCAGAGGAAAAGGTACTTTGGGGTATGAAGCTGAGGGCTGCTTCTGATTAACGTGATTATGCTGACATTGCCCATTAAGGTGACCATGTGGATCCCTAGAAACACAATAAATAAAATGGCACAAACTGTAGTATCCTCTGCTAACCCCAAAATAATGAACTCTGTTACAGTTGTGTAGTTTCCAGTCCCCATCTATACTGAGAATGATACCCACTGAAAGAAAGACAAGCGGATATTAGAATAGAAGAAAATACTATAATCTGCATACTTATTTTTACAATAGCTATATAATAACAGAATTCTAACATACACACTCACATGTAAATATTTGGGGAAAATATTTTCACACACAATACCTTGCATAAGACTTGAAAATATAAATGTGCATTGATAGAAGGCCAGGAATACTCAGAAAAATCTTTTTTTTTTTCAACTTAACACATTCAAGTCACATTTGCCTTATATAATTAGTTTAGGTGGTCCGTGAGGAATAGACTCACATGAGCACATCCTAGAGACAGCCACTAGATGGTATAAGGGACCCAGTAACTGTATCTTCTAAGCCAAAGACATGATGAAAGGGAGAAGAAATGTCAGAATGGGCCAGCTCCCATGGAAAAGAACAACTGTTTAAAATGATATCTGAGGTATCATTTCTTGTATGAAAGAGGCTGAGCAGTCATATGAATCCTGAATTTAAACAGGTATCACAGTTAAGAGGAAAGATGAACCAATATCCAGGAAGTTTGAACAGAGGTAGAGTGTAGAAAAAGGTGCTCAAATCATGAACAAGTTAACCTGGAGAGACTGCAGTTTGGAAAAGGAGATGGCATCATCTTAGGATCAAGCTATCTGATTCATAATAGTGAGCCAACCCGGGAAAGGAAACCAGACACATTGATCAGGTTACTCCTGAAAGACTCCAGAGGTGCCTGAGACTTTGCATAAACTGGAGCTGGGCTGTTAGCAAAAGGTTCCAGCCTCCTACTTCCCACAGGTACCCAGCCCGTGTGAATAGCCCCTGTCTTCTGAGAAAAATCACACCTTTAGGCCAGCTTCTGGAAAGCTCTTTCCCATATCAACTTGTTTGAGAAAAATCATGAAAAAGCAAGAAAAGCATGAGAGCTTTCTCATATAGTCACAGAATGCCAGGCTTCAAAAAGCCACTCCATCCATTCCCTCTCTCTCATTTTACAAAGTTATAAACTGAGATCTAAAGAAGTTAGGTAACTAATTTTAGGTTAAATGGTTTTCTGACAACTGAGCTGAGATCAAAGCTCACTCCTGGAGCCAATTCATTACCATATTTATATAACACAAATGTTTTCTGTAATTTGTAAAAAGAATATAGAATATCAGAACATATATTTGGTTCATTTATATGTTCAAAAAGTTTTTCAATTACGTTAATATATAAGTAATATCTTTATTCTTAAAAGGATGATTTTGCAATCTATTAATTCATATATATAAATGGCTACACGGTAATGACAACTCTGTGAGGCAGATGATAAAGGGCCTCCTTCAGTGCCCTGACCCAGAAAATTGATGTGCCCCTGTTTTCAACTGAACCATTATGGGTCCTTAGTAGATAAGGAATCAAATTTAACTAGGATTTTCTTTTTGCAGAGCAACAAAGGGGATAGGTATGGCATTTGAGGGTAGGTGCAAGGTAGAGAGTGAAATAACCATTACATTTAAGCTGAGCAAAGGTGAAGTGAGTATATGAAATGAGTAAAGCCTGCAAAAAGGTGCCAGGCCCCCAGGGAACTGAAGATTTGCTTTAATTATTCTACTAGGACGAATGAGCTAGAACGATAGGAGGTGGTGATGGTTACAATTTGGGATGCTTAAAATGAGATTAAAAGCTACAGTTGTTGGCAAATAACAATATTTAAAAGTCTAAACTCTGATGATGAGAGTGACTGGATATGGTAGGGGGGAAAAGAAGATGTTTGGAGGAGAGATCAAGAAACTAAGAGGCTGTGATGTTCAAAGGATCTTCTACGTGGATATATTAAAACCCAATTCCCGTCCATCAGGAATTGTGGCACGAATACCGTTAAGAGAGAAAGAGCAAGCCAAAGCCAAAAACTTCCAAGGATGAGGAGACATAATGCCAGTAGTAGGTGATTGCAAAAGGTGGAGGACGATAAGGAGGATTGGTTAGTGGAGTCTGATGATGTAAACTCAACTATAGGTGTTTGCAGGTAGGAGAGAGAAAATGTCTACAAGTGGCAATGGGGGAGAAGGAATACTATCCACTACCAGGCCCAGGGCTATGAAGAGTAAGAGAAAAAACATACATCACTTGAGAAGACTGTAGAGAAAAAAATGTCCTCGGGGTAGCAAAGTATCCATTGAAAAGGACAGTGAAGAGAATGGAATGTTCTAAAGAGATTCTGAGGACATGAGATTTTGTTGATAATTGTAAGTGCCAAAGAACATAGGAAAAAGGCTTTGGGAGTTAAAGAGAGATGGAATCAGGACTTCTTGATTCAAGAAAAATAAGGAGACTTGAAAATAACCGTTCTTAGCTCCAGTTGAATGGAGATAATGTTCAAAGACAGAGTAAAGAAGATAATACACAAAAATATTGAATATGTATTGTTATGTTGTGGTTAACAGCTGAATGAACAAAAAGGAGAATGAAGGCTACTCCCAAAATTGTGGAGGAAGGATGACGGGGAAATTCAGAGCCTGTTCTGAGTGCCAATAATGGCATGGAAGCAAAGGGTAATGCCATGAGCTTTTGCAGCCATGTAGGCCTGGAATCAGATTCTAGCTTTACCACTGATTATCTATGGAATCTTAGATGATTTATATAAATTCTTCAACCCTTCATTATTTATTTGTTTTTTTAAAAAATACCTCACAGGATTCGTGTGTTGAATAAGATGATGTACATGATAATATAAAGTACTGTTCATAGAAATAAGTGGATGCTCAACAAATGATTATTTCTTTGAAATACCCAAACCTTAAGTTCTAATACAGAAATGAAAAACAAACACTCTTGTATCAATAGAAAAGGAAAATTATTCCCTGCAGATGTTTCTACATCAACAATAAGGACAAAGGTCAAAGAATTGTCATTGTAAAGCAAGGCTGTATTTATGACATTCAGGGTCTTTGGGGATGTAGGTCCTTGAGTACGTTACTTGTTTGTGAAAATTCCACTGAAAATCCATCAGGACAGAGAAAATTATAGGTATACGTGCTCATATAAATATGTGTCATCTTAAGAATATCTACAGGGTTTCCCTGGTGGTGCAGTGGTTGAGAGTCTGCTTGCCAATGCAGGGGACACAGGTTCGAGCCCTGGTCTGGGAGGATCCCACGTGCCGTGGGAGCAGCTGGGCCCGTGAACCACAATTACTGAGCCTGCGCGTCTGGAGCCTGTGCTCCGCAACAGGAGAGGCCGCGATAGTGAGGGGCCCGCGCACCGCGATGAAGAGTGGCCCCCGCTTGCCGCAACTAGAGAAAGCCCTCGCACAGAAACGAAGACCCAACACAGCCAAAAATAAATAAACAAATACTTAAAAAAAAAAAAAGAATATCTACAAACTTATTTTTGTGTGTATATTAGAATTTTTAATGAAAACTTTTGATGGATTTCTAAACTAATTCTAATTGTATTCGGGCACGCAAGAAGAAACAAAGATACAGTGTAGCAGGCGTAATTTCAATACTTCTGGGAAAAATAAGTGCTTGCGTGTGCACGCACGTGTGTGTATGTGTGTGTGTATGGGTTGATTGTGACTAAAGGCAGTAAATATCAAACTAATATGAAAAGAAGAGACTTGGGATTCTCATGGCACATGGTTTAAAATTGTTAACTAAATATCACCTATGATCCCCTAAAATAAAGTGCCCACCGAAGGCAAGTCTTTTGATGACATAATGCCCTAGATCAGAACGAAGAGCTTTAGAAATTAATTTACTGTGGTGTTGGATTATCTCTTCTAATCATTCTAGAAACCTCAAAGAGAATTACAGATTCATATCTGTAAATTCTTTGCCTAAGTAATGGAGTGAAACCAAGGACTATCGATGACTAAGCCATAATTCCTAGGGCAAACATTGATTCTGTCAGTTGATATATTGTATCACTTGAGTTCAGAGGCTCCATAGGCCTATCATGTGGAATTTAAACATTGATCAGAAAATAATGGAAATGAGGATATACTGGAAAATTTGGATGACTCACATTACCCTGAACCTCAAACTCTCCTGGAGAGTGTGCCAGCCAAAGAAGCTCCTCTTTGCCTGTATGATGAAGCTGTTCCTACCTTGTTTGAGGACCCGTTAATGACTTCACCTGAGAAAATTACCTTTAAAGATAAATCAGTACTCCTCATGCCTTACCCTTAGGTTTTTTTTTAAGCTCCCAGCATACTCCAGGAGACATTAAGTCAAAGCTGAGAATATAAGATTTGTATATCAAAGAATTTTAGTATTTTCCCAATTTATTTCATACCTGTGTATAGGAATGGTATGAAGGTACTAAACCAAGGAGATAAGAATATACTATTAGATCATTTGAATTTATGATGTATAGTTGACCCTTAAACAAAGTGGGGCTTGGAGGCGCTGATCCTCCATACAGTAGAAAATCCACTTTTAAGTTATAGTTGGCACTCCCTATATGCGGTTGGATTCCTTGATTCTGCAGTTCCATATCTGCGGATTCAACCCACCATAAATCATTTGGTATTGTAGTATTTAAAACTGAAAAAAATCTGCATATAAGTGAACTCCCACAACTCAAACCTGGGTTTTTCAAGGGTCAACCGTAGTTGCAACCACCAGACATTCTAGATATCATACGTTAGCTAGAACATATGGACATGGTTCTAACTGCTTGTTTAGTTGGTTAACTAAAACCTAAAATGAAGGATTCCCTGTGTAAAGTGAATTTAGAAGCCTGACAAGATTCCTTGGTATATTCAGAAGTAATCGAATGTTTGGACAGATGTGGAATGGTGGCTTTCCTATTATTAGGAAAGTTACAGCACTTGAACCCCCTTGAAAAAAATGAGCATTGTGGTCACAGCACAGTCTAGGCTGTCCAGCCTTTGTAAATTCTACATAAGTCACATGTTATTTCTGCTTTCCATAGGTGATTTTACTTGTGTACCTTTTTTAGTTATAAAAGCAGTGATAGCCTAAAATTACAAACCTAGTAGAATGCAAAAACAAAACTTTTAGGCCAGGTCCAAAGGAAATTGCCCACTCTCTCCTCCACAGGCTTCCTCCACTGCAACCAGTACTTATGTTGCAAGTGGTTGTTCAGGTGTCTTTTGCTCCCACTGGACTGTAAGCTCCTTGAGGGCAGGAAATGCATCTTAATCATCTCTGGATGCTCAGCTTCTCTCATTTTTGTTGGTGCCCATTTCATCTTCTGCTCATATACTATGGTCCTGGTTCTTATAGAATAGTACACAGGATTCTTCATACTTTATATTCATAGAACAATTTAAAAGGAGAATGTGTCAGCAAAGGAAGCAAGAAAGTTGACAAAACAACAGATAGCAATGCCATCTGAAAACCATCCATGGGAGAGGGGTCCTGTAGGTCCAACCCAAATATCTGGTCCTCCTGATTTGGAGAATGGATGCACCAAGACACCAGAACCCCCCGCCATTTAATGCTACATCATAGCCAAACACCGCTACTCTGATTCCAGGTTCACTAGATAATCAGGGAAGGGAGGGTTTCCAGGTCACTTGAACTTAGATTTCTAATTTTTCTTATAATAATTGAGTAAAGTGGCATCTTACTGTATCCATAAGTCTCTTATGAGCTTTGTGTGGGTGACTCAGAATCCCTGAATCAGGCAAACTCTTGGACAAACAGAGAGTTTCTATGCATGAATGATGCTGAATTCACAAGATGGCCCCTTTTGGATGACACATCTACCTCCAAAAACAGTCTTTTGCATTTCCTCAGCCCTGGGCTGGGTGCTGTACGGATAGGCTGAATTAGACATGACCCCTGGCTGCAAGAGTCTCACAGCCTAATAAGTGAGAAGAGTTGGGGGTTAAGGGCGGAGGAGACTGTAGTCCTGTGTGCTACAATAGAAGACTGTATGGGCACAGTAGGAGCAAAAGAAGGGAGCTGTCAGTTCTACCTGTGTGTCAGGGAGGAGCCATGTACGTTTTGGGAGAAAGGTGTGTTTCCATAAACATCCTCTAGGAATGGAACTGCGTTCATTAGAAAACAGATAGGAAGAGGCACTAACTAAAGAAAACATCAGGGAACCTTGTGGTTGACTGACTTTACTGGTTAGATAATGTTTTTACAAGGCTGTCTGATTGAAAGTAAGTGCTTTAAATAACCTCAGAAAGCATTTATAGGGTCTATGTGTAGTAAATACAGTACATTTCTGGAGTCTCCAAAAGCCTTTAAATTTTGAGATGCCCCCTTTATTAAGTGAATGGGGGACCCAGCAGAATAAGAAGGTAGAATTCTTCCCCCTAAAACAATAAACCTTCCCCTTCACTGGGAAGAAGTTCATAGCACCCTGTCAGATGCGGGGCCAGCAGCCAGCAGCCCACTGACCAGAACAAGGGGCAGGATCACAGAGTCATTAAAGGCTGCAGAATCAGGCAGCCTGGGTTCAAATCTTGGGTCCACCACTCATGTCAACTCTCTGTTTCAACTTCATAAAATACTGATAGGATCAATGGTAGTACCAACTTCATAGGTGTATGGAGGATGAAATGAGATAAAATGTGTAAAGCACTTCCAGCAGTACCTGGCACATGGTAAGCACTCAATAAATGCCCACTCTCCACATAAGTGTGACCGCTGGCCTCTGCAATCTCGCAGATTACAGAACAAGAGATCAAGCCCAATTTAATGCATGGGTCTCTTTTTTATTCACCCACTGGGGCTCTTTACAGTCAGAAAATGAAATGAAGAGGGGGAAAAAATGGCATGAAAAGAAAACATCACAGTGCAAGAGAAAAGAAAAAAGAATCAAACAAATAAAGAAAAAGGAATAGAAGAGACAGAGGAAAACAAAGACAGAGTAAAGAGGACAAATGAACCCAAAATTACTCTGAGTGGGACTAAAAGTGACACACAAGGATTTGTGTGGTGACTGAGGCTAAAGAAATGCCTCGGGCTTTACCACACCCAAGGTTCTCAGTTACTCTGAATTCCATTCTCTTTTATATTTCTCAAAGTTTTACCTCATATTGTAATAGTTAACCATGCTCATTAGAAAATACTTGAAAATATCAGAAAGTATTTTAAATAATATAAATGACCTGTAACCTCATCAGCCCAGAAGAATCCATTGTAAATAATACTGATTCATTCCTTCCAGTTTTTCCTAAAATGTATGTATAACATAAATAAAATTAAATTTACGTTTCTGGTACAACATTAGATAAAACCAGCTGAAAGGAGCTTTATAAAATTAGTAGTACATGATGGAATGGTCTCATTTAAAATATGAACTGTGTGGTTCACATAAAATTCACTTTTGAGTGAGTGACTCACAAAAAGTAAGAAAGCGTCTCGAAGGTGTAACAACCATTCTCTCCGGCCTCTGCAGATCCTGACATGCAATGGAGCAGTTTTGTCTTAAGTCCAAAACTTTTAGATGTGTTTAAGGGTGAGTAGAGCACAGATTTATTCATTTATTTGTGTTTAGTACAGTTCTCTATTTTTAAGTTTACTGAGAAATTCAGGAAGAGGTAGCAGTGCTATAGTCCTAGGCGGAGGGCCCAATTTAACCAGAGGAAAGACTGTCAGCTCTAAGGGCAGATTGGGTGACATGTAAGTTTATGTACTTTTTTATATCCTGCTATATTACTTTATATTATCTTGTGAGCATTCTAGCAAATCATGAAAAAAATTCTATATGACTGCATAATCTATTCATTATGTAAATTTTTTAAAAATTTCAGGGGCTTCCCTGGTGGCATAGTGGTTAAGAATCCGCCTGCCAATGCAGGGGACATGGGTTTGAGCCCTGGTCCAGGAGGGTCCCACAAGCTGTGGAGCAACTAAGCCCATGTGCCACAACTACTGAGCCTGCACTCTAGAGCCAACGTGCCACAACTACTGAAGCCCGCGCACCTAGAGCCCATGCTCCGCAACAAGAGAAGCCAGCACAATGAGAAGCCAGTGCACCACAGCGAAGAGTAGCCCCTGCTTGCCGCAACTAGAGAAAGCCCACGCGCAGCAGCAAAGACCCAACACAGCCAAAAATAAAATAAAAATAAAAATAAATAATTAAAAAAATAAGGAACTATGGCAATTTAAAAAAAAAATTTCATATAGCCAATTATTGTGGTTCACTTGGTTCATTTCCATCTCTTCCACTGTTATTAATAACATTTTAGGATGTAGATCCTCATCTGTAATTTCTGATTATTATCCTTAGTTTGGGCTCCTAGAAATAAAATTCCTAGGTTAAAAAGTACAGCTATTTTGTAAGGATCTTTCACACGTACTGACATTGTTTTCCAAAAAGGATATAACAATTTAAATTTTGAACAAAATAGTCTGGGAATAACTCGCAGGCCTCAAGAATTGTCATTTGCCTTAATATGACTCAATTTGATGGGTGAAAAAACTGTTATGTGATTTTGTTTTTTTACTGTGTGAAATGATGTGGTTAGAAAGACTGAACATTTCCCAAACTTTGGGTAGCAATTTGTAGAGCTTTACTGACATGTATGCTGTTTTGCAGTTTTAGTTTCTTTCTTGTATAACAGTCAAGGTCTGGAAGCACACACAAGAGAGTGGCTAAAACAGCTTAATGAAGGAAGCTTTTACAATGGTGGTGCGGGCAGTATTATAGGAAAGCAACAAGAGATGGGGGAGCACACGGGGCTAATATCACTGGAAAGCCACTACCACCCTGAGAGACATGGGGGTGGGGACAGGGAACCAGAATCCAGCAAAATTAGTAGCTTTCTGGAAGGGACAACCATCAAGAACCATGACTTTGGGGAGAAGAACACAATCACTGCAAACCGTGTAATCCGGAAGGGAGGGAACCAGAGGAATAAATATCCTGGTCCCTCTCCCCTCCTGTTCCCCAGTTTCCTGCCATGTCTCCCATTGGCTGAACCCAACTGGAAGACAGAGGTCAAGGGAGGCTGGTTGACACAGTCCATAAGGTTTAGCCTCCCAGGACACAGAGCAGGCTGGGTAGGTGGACCTGGTAGGACAAACAGAATAACTTGCAAAATATATAAGAGATCTTTGATTATGAGAGATATTAGTCCATTTTATGTCACATTTAATAACAATATTTCCTAGTTTGCGGTTTGCCTTTTAATTTTGGGTCTGATGTCTTGGCACAAGGGATTTTTACATTTTTAAGTAATAAAAGTGATCTGCCACATTGTTTATAATTTCATTACTTTCCTGGAAATTCCTTTCTCATCCACTGAAAAGGTATTTACCTTTTTTTTTTTGTTTTTTACTGCTGGGATTTATGAGGTTTAGTTTTTTACATTTAACTTTGTCAGTTCTAGTTAATCAGCTAGAATTTATTTTAGAGCATGCTATGAAATTAACACTCTAGTTTTTTTTTCTATATTGCAAGCCTATAGAACAAGTACCAATTATTGAATTATCCAACTTTTTCTCACATTAATTTGCACCATCATTATCATATATTGATTATATATCTACTAACTCTTTACAATGTGCATATAAGTGTATCAAAAATGAAGATATTAACATTTATGTGTAATGAAGATACACACACATATTTCAAAGTAACTCATGCACATGGTTATAAGCAAGAGTCCCTTTGATCCACAACTTTTCTGTTTCTCAGAAGCAACCATTTCTCTTCTAGCTACATTTTCTGGTGATTAATATCATATTTCTAAATAATACACTTATACTACCATTTACTAATTAATCCATTTTAAGCTTTTTCTATGAACTTCTGATATGACAAAATATGTTGCTCACTTATTCCACAATCACTGCCTTTTTCTCCATCCTCCATTGATATTTTTGTAACATTGAGTAATCTACTAAAGACTTTATTTCTTGCTTCACATACTCTAATGCTTCATTTTTTTAATGAAGACATTAACCCCCTTGTGCTACCTTCCAGTCCTTCCACCCACCACCTCCCAAAAACAATCATCTCCAAATTTATCCTTGCATTGTCAAAGTTAATAATATTCACATTCTGTTCTGATATTTTACAGTTTTATTCCTAAATGAGTTCCTTATCTAAAGAATCATTTCAATCTGAAGACTCACATTCTTACCATTGGGATTTTCCTGCATAATTTTTGTAAGAATTTTTCTTCTTTGTTTTTGTTTCTGTTTCTAAAATTGGTATTGAAAAAGTGGCAACTCATCAATTGGTTTTCTATCACTATTCTTTTTTCTTTTTTTTTGTCTTTTTGTCCATCTTCCTGAAAAATTTACTCATTTTTATTTTTCAATCTTTCTGTTGATATTCTTTCCAATGATTATTAATTTATAGCAGTTTACTCTTATTCTCCAGTCATTACTTTTTAATAGTTTTTTGTTCTTATTTTATAGATACAATATTGCCTCAGCTTTCTTCTGTTCTTTGTATTATCTCCACTTTCCCCAAAGACTTTCTTCCTATTTGTTACTCTTGGCTTCTCTTTCATAGAGGATTTTATCAAATGCCTGATGATCCTCTCTGGTCCATCCTTAAAAGTAAGGCACTACAATGTTGTTTAGCAATTCTGTGTATGTAGGGAAGATTTTCAACTGATAGGCTTTGCTTTAAGGTGATTAGTGAAAAGACTTTCTCTCTAATTGACCTTTAATATCAGAATGAAAATGCTTTTTTAAAAGCTTTAATAAATTTTCAATATTTTACATGGGACCTGGAAGCCTTGCTAAAGAACATTCTGTAAACATGGTAAGAGTCAGGGAGGAGATCAGCTACCTGTAAAGAAGGATAAAAAAATCTTGTAATTAATCTATTTTCAGTCCATTTATTCATTTAACAAATATTTATTGAGTACCTACTGTATTCCAGGCATAGTTCTGTTTCAGCTCCCGCTTCTCCCCAAAACAAAAAATAAAGATCTCATTCTAATTGGGGAAGCAAACAATAAACAAACAAATAAATAAATAGGTGGTTATAAGGACTAAGAAGAAAAATAAAGTAGGATAAAGCTGTTCCATCCCCATCACAGAAAGTGATGGGGATGGAGCAGCTATTTTAGATAGGATGGTCAGGCAAGGCCTCTCTGAAAAGGTGGTGTCTGAAGAGAAACCTGAAGGAAGTGAGTCAGGAGAGCATCTGAAGAAAGTACTCCAAGCAGTGGGGAAATAGAAAGTACACAGACCCAGAGGCAGAAGTGTGCTTGGTATACTGGAGGAACAACAAGGATGTATAACAGATGTGGTTAAGTGGAGTTAGCAGGAAAGAGAGTGACAGGAAATGAGATAGAGACATAGCAGAGGTCAGAGCATGTAGGCCTTGTAAGCATGGTAATGATTCTGAGTGAGCAGGGAAACCACTGGAAAGTTTTGAGCAAAAGGGTGTCCAGTATGTGAGCATGTTGGTGCCATTTACATGATTCAGTTAGCTACCTGTTACACACCCAAGCCACCTCCTTTCACCATTAACTCACTTAGTTTTCCATCTACTTTGCATATCTTTCACATATTTCATGACTTCTACTCTTTCACCTTTATTATATTAATAATTTCCACATCTTCATAGTGATTGCTTGGTGGCATGATACCACATGACCCCTTCTTTACCTCACTGGTTTAACTTCAGTTCCCAATGTGGTCTGACTCAGTTCATTTGGACTAACTCTTTTTGTCAAACCACAAGCCATATCACAGGCCACCCTATTGAAGGGATGACCTTGGTTCAGGGGCCCACCAAACCCAACCTATGGTTCCAAGAAGAGGTGAAAGAAGATGCAGAAGGGATTGTGTGGTCATCCTAAGGCAGAACAGATCCCTCAGAAGGCTGTCCTGTCCACTAGATCTTGCTGCAACTACTGCCACTAGCAGTGAGTGAATCCTCTGCTACTCTGTGTCTTTGTATTAAGAGCTTCTGATGCAAAGTTTGCATAAGGTATGTTTGATTGATGAAACATAGGATGCACGCCTGTGCTCTAACGGCATAGGAAGTTACAAAAATACCTGGTATTTTCCACCTCTTCAGTGGAAGGTGTATTCTTCCTCCCACTACAATGCAAAAGACCAGAATTTCCAAAGCATTGGAAGGGGATTTAGATGCTAGAAGGCCAAAAAAGAATAACCACTGTCTATTAAATATGTCTACAAACTCTTTTTCTGAGAATATTTTTGTCCTCAGCCCATAAACTTTGATTTGTATTTCTAGCATTGATGATAACTTTAAAATAGTTTATTGGAATTTTTATTTCCACTTTGACCGACAATAAATCAGAAGAATCTTCTTCCATTTCCAAGTGGTTAGATTGTTTTTAACTAACATTTTATTAATAAATCTGGCTTTATTGAATTACAGTCAGAGAGTGTGTTATGTGTCACACTTCTACTTCATGGAATTAATTACATATTCTATATGGCTATTACATTACCAATTTTTAGAAAAATATTTTAAAAGGAGTATTATCTATTTGAATGGCAAATATTTTTATTAAATTATTGAAAGAATAAATGTTAAATTATTCAAAGATACTTATATCTTCATTTGGTTTGGGCTAATTTATGAGTCAAATATTATACTAAAATCTTTCACCATTATTCTGACATATTTTCCATTTTTGATATTTTGCTTTATATACTTTGATTCTATGTATTTTGGCCCACAGGTGTTCTTGCTTATTAACTTGGTAATTGTTGAATCTGAGGGCTGTGTACATAGCAGTTCATTACCACATTCTGTCTACTTTTGGATCACTGTGAACTTTTCTATAATAAAAATAGAACAATATTAATGGTTTTTACATCTTCACTCTGTATTGTACCATTAGTCCATATAAAGTGAAGGTTGGGTTCCCTAGAGGCAGACACTGAGACAAAGATAAGTACACACAGTTTATTTGTGAAATGCAGGGAAAACATTTGTGTATTCATTTATGTGCAGTCAATATATTTCATTTAGTACATGTTTTAAATATTTGAGAATTAAAAGTATGTGGTTTCTGCAAGAAGTGGGGCTAGGAGTGTCATAACAATGGTGGCAACCACCATGCATTTAAACTGCTCTAGATAGACACAGGCAGAAATGATAAGATTTTTTATGTATCTCACCTTCTCAGAGGATCTGACAGTGCAATCTTGAAGAAAATAAAATAAATAAGATAAAATAAAATAGAAAAATAGAATCTCAATATGGAGAACATAAAAAAGCAATACTTACAATAATTTTACCATAAATATATAAGCCAAACAAGTTATCTCTAGTTTATACATGTACATTTCACTCCACTCCTACCCCCTTACTAGGGTGAAATCAAAGTTGTATCATGGGTACAATAAGGAAATAAGGGTCCCCTCTGATCAGAGCAGTACTCAGAAAAACTGCATAATTATTTAAGCTATTATTACAAAACCTAGAAAATAATAAATAAATAAATAAACTGCACATTCAACTCAAAATGTTTGAAAAGGAACAAAATATATAAATGTGTAAGTCAGAAGTTAGGATAAAAAGAAGAAACTAACAAGCTGGAAAATAGGAAAATGATAGAATACACAAATAATTCTAGAAGCTGGGTTTTTTTTATTTAAAACTTCAGTAAATAAGAAGACCTCTAGAAAATCTAATCAAAGAAAAAGTTAAAACTGAAAAGACACTATTACATAGGAAAAGGCTGTATAATAGGAACTAACAGTTTAACAGGAATATGAGAACACAGTGCCTGGCACTTGAACTATGCATAATGCTAATCATATCCCACTGTTAAAAATAGCAGAAGTGTGGGAGGTGCAGCAGTTTCATTTACATAGTTTCCAAATCTATTCTTTGAGATTATCATAACCTTGATGACATTACCAAGCACACACACACACACACACACACACACACACACACACACACACAAACACACACACACACACAAACTATAGTACAATCGCAGTTATAAATATAGACCCAAAACTCCTAAGTTGAATATGTGGCACTTGAATTCAACAATGTATGAAACACTCAACACCATGATCAGCTAAGGTTTATTTCAGGCGGTTAAATATAAATAAAAACTAGGTTAATATAATTGGAACAAAAACCAAAACAGCAACATGTTAATTATAATGGAAACACTAAAACTTTCCCAAATGTAATAAACAATACAAGTCAAGAGAGGCTAGCAATTCCCTAAGATGAGAAACAAATATTAACATATTTTCATTATTGTTTATGAATCATAACTAAAAGTAACACAGGGTTATTATTTTAAACTATTAAGCTTAATACCTAGGAATAAACCTGCCTAAGGAGGCAAAAGCCCTGTACTCAGAAAACTATAAAACACTGATGAAAGAAATCAAAGATGACATAAACAGATGGAGAGATATACCATGTTCTTGGATTGGAAGAATCAACATTGTGAAGATGACTATACTACCCAAAGCAATCTACAGATTCAATGCAATCCCTATCAAATTACCAATGGCATTCTTCACAGAATTAGAACAAAAAATTTTACAATTTGTGTGGAAACACAAAAGACCCCAAATAGCCACGCAATATTGAGAAAGAAAAATGGAGCTGGAGGAATCAGGCTCCCTGACTTCAAACTATACTACAAAGCTACAGTAATCAAGACAGTATGGTACTGGCACAAAAACAGAAATATAGATCCATGGTACAGGATAGAAAGCCCAGAGATAAACCCACACACATATGGTCACCTAATTTATGACAAAGGAGGCAAGAACATACAATGGAGAAAAGACAGCCTCTTCAATAAGTGGTGCTGGGAAAACTGGACAGCTACATGTAAAAGAATGAAATTAGAACACTCCCTAACACCACACACCAAAATAAACTCAAAATGGATTAAAAACCTAAATGTAAGACTGGACACTATAAAACTCTTAGAGGAAAACATAGGAAAAATACTCTTTGACATAAACCACGGCAAGATCTTTTCTGACCCACCTCCTAGAGTAATGAAAATAATAACAAAAATAAACAAATGGGACCTAATGAAACTTAAAAGCTTTTGCACGCAAAGGAAACCATAAACAAGACAAAAAGACAACCCTCAGAATGGGAGAAAATATTTGCCAACGGAGCAACAGACAAAGGATTAATCTCCAAAATACACAAAGAGCTCATGGAGCTCAATATCAAAAAAAACAAACAACCCAATTAAAAATTGGGTGGAAGACCTAAATAGACATTTCACCAAAGAAGACATACAGATGGCCAAGAGGCATATGAAAAGATGCTCAACATCACTAATTATTAGAGAAATGTAAATCAAAACTACAATGAGGTATCACCTCACACCAGTCAGAATGGCCATCATCAAAAAAATCTACAAACAATAAATGCTGGAGAGGGTGTAGAGAAAAGGGAACCCTCTTGCACTGTTGGTGGGAATGTAAATTGATACAGCCACTGTGGAGAACAGTATGGAAGTTCCTTAAAAAACTAAAAATAGAACTACCATATGATCCAGCAATCCCACTATGGGGCATATACCCTGAGAAAACCATAATCCAAAAAGAGTCATGTACCACAATGTTCATTGCAGCACTATTTACAATAGCCAGGACATGGAAGCAACCTAAGTGTCCATCATCAGGTGAACGGATAAAGAAGATGTGGCACATATATACAATGGAATATTACTCCACCATAAAAAGAAACAAAATTGAGTTATTTGTAGTGAGGTTGATAGACCTAGAGTCTGTCATACAGAGTGAAGTAAGTCAGAAGGAGAAAAACAAATATCGTATGCTAACACATATATATGGAATCTTAAAAAAAAAAATGGTTCTGAAGAACCTAGGGGCAGGACAGGAATAAAGACGCAGACATGGAGAATGGACTTGAGGACCAGGGAGGGGGAAGGGTAAGCTGGGAAGAAGTGAGAGAGTGGCATTGACATATATACACTACCAAATGTAAAATAGATAGCTAGTGGGAAGCAGCCACATAGCACAGGGAGATCAGCTCAATGCTTTGTGACCACCTAGAGGGGTGGGATAGGGAGGGTGGGAGAGAAGGAGACTCAAGAGGGAAGAGACATGGGGATATATGTATATGTATAGCTGATTCACTTGGTTATAAAGCAGAAACTAACACACCACTGTAAAGTAATTATACTCCAATAAAGATGTTAAAAAAAAAAAAGATGTGGTATTTATAAACAATGGAATACTACTCAACCATAAAAAAGAATGAAATAATGCCATTAGCAGCAACGTGGATGGACCTAGTTATATCATACTAAATTAAGTAAGTCATACAGAGAAAGACAAATATATGATATCACTTATATGTGGAATCTAAAAAAAATGATACAAATGAACTTATTTACAAAACAGGAACAGAATCACAACATAGAAGACAAACTTATGGTTACCAAAGAGGAAAGGTGAGGGGTGGAGGGATAAATTAGGAATTTGGGAGTAACATATACACACTACTATATATAAAATAGATAAACAACAAGGACCTACTATATAGCACAGGGAACTATGCTCAATATTTTGTAATAACCTATATGGGAAAAGAAACTGAAAAAGAAGATATATATGTATAAAACGGAATCACTTTACACCTGAAATTAACACAACGTTGTAAATCAACTATACTTCAAAAAAAAAACGAGTTCACAATTTGATACTCATACTTCCAAATCTCTCCTGCGTTATATAAATATGTACTTCATATGCAAATATAATCCTTCTTAAATATATGATATCTAATATAATCTATAAATATGTATACATAAACATACATATGCTTTTTTCACTCAAATTTGAAACTTAACTATATAAGGCTGAATTAGAGAAGCCCAACTAAATATACCCAGCCAACTAGACCTCTTCAGTTCTTTCCCACCATGAAAGAGTTTCCCCTAGAAGACTTACTGCAGAGGATACAGGAGAACATGCATAGATCTAAGAAAGAAAAAATAAAGGATTAATCCAGTCTTTTCTGGTCTCATCAATCAGATAAATCATCCCTCCTCTCATACCTCCATATGTCATTAGGAAATGGAGGGAAATGTGGAAACCGTTTTCCCATACTTCTTAAAGGATGAATATTCTTGTTTCTTGGGCCAAGGCAGGAAGGTGGGGAGGACTAAA
Organism: Balaenoptera physalus; assembly: GCF_965194825.1. NCBI lineage: Eukaryota > Metazoa > Chordata > Mammalia > Artiodactyla > Balaenopteridae > Balaenoptera > Balaenoptera physalus. The sequence continues at coordinate 65,909,682 of NC_138889.1, forward strand.
TGATTCCAACTACACAGGACACAGGATAAAACATGGAAGTACCACAATTTATTTAATCATTTGTCTATTGATAATAATTTTTCATGTTTTCAGTTACAAATATTGTTGTAGTAAACAGTTGGATAATGAATGTTCTGGAATAAGATTCCTAAAAGTAGAATTGCTAAGTCACAGAGCATATACACTTTTATTTTTATGTATTGCCTCATATTTTAATTCAACAACTAAACCAAGCACATGGTTTCAAGAGTTGCAAAAGTACCACAGAGTAGGAAGTTAAAAAGCAATAATCCCCTTTTAGTACTTTTATTGGCCACCCCAAAACTCTATTTATTACATCATTATTTTCTTGATTTATCAAAAAAAGACCCTAACTATTGTCTCTTCTCTATGAACAAATGGAGATGACATATCATATTCCACAATGAGAAAATGTAATATTACAATATATAATTTTTATTGATTTAACTTAGATATTTAAATAATTTTAGTAAAATTACAATAAATGATGCTTAGATAACTGGATCTTCACATATAAAAGAATGAACTAGGACTTCTACCTCACACCATGTACAAACATTAACCTGAAATGAGTCAAATTCCTAAACGCAAGAGCTAAAACTATGAAAACTTAGTAGACAACATAAGTGTAAGTCTTGGCAACCTTGGATTAGGCAACAGTTTCTTAGATGTGACACCTAACGCACAAGCAACCAAAAATAAATAAATAAATAAATTTGACTTCATCAAAACTAAAAACCTTTGTGCATTAAAGGATTAAAGGACACTATCAGTGTGCTTTAAAATGAAAAGGCAACCAAAGAATAGGAGAAAATACACGCAAATCATGTATCTTATAAAGATCTTGTATTCAGAAAATATAAAAAAACCTTGCAACTGAAAAATAAAGATGAATAACTCAATTTTAAAATAAGCAAAGGATCTGAACAGACATTTCTCTAACAAAGTATGCAAATGGACAATTAGCATATGAAAATGTGCTTCATATCATTAGCCATCAAGGAAATGCAAATAAAACTACAATAATGAGAGGGTTCTACTTCCTGCATGACAGCATGTGGAGCTCCAAAGGCCCATTCCCCAGCAAAAGTGGTGAAAATAATTTTTTAAAAATAACTTAAAGTCTCTGGAAATTGTTCTAAGGGCACAGCAAACGAAGAAAGCTTTATTCAATATTTCAATGTATTTAGGTAGGAAAGATTTTTCCTAAGATGACACATAGACTAGAATTCATAAAGGAAAATGATGACATGTTTGAATCACTTATGTGTTTTACATATATATATGACATAATATAAAGAAATTATAAGGCAACAGTTGTGAAAAATATCTGAAGTCTATGCAATTCAATTTGCTATTCATATTGTATAAAAAGTACTCACAAGCCAATAAAATAGTAAGTATCGGTGGGAGGGAGGGAGATGCAAGAGGGAAGAGAAATGGGAACATATTGTATATGTATAACTGATTCACTTTGTTATAAAGCAGAAGCTAACACACCATTGTAAGGCAATTATACTTCAATAAAGATGTTTTAAAAAAAAAATAGTAAGTATCCAATTTATTATATATTTTATATATAATATATATTATATATACAAATAAAAAATATAATATAAATATATAAAAATATATAATATATAAAATATATCATATATCTACATATTTTAATTGGATGTTTATAATTTTATATATAAACAGACATGACATAAAGAAAGAAAATACGTATAGGATTAGAGGTTCAACTTTATTCCAGACCAAAACAATACAACCAAAATAATAGTGAAATATTCATTCTCACCCATCACCTGTTTTAGCCAAAATTTTAAATTTTAAAATAAAAACCACTAATGCTGGTGAGACTGTGGGCAAAACAGCATTTTCATAACAGTAGGAGTAAAACTTTCCTGGAGAATAATCTGGCAATGTCTATCAAAGCTAAAAATATAATTTCTTTGACATAAAAATAGCACTTCTAAGAATTTATTCTAAGGAAAAAGGTCATACAAGCATGTGATGGTTAATTTTATGTGTCAACTTGACTGGGCCATGGGGTGCCCAGATATTTGGTCAAACATTATTCTGAGTGTGTCTGTGAGAGTGTTTCTGGATGAGATTAACATTTGAATTGGTAGAGTGAGTAAAGCAGATTGTCTTCCTTAATGTGGGTGGGCCTCACCCAATCAGTTGAAGGCCTGGATAGACCAAAAGGGCTGACCCTCCCACAAATGAGAAAACTCTTCCTATTCTGAGGTTGTATATCAATCTTGTCCTTCCTTCAGACTCAAACTGAGCCATCAGTTCTTGGGTCTCAAACCTGCTAGTTTTCAGACCGGAACATACACTATCAGCTCTCCTGGTTCTTAAACCTTCTGGTTCTCACTGGAACTTACACCATCTTCCCTCTTGGGTCTCCAGGCTGTTGACTACAGATCTTGGGACTTCTCAATCTCCATGAAAATATATGAGCCAACATATAAGCCAATTCTAATAAGTCAATCAATCAATCAATTAATCAATCCTATCGGTTCTCTTTCTATGGAGAACCCTAACTAGTACAAAGAACAAGGATATCCACTGCAATATTCTATAAAATAGTGAGAAAGAAATTAGAAACTACTTAATTGCCCAACATTAAGAGCATGTATAAATAAATTCAGGACCATCTACACAATGGAATACTATCTGTATTTGCATAGAAAGATGTCCATGGTCCTTTATTATATTTTAAAGAGAGGATTCAGACAACTTTCTGAATTAAATTTATGTACATAAAAATATGTATGCCTAAAATTCAGAAAGACTATAAACAAAAAAGGGGGATTGGGAGAGCATACTCCCAATTATCAATATTTCTCTAAGATAGTACCAATATTTCTCTAAGTTGGTGGGAGTATGGATATTCTCCATGTTTATGCTGATTCACTGTAGTTTCTAGATTTTTAAAATAATGTACAAATATTTCTCTGTTAATTTTGCAAAATAAAAATTTTAAAGAGAAAAAAGGAGTAATGAAAGTATCTTTTCTTTATCAGATTAAAAATATATCATAAAAGTAACAATGTAATAATTAAAATAGGGGGGTATACTGGCTGAGGGAAATAATAAGCATATAAATGGAAAAGAAATTGATATATATATGAATATATATCTGACATAAATATTTATAAACTGATATATATGGATACATATAAATTTATGGATATTTCAATAACACAGTAGATTTTTTTAGAAAAGTCACAAAGTACCAGATTACTAGGTGAAATTTAGAAATACTTAGGGGTAGGAAAATACTTTCTAAGTATGATATTAAAGGTAGAATCATGAAGGTAAAAATAACAGACATAACAATATAACTTAAAATGTTCTATATTCCAAGAAAAATAGCCAAATTAAAAATAAAATGCAAGTTAAAATACAGATTTGTTAGGAAATGAAGGGCTAATGTTCTTAATATATAAATATATAAAGTTTACGTAAAATAAACATTTGACTATAATTGTATCTCTATTAGTTAGTGTCTTTCACATCCACAATCCCCCCCATCAGAGAACAGCAGTCCTGGGTTGATTCTTCTGCTCAGGTACTACAATTTTTAATACCGTATATTATATAAAACATATCCTGAACCCTGGCTCCAACTAATTGAAACAAACACCAGTATATGTACTGGGTATTCTCTTTATGACCTCACAGCAATCTATTCTTGCTCTTCTCTGCTCTGCTCTGTGTCTCAGTGGGCTGTGGACACACACACACACACACACACACACACACACACACACACACACACACTGCATCATTCAGGCTCCTGGGTCTCTAGTTTCTGGTTGGATCCAGCCGATCTAAGGCACCAGCAGAAGATGAGAGGGTTGGGGAAAGACAGGCCAGCATAGGTGTGTCTGACTTCCTCCCTGCCCTGACACTATGGTTCTGGAAGTGCCTGGTCCCACTACAACTTGCAGTCCTGTCAGGGAACCCTCTGCCACAGCTCTACAGCTCCAGCCTTCACTGGTCTCTGGTAACTCTCATTCCTTTTTTACCATTTCCTGTCTAGGGGTGTTAATAGCTTTATTTTTATTTAATGCTTTTACTAGGCTCTGAATCTCAACATCCTTTGTGGGTTCCCTTAACCTTCCTTTACCTTGGTAAATACTCCCTTCTTTCAATTCTCTTCAAAATCCCCATGAATAACACACCATTGTAAAGCAATTATACTCCAATAAAGATGTTTAAAAAAAAAAAAATCCCCATGAATGTGCCTTCTATTTCCTGCAAGACTAAAAGAGTGGATGAACCCAAGGGTATTGAAAGTTGGTAAGTGTTTGTTCGCTAACTAGCCCTCATACATGATGGAAAGGAGAGGCCAAAGAAAGAGGCAGACCACTTCAGATTGGTAGGTGACAGTTTTAACAAGCAAGGGAACTTACATAAGGGGCTTGTCTTGGGCCGCCACAGTCTTAAAAGTTTATATAGAGGCCTTAGTTGGGTTCAGTCATATATACCGTCCAGATGGTCTCAACAACACATTGCTCTTTCAAGGCTACGTCTTTGAAACTGGCTCCTACTGTGGGAACAGTGGGCAGAATGTACATTCCAAGGATGGGAAGGAGATGAGGAGCTTCCAATTGCCAACATCCAGCTCTCTGGTCCAGGGTCAGCTAGTTGTCATGTCCTCTTGATGACCTCGGGGCTGCAATCTCCTCTGAGTTGGTTTGGTGGGAAATTCTCGCCAATCAGAATGATCTTTGTTAGAGGTGATCTATCTCCCTAATCATCTTTAGATGAACTCCAAGGAAGTAAGTCATTGAGCTCAGGCTGTATCTGGATGACACTAAACTCCACAATGCCAGCACAGTGGAAGCACCCAGAGTCAGAGGGGACTTGCCACTATAACCCAGATCTCAGCAGGGCTCCTCTTACTCCTTGAGAGCTAGAAAAGTCTCTGCAATTTTAGCTATCATCAGACTTATGAGACTAAATATTGAAAAGAAACATCAAATTATTATTACTTGCTGATGGTGCCTGTGAAGCCCAAGAAAACTGACTAAAAAAATTTGTTAGAAATAGTTTTTCTGTAAGTTGGCTGGTTCCATAATGGTCATAAATCATATATTATTCTTGATTCTTCCTTCCTCCTAATACCCCATGACCTATCAAATACTAAGTTTTAGCAATTCTAGCTAACATTTCTAGAATCTCTCCACGTGACTCCATTTTTGTTTTGAACTGCCCAGACTATCCAGGTTCCAGCAGCAAGCAAGGCCTCTCTGCAACAGCAGCAATCCCCAGTGAGGCGCTGCAGTCAGCCAAGATGATCAGAGAGGCTGTCTGGAGGTCAACAGCAGGACAAAAGCATCGGAGCTCCTTCTGAGCCAGCAGGGGGCAGCAAACAACTGATCAAGCAGACAGATGCATGGCCATTATGATGAAGCAGGAAACACTGGATGTATGCGTGAATGCATGTGTATGAGTGTCTGTGCTTAACTCTAGATCCCAGTGGGAACACATATGCTCTTCAAATGCCTATAACACACTTACATAAGTTGATCATATACTAGGCTACAAAGATCTCAATAAACTTCAAAAAATAGAAATCATACAGAGTACAGCATTTCACCAAAATAAATAAAACTAAAAATCGATAACAGAAAACAGAAAGAAAAACAAAGGTCTTAAGCTCTTGGAAATAAATACAACTCATAAATGACTTGAGTTTTTAAAAATAACCTCTATCTTATGGCATAATTAGAAATGAGTCACTGTCATCAAATGAAAACACTGCATGTAACTAATTACTCAATGTGGTTAAGCTGAAGAAAATTTGTAGCCTTAACACTAATTATTTTAAAATAAGAATGATTTACAAAATAAAATATTCAACCAAAAGGGCTAGAAAATACTAACAAAAATATAGCAAAAGAATAGAATAAGCTAAAGCATATAAAGGTATGAATTAGATGAATTACAGAAAAACAGTATACTTAAAGGGAAAAAAATCTACTTCTTTGAAATGACCAATACATAATTGGCACCTCCTGGGCAACTCTGCCCAATAGAGAATTTTAAAGAAAAGAAAAGAAAAGAAAAAAAAAGAGGGACTTCCCTGGTGGCGCAGTGGATAAGGCTCCACACTTCCAATTCAGGGGGTCCGGGTTCGATGCCTGGTCAGGGAACTAGATCCCACATGCATGCCACAACTAAGAAGTCCGCACACTGCAACTAACAGTCTGCATGCTGCAACTAAGAAGTCTGCATGCTGCAGCGAAGATCCTGTGTGCCACAACTAACACTCAGCACAGCCAAAATAAATAAAATAAATAAATAAATATTTTTTTAAAAAAGAAACTTCATATAGAGAAATATCTATTTAAAAAAAAAGAAAAAGAAAAGAAAGATGTAGAAAGACAGAGGAGAAAGCACAAACAAAATTAGAATGAGGAAAAGATATATAAACAGAGATAAAAATAATTCACTAGGTTCAATAGGATACCATATGTACCATTTTGTAAAAATTTTTTAAGAAGGGGGTTATTTTTTCATGTCGTTCTAGAGCAATAGTTTCCAATCTTTTTCACATCATAGCATATTTGAAAAATGATCATGTTTATGACGTAATGGTGTAAAAAATTTTACTTGTGCCAGGAGGCACTAGGAATCAAACTCTGGCCTTCCCAACACATCTGTAAGCCACTTATGGTAGACTGGTTGGGAGCTGTGTTCTTGAAGTCCCAGTCAATGCAGCATGCGAAGGCAAGGGTCAGGGGAGACAATGAGGAAGGAAATGTTAAAAGGAGGAGACAGATGATCAGAATTATCAGTTTTTGTGGATATTATTATCTAATTAAGATGACGGAGGAAAAAAAAATGGGGAACACCCCCAGATAAAACCATAAGCAGAAGAGTTAGGAGTGGTTCAGTGGAACTCTAAGTAGTTTGGAATCAGTGAGTGATTAATGATTATCAGAATGATTAACAAGGAATTTCCAAAAGTTGACCAGTCCCTTTTCCCCTGCTTATGCTGAGCAATAGGCTACAATCTCAAGACTAAAGCAGAGAATGTGGACACTGGGAATAGAGACTCATGATAGTTTTCCACATAGCTTAGAAAAACCAAGATGGATGTATTACACCAAAAATCCAAAAAGAATTAAAAACCATTGACATACTCCATGTGGCAGCATGTTCTGCTCCTCCAAACAGTAAAAGAAAGCTCATCAGAAACTATATCCAGATAAGTAAACAGCGATTTTCAATCCAAAGGTGAGATGACAATCAAGAACCACCAAACATGAAGCAAAACCTATACTTTGAAAAAGAGGAGCCCAATTTCATAAATAGAAAAGAGAATACCTATAAAATATATTACAAAACGATGTTAAAATTACTTCAGTTAATGTGATCACACATTTTACAAGATGATCCTTCCATTAAACATGAAATACTTTAGATTATGATCACTGAAAAAAAATAGTTGAACTTATAGATAAGAAATAGAATGGGCTGAATAAGAGAATAAACATGGTTGAAGAAGGGATTGGGGGGGGGGAACTACAAAAGTAAATTGAGTCATTCTCCCCTAAAAGAAATACAGAGAGGGGGGCTTCCCTGGTGGCGCAGTGGTTGAGAATCTGCCTGCCAATGCAGGGGACACGGGTTCGAGCCCTGGTCTGGGAAGATCCCACATGCCGCGGAGCAACTGGGCCCGTGAGCCGCAATTACTGAGCCTGCGCGTCTGGAGCCTGTGCTCCGCAAGAAGAGAGGCCGCAATAGTGAGAGGCCCGCGCACCGCGATGAAGAATGGCCCCTGCTTGCCACAACTAGAGAAAGCCCTCGCACAGAAACGAAGACCCAACACAGCCATAAATAAATAAAAATAAATAAATTAAAAAAAAAAAAAAAAATACAGAGAGGGACTTCCCTAGCAGTCCAGTGGTTAGGACTCTGTGCTTCCACTGCAAGGGGCACGGTTCGATCCCTGGTTGGGTAATTAAGATCCCGCGTGCTGCGGCCAAAAAATAAATAAATAAATGAAGTAAAAAGTAAAAGCAATATGGAGGAAATAGGAAAAAAGATTTGGAAAACGTAAGAGAAAAGTTGATATATGAAAGATACATCCAGAAACTCAGCCGCTATTTAAGAGGAGTTCCAAAAGGAGCAAAGAAAGGCAAAGAAAGAAAGTGGAAGAGAGGCAATAGTCCAAGATAACCTTAAGAAAATTTCACACAGCTGAAGGAACAAAATCTTCAAGTTCAAAAGTCCCACTGAATGATAAGTGTGGTGAATGTAATAGAAGCCCAAATCCAGATCTCATTGAAGGAGAAGGACACGGTACATGGAGATATTATTTATACACATCAATCTAAAATATAAGCTAAAATTTTTAAGAATTTAACTCATTCAAAAACTTAACTCATCGATTGACATGTACACTGCTATATTTAAAATAGATAATCAACAAGGACCTACTGCATAGCCTAGGGAACTCTGCTCAACATTCTGTAATAATCTAAATGGGAAAATAATTTGAAAAAGAATAGATAGATGTTTATGTATAACTGAATCACTTTGCTGTACACCTGAAACTAACAGAACACTGTTAATCAACTGTACTCCAATATAAAATAAAAATTTTTTTAAAAACCTTAACTCATCAATTTACATTGGAATGTAAATTGCTACAACCATTTTGAAATACATTTTAGCATTATCTAGAAAAATTTTAAATATGCATAATCTAACTGTACTGTCTTCGACAATCACCTTACTCTGTTCCCATTCTAATTTGATTGCACTTCTTTCTTAATTCTGGAGATAATCATTAAGGACAGATAATTTTCCCCCAAGAAATGTTAATTCATTTCATGAAAGATATTTCAGAAGTTATCTTCAGCCCCCCTTCTACTCCCTTACTTCTCTTTACCAACCCATCACTCACAGTCATGCCATTTGCATCCTAATGACTCCCCATCTGTCTATTCTCCCTGGCCCTTCTGCCACCACCCCAGCCCAGCCCACCACACCCCTCATGTGGACAGCCTCAGTAGTCAGCTAAAGGGAATCTCTGCATCCACATCATTTCCTTCTTATTCATTCTCTATGCCCCAACTTTGCAAAGATGTTTTCAAAACGCAAATCTGGTCATGTCTGCCCTTGGCTTAAAATTTTTCAATGGGGTATACGAGAGACTTCAAGTGTAATTGAATTCATGTTATTTAAAAGCATGATTCAATTACAATGCTTTAATTTGGTAGTGGTTACAGGAATATTCTTAACATTCTTCTTTACACTCTGCATGTGAAATATCTCTCACACAAGAAAAACAGCCAAAAAATTTTCAAAACAAATAAAACCTCAAAATAAAATATAGCAAGAGAGCCTTTTCAATAGCTTTCTTAACATGGCATTAAGATTCTACATGCCTGATCCCTGCTCCCTCTCCAGTCATATACCACACACTGAACTTCTTTGTGTTCTTTGTCTGGGGTTTGCTTCTTGCTGCCACAGAGTCCCTGTTGTTTCTGCCCACGACACTCTCTCCACCACCTACCCTCCACAAACTCCCTGGTTAATTCCTACTCAAACTTCAGATTTTAATGTAAATATCACTTTCTTGAAGCTGCCTTTCTTGACTTCTCCAGCCTAGGTCAAGTTCATGTGTACATATATAAAATGTATGTACATTATATACATATAATTCATTTGCATTATATATTCCTTCAAACACATATCTTGACTTCTAATGATATGCTGATTTGTGTATTATTTGATTTAGGTCTTTTCCTATTTACCTACCATAAGCCCCATGTGGGCAGGAACAATGTCTGTTTTGTCTCCCTATTTTAAGGTCTGGCATGGAGTGACCCCTCAGTAAACATCAGTTGAATGAAGAAGTAAATGGCACATGATGAGTGTAGGCCAGGGTCAAAAAACTCGGCACTTGGAGTTAAAGGGAAAGATGCCCTATTTCCACTTTTGCTGCTTAGCCTTGGACCATCGATCTGTGTTCGCCCTTCACAGCTAGGTGTCCTCGAGTAAAATGAACGTCATAGCCAAACACAAGCTACAGGACTGTTAAGAATATTAACTGAGAGAGTGCAAAGCACTCGCACAGTGCCCAGCTCATAGTAGGCACTCAAAGTATAATTTATTATATTTTCATAATTTATTTTTCTTCTTCTATTGTTGTGAAATTTTTCTACTGACATGTTCTCCCTATCTGCTCATACTCTTTTGAATGTAATTTGATGATCTTTTAGGTGCTACTGAAGCTGCTTTCCATTTCAGGTCATCTGAAAAGCATTTGAATGATAGGAAGAGGAGAGGTCAGCACCGCCATTCTATCTGTCTGAGCTGCCACTCTCTGTAAGGCACTGGGCTTAGCTGGTGCAGAACTGGATCCACAGGCTGCAGACCCAAGCAGGGAATCCTCCTGGAGGTGACAGGATGTGTCATTGAGCTGGAGGCCTCTATGCTCTACCCTTTGTTCATTCCTTTCACTTCTGTTGAGTTCTCAGCATTTTTTTTTTCAAGGAAAATATAGCTGTGTTCTGCTTACAGATTTGTTCTTTGTTTTTACCTTACATCCATGTGCTTACATTAGACCAGTCTTAAAGCCTGAAAGTGTTAGCTAGGGAAAACCCTATCACTTTTTAAGAGTTGAGACTGATCAAGTTGTCAGAAACTCATGATTGACTGAGATTGTCTGAAGGTGGGCCAACTTCTCCAAGTTTGATAGCCTGTGTTACTCTTACTAAAGTCTGTGATGGCAAAAGGGGATCAGTAAAGGGGAACATTGGATTTAAAGTAGACTAATTACAGCTCACAACCCTGCTCTAAACCAATGTTTAACCCCAGGGAGGGGCTTAAAAGTGTGGCTTCATTAGAAACTCAGGAGTTATTTTAACCTAATTGCTCCCTCATCACTGCTTAAAATTGATACCTAAACCTTTAAGAATTAACTCATAGTCTCTGACTCCTGACACTGTTCACCCTTGGTAAGTGCTCCCCAGAGGACCTGAACACTCTTACTAATTTCAGTAAATGTTTTCATGATCTTGGCTGTGGAGTTAATGCTTAACAAGTACCAGAGGAACCAATTTCCTGCCTGAGGAAACTTCCTTACCAAGTTCCCTAATTATTCCCAGGCAGTCATTGCCCTGTGAAATCCAGCGGGCAGAGGGAGGTTGTTAATATGCCACAGGTGGTGCCTACAGATCAGCCTTGGCGGCTACAAGGAAACAGATCAACTGTACAGAGAGCCATGTTTGACATCAAGAGCCCAGGGACCTGTAAACACATGTATTTCTGCTGTCTCTTATTTTCTTTTAGCAAGAGGGGGTTGGTGCCCAGTAAGTCAGCACATATATCCTCCTCTTAAAATCATTGAGAAACTGTCTACAGAATTCTCTAAACCACTATTCTCAAACTTCTTCAGTCTCAGGACCCCTCTGCACTCTGACAGTTTATAGAGAACCTCAAAGAGCTTTTGTTTATACATACAGATTATAGTAATTGATATTTACTATATTAGAAATTAAAACTGACATTTTAAAATATTTATTAATTTGTTTTAAAATGACAATAATAGCCCACTACATGTTAACAGAAATAACATATTTTGATAGAAAATAATTATATTTTCAAAAAATATTTAGAAGAGTGGCACTTTTACATGTTTGCAAATTTCTTTAATGTCTGGTTTAATAGGATACAGCTGAATTCTCATACAATTCTGCAACTGAATTCTGCAGTCAGTCTGTTATAAAATATAACATATATATTACATATGAGATAATGCATCATGTAGCTTCTGGAAAACTCTACATTTCTGAGAGAAGGAGATAAAGGCAAATAATATCTTAATGCTACTATGAAAATAATTTTTGACCTCACAGGACACCCAAAAAGATCTCAGCGTCTCCCTAAAGTCCACAAAGCAACTTTGAGAACCACTACTCTAAACAAAATCAGAGTAAAAAATGGTCACTGAATAGCTTTATACCTGAAACACAAAGCAAAACGAGAGACCAAGAGAAAAGTTGCAGTTATTAAGATGGAAGTGTCTGTGCCCTATTCTTGATATTCTTGATATTTAGGCCATCCTAACCTACAAGGAGTTCCAGCCTCATGCTGGGACATCCTTATAATGATACCTAAGATGGTCTGCCCCATTTCTGGATGATAATGAGAAAAGCAGAGAAATAGCCCATATAGAAACCCTAACACCAAAAACAGATTTGCTATAATTTTATTTTGAAACATGACTTGATATTCTGTAAATTGCCAAATATCATAAATCCAAAGAGTTAACAAAGTCTACAACGTTAGGGGTAAAAAAGCACATAATACTTGGAAACAGGAATAACAAAGGTTGAAAGAATTTTCATGGGCAATGAATGCCTGGTTTTCCCCTCTTAAGACCTAGTTGAGAAGTCAGATAAAGGGGGAACATGAACTCTCTAAGAAGAATTGCCTTTTTTAGCTCCCCAAAGAAACTGTATCTTACACCCAAACGACTCATGTTGATGGGATCGTTTTGATCCCAGAAGAGCTGCACAAAGATACATGATGATCTCGGGTGGTGTGTCTCTCCTGCAAGAACAGCCAGTGTTGATCTGAACGATCCTGCCCACAATCTCTGCTAATGACCTATTCCAAGCAGACAGTCCTATCAGATGTGGCCACCTCCAGGAGCGGGCTGCGGCCTGGGATGTATGGTGGAGACAACAGCTCAGTGCATGGCCACTGGAGAAATGCCTGGGGCACGTAAACCCGATCTGAGCGTATTTCTAAGTCCTGTGCTTCTATCACATGAGACTCAGTAAAGCAAGCACAGGGGCAGAAAGCGTGAACTCTGAAGTCCAAGAAACCTGTGTTCTAATCCCATCCAGCCACCAAATAATTTTGAATACTTGAACAGATTATTTAGTATCTCCCAGCTCTTCTATTAAATGGTATTATGAAGAATAAAATGGGCTCATCCATGCAGGGAACTTAGCTGGGTATATAATAAGTGTCCAATAAATACTAGTTATTTTTAAAAAGCAAATTTGATTTTGTTTCTCCTCCATGTAACATCCTTCAGTGACTCCTCAATAACTTTCAAAATTGAATTCAAACTCCTTCCATTGGCTCATAAAGTCATTCACAGTCGGGCTTCATTTCCTGCCACTCCTCAAGTATTCTACAGAGCTGTCACACGATTCTACTTGAGATAGAATTCTACTTAAAATACAGCATGCTTTTTAGACACTAGTTTTTCTCTAAATGTAGAGTCCTCTTTTTGGTTTTTGCCATATAACTAATACTAGTCCTACAAACTATGATCAATCACCTCCTCCAGGAAGCCTTCCCTGACTTACCCAGTACAAGTGTTAACCACAATTGTAACACTCACCACACAATGTGGTAAAAGTTAATTTATCTGCTTCAGTATTTGATTGTAAGCCCCTAGAAATGAGATACTGTACCTGATCTTTGTGCCTAACATCTAGCACAGCAGCTGGCACATACTGGCTACCCAATAAGTGATTTTTAATTTACAAACAGATATTCAAATGAGATAACAGGCACAGTCCATGAGTGTGTAACATGTCGGGTATTGATGATGATGGTGATGATATGATGCTGGTGGTGGTGGTGGTCATGGTGGTGGTGGCGAAAGAAGAGGGCAAGATTGGGAAAGGAGGTGGGAAAAGGGGAAGGAGGAAGGATGCACCTCAGCCCTTCTGCTTCTAAGCCTAACAAAAACATAGATACACCTACACTTACTAAAGACATGAAACTTGTCACTGCACTCACTATCTGCCCAAATCCATTGTGATGTGATTGATTCTATTACATTCTGTGAGTTCATTAGGGATGATTTGATGAACCATGAACAAGCTCAGCTCCCTGGACCTTCAGGGGTGAGATTATAGCAATTACACGCTTGAGTTACTAGATGACAGTGAGAAGTTAGTCCATCTTTTGGCATAATTAACTCAATTTCTCCTGGAGCTTTCATTCATTTAGTGCCTGGAGGCTGCTTCCTAGATCCACCTCCTCTGTCCCAGGTACCCTGTCCCCCAACCTCCTAATATGAATTCCTTGGTCCCTGGAATCCCTGTAACTTCACAGCTTTCTCTGTTACCCATGTTATTACTTTATCCATTTGTGTCTATCTCTTCCTCAAATAGAAACGCATCAACACAAAGCCCGAGCCACACTGGTTCAGTATATCTCCTTCTCTTTTGGATTCTTTCCATGGAACTTCATTCTGCAGTCTCTCCATTTTAAGAAGACCCTCCCTGAATCATGAATTCCTCTCTATCTAGTGCCCTGTAGCTCTGTTTCCCTAATTCAGACCTCCATTCTGAGCCTGACCTATATATCCCTATAAGCTATCTACTTGACTTTGATTTCACACAGGCATCTCAAACTTTGCTCATCCAAAACTGGATTTCACCCCAAGAAGTCTTCTCTTCCAGTGTTCCACATCTCAAAAAAACCGAACCCTCATCCACTCCACTCCAACCAGAAATATGAGTTCATCCTTGACACCTCTTTCTGTTCTACCCCTCCCCACCCCCCACATACAATCCATTACGAAGTCCTGAAATTTGACTTCTGAAATATGGGTAGAATCCTTCACACTGCTCCGTTCCCACTGCCACTGTCCTAGCCCAAGCCACATCACTCTCACCTATGCCATAGCAATTGCCTCTTCCTTGCCTATTTCCACTCTTGAAAACTTCCCATCAATTATCTACTTAGCAGCCAGAAAGACATTTTAAAGTGCAAGTTTGTTTAATAGAGTCGGGAGGAAGACATTTTCCTCTACGCTTCTAAACTCTTCTGGCTGGTCTAAGAATTAAATTGACATGATTAACAGGAGAAAGTCAGACAAAAATTTAATAACATATATACATGGGAGAGACCCAGGAGAACTGAGCAACTCATCAAAATGGCCAAAGCCCTCCTCTTAAATACAATCCTCAGCTAAAGACAAAAGATGATGTTGAGCGTGGGGAGAGTCAGTTATGGGAGCTTACCAGGAAAAGCACAGTAAACAAGGGTAGGGTAGCATTGTTATGCAGATTCAAATCCTTGCCTGGTCCATTATAAGAGTTTCTAGAGATTTGGTCATCCCCTTCTTCCAGGTACAGCCAGGAAAGCACCGTAACAAATGGAGATTTCCCTTACAAATGTTTCTTACAAAAGGGTAATTCCTACTGGGTTTTCAGCTTTTCCCCTATCTGCGGTTTCTTAGAAAATAACCAGCTTAAAATAATTAATATGCCAAAGAGACATATTTTGGGGTGACAAACTCTGCTCCCCTACAATAGTTGTCTCTCTCATTACACTATCTTGTTATCTTTGTGTTCCCAGCACCTGGCACAGTGCCTGGTACACAGAAGTCATTCAACAACTGTTGGTGAATAAATATTAATGGCTTTCTTTCCCTTTCTCAAACTGGTCATTCTCCCTCCCACCAGTATCTTTGTATAAGCTTCCCACACACAAAATTGGCCCTATACAAATAAGATAGCACTCATCCTTCCATTCTTAATTCAAATATCACACCATCAACGCAACTATAATGAAACACTAGAAGCTGACATTGGCTCCAGGATGGGAGCAAAGGGCAGAATCAAAAGGTGTCTTGAGGATACTGCTAATGGGTTTGAAGGGTTTTAGGGAGATTGTTCAGGTAGGACTTACAGACGATTAAAGAGAAAAGCCACAGGCCTAAAATGGCATCAGTTTAGCTAAAGCCCATGATGACAAACCTAGATTTAATACCTAACTTAATTGCAGCTTTTGACTTTTGCCGGAAATGCAATCTTAATCAGCCAGCTTGGATTTTCTGGTCAGAACCTATGAGATGTAAACACAAAAAGAACAAAGAGTGTCACTCCTCATCCAGTTATATAACGGGTTGTTGCAACCGACCGTGAGCCCTGAGCGGAATTCTGGATGGAAAGAACAGGATGAGATATCCCGCGCTTTGGATAAATGGGCCCCTAGATAGTTAAGACGTGTACCTCAGGAGGAATTTCAATGACCCCAGATTCTTGCATCTTCCCATACACAGAAAAGCACTAAAATCACTAACTTGAGATATTCGTTCTTTGTGATTAGCAGTAATCTTTTACCCAGATGTATGCTTGACTGTATGTTTTTCCTAGTCAAACAGTCATACATATACTGGCTTCTCTCCTACCTCTTTGGAGCAGTTGACTCAGAGCTACTGAGTGGCTGTCTCCGGGCTATAGTCCTCAGTAAGACCCTGAATAAAACTTAAATTCACAGCTCTCATGCTGTGCATTTTTCTTCAAGTCCACAGAGGTTATCTGTCATATGGGCTTTCTCCATCTCAACCTACTGCAGAGGTAAAAGAGGCAATGTGCATTGCTATTCCCTTCCTCCAAAACAAAGATGTCCTGGCCTAAAAATAATCCTTTCTTTTCTTTTGCTAATAGCTCCCTTGCCCCACTCTTTTTCCTATAAAAACTGTCCTTTTTGTACAACCCCTCGGAGTGCCCTTCTCGTTGCTAGATGGGACGCTGCCCCATTCATGAACGGATGAATAAAAACAGTTAGTTCTTCAAATTTACTCAATTGAAGTTTTGTTTTTTAACAAAGTTAACACAAGTTTGTGTGCCTGACACACAGTGAGGCCAGACAAACTGAAATGTCAGAGTTTGGAGCAGAGAAAGGTTTATTGCAAGCCCGTGCAAGGAGATGAGGTGGCTCAGGCCCTAAAAAGCCCCAAGCTCCCGAAGGGTTTCAGCAAAGCACTTTTAAAAAGCCAGGTGAGGGAGCCGGGTTGTGGGGTATGTTATCAGCTTGTGCACAATTCTCTGACTGACTGATGGTGAGGTAGCACAGTGGTGTCACAGGGGTTAACACTATCAGTCCTTAGGCTCCAGGAGGCCTGGGGCTATGTGCTCATGGTCATCAAGTAGTTAACATCTTCCATTTGTTGGAGAGGGGAGTTTTTTACATCTGCAAAACAACTCAGGAAATGTGCATCAAATACTATTATCTAGGTACTTCAGAGAGGAGCTAAAGCAGAGGATATGCGGGAAGGCCTGTCCTGAGAAGGCCCCCATGGGGTCCTGCTCAGTTACAAGACAGTGAGGAAAATGATATTGGATGCTGGATAAAAGGGCACCCAAATGATGTATTGGCAGAATAGTTAGCAAAACTGTAATTTGGAACAATGTAGAAAATAGAAAATATACCAATAAAGTAGCAAATCTAAGGAGATTTCCAGGCAGAATATCAGAAGTGCTAACTTGTTTCTTTCAGCTGCATATATTAAAATACTAGGAGAGAAAAATGAACTAAAGGACAAACTACTAACTTTTTCAGCAGAATTTAAAGAAAACGGAAAGGAGCCAGGACTTGCTAGATTCAAAAATAAAACTTTCTCACTTCCAGTCTCAAACAAAAAACAATTTTCAAAGAAAGAAATGGCTTTAGGGCAAAGATCAAATCTGGGGAGTGGTTGTCAAACCCTTTGTTAAAACCTCAGAAGGATTTTAAATGATTTAAAAAGAGCTCAGTTGGGAGTTTCCTGGAGCTCCTGGCGCTTTCACTGCTGCAGCTCCCGCCCCAGGTTCAATCTCTGGTCAGGATCACAAGCGGTGCGACACAGCAAATCAATCAATCAATCAATAAAAAATAAATTAATAATAAATAAATAAATAAAAGAGCTCTGTCCCTGCTTGATCAACAGAATGCTGTGGAACTGAAGCTGTATCAGCTTATGGCCTCAGGGCCTGAGTGACTGGGCCTTCCAGACACGCTTCACCTACTCTGGTGTCTCAGTTTTGAGAAGAGGGGTTGGAACAGTCTTGGGGAATCAACTGTTTGTTCATGCTCCGTATTGAAGACTTGGTAGGTCTTTGGGAAATTACTGAACTGAACAATCAAGTTATTTGCCTGGGGCCCTGTCAGTCAAGAGTCTCCAGGAACAGTAAAGTTATGCTAATGAAGACAATGAAATGGTAAAACTGTGTACAGGTATACTGTAAGCTGCCTGGTGGGTTGGTAGTTTCAGTTCTTTCAGCTTTCATTCTATATGAAATTAATATTTAAAGAGCTGTCAAAGTAAGAATTGTACTAGACAAAGTTAAACAGGCAAAAGAGACTTTATTCAAGATTATTGCAACAGGGGAGAGAGACTGACTCAACCTCTGCTGAAACAAAGAGCTGGAGAGATTTTAAAAGCTGGAAGAAGGAAAACCATAAGCTACTTGTGCTTGCTAAATGGCTACCCAAAGGAAAAATAAACTTTCTTGTATCTTCATGACAGGGGGTAGTTTCAAAGGAGGCAGAGAAAGAATGTGTGCTTACAAGTTTTCTAAAGCGCTCTGAGAAAAGGAAGGTCAGAGTCTATGGTCAGGAAAAAAGCCTGTCTAAAGTTTACTCAAGCTGAGGGGGACTGTGAAGGCCATCTTGGTTAGAGAATTCATGTTATTTAAAAGTCTAGGGCTTCCCTGGTGGCACAGGGGTTGGAAGTCCGCCTGCCAATGCAGGGGACACGGGTTCGTGCCCCGGTCCGGGAGGATCCCGCGTGCCGCGGAGCGGCTGGGCCCGTGAGCCACAACTGCTGAGCCTGCGCGTCTGGAGCCTGTGCTCCACAGCGGGAGAGGCCGTGACGGTGAGCGGCCCGCGCACCACGATGAAGAGTGGCCCCCGCTCGCCGCAACTGGGGAGGGCCCTTGCACAGAGACACGGACCCAACACAGCCAAAAATAAATAAATAAATAAATTTATAAAAGTCTAGCTCATAGAAATAGAGAGTAGAATGGTGGTTGCCAGGGGATGGCTGGGGTGGGGTAGGGGGGACGTTGTGGGGAGATGGAGAGATTTTGGTGAAAGGGTACAAACCTTCAGTTACAAAGTGAATAATGTACCACATGGTAACTATAGTCAACAATAATGTATTGTATACTTGAAATTTGCTAAGAGAGTAGATCTCAGGTGTTCTCAAACCCCCCAAAAAGGTAACTATGTGAGGTAATGGATGTGTTAATTAACTTGATTGTGGTAATCATTTCACAACGTATATGTGTGTCAAATCATCATTTTGTACATTATAAATATATACAATTTTATTTGTCAACTATATCTCAATAAAACTGGGAAAAGACAAAATAAAATAAAGGCATTTTAAAAAGAAAAATTGGTTTATATAATCAATAAATGAACAAATGAACTAAAGAATGATTAAAAGGAAACTGTATTTAGTTTCATTTGATTGCTTGTTTGTTTTAGATAAGCCTTACTTAATTGGTCCTTTTAAGAGCTAGGAGAAAGAAATTTCAGGATATCAAGGGATGAGATTCAATCAAAGTTTTTTGCTGATGCTCCTTTGATGTCTAACTGAGAACATTATTATACAGCATTCAGATATTTTCCACAAGGTTTTAGCAATCTGCTAATGTAATTTCTTTGTTTTGTTTTGTTTTGTTTTGAAAGTTGAATCAGATTTGCACTCCACTCCCATTTTTGGCAGGGTATGAATACAAAGAAAAAAGTTTTTTTCCAACAAAATGAATGTTTCATAAAGAGAAAATGCTCCAACCTCTTTTTTATCTCACCCAAAGCATAAATGAACGGTGGTGCTCCTTTGATGTAGATTCAATGAGTTGGACACTTTCTATTGCCTACTAGCAATATTAAAATCGGAAGCAAGAATGAAGTATTATATTTGTCACAGTGTCTAATTATTTTTTCTGGGAAAGATACACACAGATTGATATGATTCATGGATAATAGAAAATAGGCACAATTTATCATATTTATGTTCCACAAGAAAAAAATTCATATATTGTTTGACAAATGTTGAGGGCATTTTTGCCCTATAACAGAAATTTGACCAGATTTCCAAAACAATGGTTTATAAGTGAAAAAGCAGTATAAATGACCCTCAAAAATAGTAACACAATGGACGAATATATTCTAAAATAACCAGATGAAATCCAGCTGTGGATTATAATGTCTTTAGGTCCTTGAATAGAACCAGTGTGGTCCTCTCAATAAATAGCTGTTCTTTTCAACTCACACATGGACATATTTTCACTCAAAAAATAAAAAGCTCATCTATCTATTTGTTGGCTTCCTGGAGCTCATACCAGTCAGTGGGGCAGCGTGGGTTTTCAAGATCAATCTGAAATTGTTAACATCATTTTTTTAAGTATTTTGGTATTATTGATGAAAGTTGGCAAACTCACAGTTTATTGGATCCATCAAAACCCTGCTGTGGAACCTATTCTGCAGAAATTAAAGCAACAATGTTTGTGAATGTATAAAACTAGTTTCTTTATTTAGTTTTCTCTAAAGAGACAAAAAGTTAACACATACCCATATGGCCACCAATAAACAATTTCTTGAAGAAACTGTGTTATACCTAATATTAAGGAATATTATGCATCTATAAAAAAGAATAAAAACATTAATATATAAAGATGCCCTAATATATTATCAAATTTGTAGAACTCAAAAAATTAAACATATTCATACCAAGAAATGCAAACTGTTTCTACCATTTATTAAATTTAAATAAAGTTCAGTCCAGCACTGATCAAATATCACATGGCTTCTCAGCATAGTCAGAATGTATATAAATCTACTTTTCTTAGCCATAATTTCATCAAAGCTCTTTTCAGCTCACTGTTTCTCAAACTGTAGATCAGTGGATTCAGCAGAGGCGTAAGAAGTGAGTAAGACAAGGACATCAGCTTCTTGGTTTCTGGGGAGTAGCCAGATTTGGGTTGTAAGTAAGTCATACTGGCTGTTCCATAGAAGAAGGTAACAGACATGAGATGGGAGGCACAGGTGGAAAAGGCCTTTTGCCTCCCAGTGGTTGATGACATCTTCAGGATGGCAAAGAGAATTCGAATGTAAGACAAGAGTATCAACAAGAAAGGAAGCATAACAGTCAAAATGGCGCCAGTGAATGCGTAGATTTCAAATAAAAAGATGTCTGCACATGCAAGCTCTAGCCCTGGGGGAGTCTCACAGAAGAGATGATTAATTTCACTGGGGCCACAGAAGGGAAAACTAAAAATCCATGAGGTCTGCACAGTAGCCACCATGATCCCTGAGACCCATGAGACTATAACTAATTTCATGAAAACCCTTTTGTTCATAATCATTGGGTAGCTCAGAGGACGGCAGATTGCAGCAAATTGGTCATAAGCCATTGCCCCCAGGAGAAAACATTCGGTCCCACCAAAAAGAAGAATGAAATACATCTGTGCAAAACAGCCTGCAAAGGTGATCATACTTTTTTTTTCATTGGAGAGGACCACCAGCATTTCAGGCATAATGACTGCACTGAAACTCACATGCACCACAGACAAGTTCAGGAGAAACAAATACATGGGAACGTGTAAGCTCTGTTCCAGGGAGATGATGACTATAATGATGGCATTTCCCATCAGAGTCACAAAGTAATCAACCAAGAAAACCCCAAAGAGCCGCCCTTGGGGTTCAGGAAAATTAGAAAAGCCCAAGAGGATGAATTCAACCACAGAGCTTTGGTTTTGCCTTTTCATTTCAGTAGTGGAGTGTATATTGTTTTTATGGACCATGTATGTAAATTATAAAGTAACAATCCAATAGCTGAGAGTTCGAGTCTGATATTCTTGATAGAAGATATAATGATGAGCTCATTTTGACAAATCAACCTGAAAATTTTGAGAATGGCCAGTTACTAGAATAGTGAATCTTTCAAACACAAATAAAGAAGTGAAGAATTTTGGCTCAGAAATCTTGTTTCAAAAGTACAAAATAACAGCAGATGTTCTCTGGCAACTTTTTTGTGAGGTGGAAAATTAATCCTTTCCTTAAAACACAAACAGACATTATATTACTTAGAATCTATTGTCTATTACTTTGATGTATGCATCTCTGTTCTTTTCAATTGTATGTTTATATATGAATTTTCAAATAAAGTGTTTCAAATAAACAAATAGCAAAAAATATCCAGAAAAAATTACAACTAATAATTCAAAACTAAAAAAATTTGTGGTGAATATTTACTATAAATGTTAAGGTTCAAAATGCATTTATAATACTTTGTTTAGAATGAAATATATGAATAATATACCCCAACAAATACAGAAACACTAAAAAGGGGTTGAATTTAAATGCACTTATCTCAGTTGAACATAAGTAAATTGCTTTAAGCACACTGGTTTCTGGTCAGAGTGGATTTGCCTAATTATACTGAAATTTTCCTGAATGAGAAATTTTAGAGGTCAGTTCTCCATGGACTATCCTTGTGACCATAAAGTAGCTATCAAGGCTATAAAAATGCCATTTCTATCTTTCTGATCCTGTGGTTTAACTCTCTCTCTCTCTCCCCTACACCAGCATTCTTTGAGTCCCACATCTCCCTGTTTTATTTTTTGCCATAACTCATCACCAACTGAAATAACACATATTTATTTGAGTTTTATGCTTATTATTTAACCCCCCCTTCTGGAATGTAAGCTCCAGGAGGACAGAAGCTTTGTTCAGGTGTGCATTGTATTCTCAGAGCCTAGAGTAGATACTAAATTATATAATAGATGCTAAACCAATATTTATTGAAGAGA
Source organism: Balaenoptera physalus (assembly GCF_965194825.1). Classification (NCBI taxonomy): domain Eukaryota; kingdom Metazoa; phylum Chordata; class Mammalia; order Artiodactyla; family Balaenopteridae; genus Balaenoptera; species Balaenoptera physalus. The sequence goes on from NC_138889.1 coordinate 65,932,304, forward strand.
TGGAATAATAAATATTAAAATTAGGAAAACCCAGAGTCTGCCCTTAAGGAATACAGTGTCTGAAGGAAAAATAAATCAAATTCAAACAAATAGAGAGCCCCAGAATTAATCCATGGCTTCTGTAGAAGTTTGAGGCCCCCTGTGGGATTGGAAATACCACTAGACTGGCAGATTGAGCTTTAGTCCTGACTTTGCTACTACCTCCAAGGTGAGTCTCTGCTTCTCCCTGCACTCAGGTTCCCCGGTGTGGTTGGGGGCAGGAAAATAACCCAGGACATCTCTTCTGGCTCTGACATGCGTGTTTCTCTGATTTGTTCAGGGAAAATTGCAGGCTGCAAGGCTTCCCTTCCATTCAGATGACAGCCAGGCTGAAGGAAAGCTGGAATAGTGGTGGGTGGGCACGTAGAAGGCACACGTGCTGCCTGAGTCCTAGGGGCCAGCCAGCCCCAAGCAGAGCTGACCATCTTCCTACCAGACCAGCTGCTCTTCCTGAGCCCCTCTCTGGGCAGAGCACCTCACTTCTCCCCTGATCTCCCCTCCAGTCACCCAAACCAACTCTCCCCTGTCCCCAGCATCCTACTCACTGTTGGACGCTTGGATCTTTAAAATCTGGAGTCCCTCTGGGCTCAGCAAGTTCATCACCACTGACACTGCTCCAGCTCACTGCCTCTTTTCCTCCCCCTTCAAACTTCCCCCATTGTTAAATGGTTTCCTAACTGGCTTCTCCAGGTTTTGTAACTTCTCCTCCAACCTATCCCTCATACCTCTACCAAAATAAGATCATCCTCTCTCCCCAAACCTTCAGAGTCTCCTTTTATCAGTAAAATAAATCACCCACTTCTCAGGCCACCATTTAAGGGAAACCAGAGTCAGAGTAAGTATTCCAGAAATTTAAAGAGGGAAATATTACTTCTGAATGGAGTGCAAGAGTGAACAACCATAAGCACAGGATGTCATGGTAGAAGGGCCATTAAGTGGAAGGGGGAAGGCTGGCTCGCTGAAATCAAAAGTATTCGATGACATCTTAGTACTTAGACTCGGCCTTTGGAGGATGCTTTGAAAACTAGCAGAATTTCACTGTAGTTACATGAGGAAGCCAGGAGGACAGAAGGACAAGCAAGCTGAAGACAATGTAATGTTGTCTTGAGCTCAGATCATTAGGACAATAGCAGAGAATAAAAAGGTAAGTCGATTTACTGAATTTGGCCATAGCAATATATTAAAATCAAACGTCTATATTAACTTTAATAGTTATATTTTGGATATCAAAAAATCTCCCAAAATTAGTAAAGTGAACTCTACAGGAGAAAAAAAAAAAAAAAACCTTTTTAAGGACCATTTCTAGTAGACAAAAGTATGTATTAAGCTCCAGGTGTATAAAACCAAATTAGTTTTGAAAATAAGAAAATTTAGAGTATCCTATTAAAAACATACAAACTTGAGGAATTCCCTGGCTGTCCAGTTGTTAGGACTCCACGCTCTCACTGCCAAGGGCCTGGGTTCAATCCCTGGTTGGGGAACTTAAATCCCAAGGTTGCACGGGGTGGCCAAAACACACACACACACACACACACACACACACAAACTTCTGGGGCTGATAAAGGTAGAAAACAAATCTAAATTGCTGTCTTCATGAGAGATTAAAAAAAGAAGAAAAAGAAAAAAAAAAAAAACGGAACCCAAAGGCTCCACCTTTTCCCTTTAACACGAACTACAGATGCTGGCCTGACATTCACTGACATGTTCTTCTGGCTCTAATGTTAACTTTTGGTATGACCTTGGGCAGATAACTTCCTCCTCTGGGTTTCATCTTTCTCCATGACTGGCCTTATTTATGACAACTTTCCACCCCAGCTACAAACCTTTATGAATTAATGAGTAGTGCAAGCAAACTACTTATAGCTCTAATTATTACTCAAACTTTGATGTGAATGTGAAAGGCAGAGTAGTTGGCATTCTTACATGAGCACTGATAGGCATCTCCAGTTATCAGCAAGAAGAACTATAAATGGTAAACTCACTGACAGGTACGTAAGCAGAATCTTCAGTTCCTTACCTAATGATTGCCTTTGATTTTCATCCCATTTAAACAGATGTTTCACTTCTTTAGTTAAGAAACCCTCCCATAAATACATCTCAGTGATTCAATGCACTGATTTTATAACATTAGATGACATTGAATTGTTTGCCTTGGGAGAATCTTTCTCTGGAGGACTTACTAACATTAGATGACATTGAATTGTTTGCCTTGGGAGAATCTTTCTCTGGAGGACTTACTAACTTACTAATTTTTATAGACTTTCCCATATGGACATAAGAAAGCTCAGTTGCACCAACGTGGAGCAACATTCTCAGTTTCTACAGGGAATAAACACCTCTTCACTCAAGAGGCTTAATTCCACCATGACCTCCCCCATTAAGAAATTCTTCAGGGAATTCCCTGGTGGTCCAGTGGTTAAGACTGTCTATTCAGTTTCTCTGTCCATTTTTATTTTTTATTTATTTATTTTTGGCTGCATTGGGTCTTCATTGCTGCACGGGCTTTCTCTAGTTGCAGAGAGCGGGGGCTAGCCTTCATTACAGTGCATGGGCTTCTTATTGCGGTGGCTTCTCTTGTTGCAGAGCACAGGCTCTAGGCATGCGGGCTTCAGTAGTTGTGGCACATGGGCTCAGTAGTTGTGGCTCGTGGGCTCTAGAGCACAGGCTCAGTAGTTGTGGCGCATGGGCTTAGTTGCTCCGCAGTATGTGGGATCTTCCCAGAACAGGGATCGAACCCGTGTCCCCTGAACTGGCAGGCAGATTCTTAACCACTGTGCCACCAGGGAAGTCCCTCTGCCCATTTTTAAATTGGATTTCTGTTGTTGTTGTTGTTATAGAGTTGTGTGCGTTCTTTACATATTTTGAATATTAACCCCTTTTCAGATACATAGTTTGCAAATATTTTATCCCATTCTGTAGGTTGCCTTTTCATTTTGTTGATTATTTCTTTTGTTGTGTAGAGTTTTTTTAGTTTGATTAGGTCCACTTGTTCATTTTTGCTTTTGTTGCTTGTACTTTTGGTGTCATATACAAAAAATAATTGCCAAATATACCCTGAGAAAACCATAATTCAAAAAGAGTCATGTACCACAATGTTCACTGCAGCTCTATTTACAATAGCCAGGACATGGAAGCAACCTAAGTCTCTATCGACAGATGAATGGATAAAGAAAATGTGGCACATATATACAATGGAATATTACTCTGCCATAAAAAGAAACAAAATTACGTTATTTGTAGTGAGGTGGATGGACCTAGAGTCTGTCATACAGAGTGAAGTAAGTCAGAAACAGAAAAACAAATACCGTACGCTAACACATATATATGGAATCTAAAAAAAAAAAAAAAAAAAATGGTCATGAAGAACCTAGGGGCAGGACGGGAATAAAGACGCAGACCTACTAGAGAATGGACCTGAGGACACAGGGAGGGGGAAGGGTAAGCTGGGACAAAGTGAGAGAGTAGCATGGACATATATACACTACCAAACGTAAAACCGATAGCTAGTGGGAAGCAGCCGCATAGCACAGGGAGATCAGCTCAGTGCTTTGTGACCACCTAGAGGGCTGGGATAGGGAGGGTGGGAGGGAGGGAGACACAAGAGGGAAGAAGTATGGGGATATATGTATATGTATAGCTGATTCACTCTGCTATAAAGCAGAAACTAACACACCATTGTAAAGCAATTATACTCCAATAAAGATGTTAAAAAAATAAATAAATAAAATAATTGCCAAGATCAAAATCAAGGAATTTCTTCCCTAAGTTTTCTAATAAGAGATTTATGGTTTCAGGTCTTACGTTTAAGTCTTTAATCCATCTTGAGTTAATTTTTGTGAGTGGTGTAAAATAGGAGTCCAATTTCATTTTTCAGCATATGGTTATCCAGATTTTTGAACACCATTTATTGAAGATATTATCCTTTCTGCATTGAGTCTTCTTGATTCCCTTATCAAGTACTAGTTGACTGCATATGTGGGGGTTTATTTCTAGGATATCTGTTCTGTTCTATTGGTCTATGTATCAATTTTTAATGCCAGTAACATACTGCTTTAATTACTATAGCTTTGTATTATAGTTTGAAATCGGGAAGTGTGATGCCTCCAGCTTTGCTCTTTCTTAGGATTGCTTTGGCTGTTTGGGGTCTTTTGTGGTTCCATATAAAATTCAGGATTGTTTTTCTATTTCTGCAAAAGATGTCATTGGAATTTTGATAGGGACTGCATTGAATCTAAAGATGGCTTTGGATAGTACAGTTTAAAAAAATTAATGCTTCCAATTCATGAACATGAGGTATCTTTCCATTTATTTGTGTCTTCTTCAGTTTCTTTCATCAGAATATTACAGTTTTCATTGTACAGATCTTTTACTTCCTTGGTTAAATTTATTCCTAATATTTTAGTATTTTTGATGCTATTGTGAATGGGATTGTTTTCTTTATATCTTTTTCAGATATTTCATTGTTAGTGTATAGAATCAGAAACTGATTTCTGTATGTTGATTTTACATCCTGCAACATTACTGAATTTGTTGGTTAGTTCCAACAGTTTCTTGGTTGAGTCATTAGAATTTCCTATATATAAGATCATATTATCTGCAAATAAGGACAATTTTACTCATTCCTTTTGATTTGGTTGCCTTTTGTTTATTTATCTTGCCTGATTGCTCTAGCTAGGACTTCCAGTACCATGTTGAGTAAGAGTGGTGAAAGTGGGCACCATTGTGTTGTTTCTGACATTAGAAGAAAAGCTTTCAATCTTTCACCATTGAGTATGATGTTATCTGTGTGTTCGTTGTATATGGCCTTTATTATGTTGAGGTATATTCTTTCTATACCCAATTTGTTGAGGGTTGCTGCTCCAATCTTGAACCCTGGCAGAAGCATCATCATGAATACTTATCAGCCTCTTGTTCTATCATGGCTGATGTGCCTCTAGACCCCTCTGGCATTGTACTGAGGGTTTTCTGCATCCACTTTTGGCATGATTGCCACTGACAATGTTCCTTCTCAGACAAGTTAGAATTTTCTCTTCCCTTTTTGGAACACTGGCAGAAATACTACCCCATCTTTACCTTTAAAAAATGGCTACTGATGGTACTTACTCTGTTGTTTTTCTTCTTAGTTCATAAGAGACTCAGGAAGAAAATAATATCTTTGTGTCACACTTCCTGTTCCCCACTTCCAGGTTTCTTACCATGACAGAAGGTGACTGGAAAATCCACACAGGGTTCCTAGCAATGCCTTTTATAGTCAGACGCTCAAATTGTTCAATGAAGGAATGGTCAATTCCAAGAAGGTCTTCTCATTAGTAGGATGTGTGACTATTTGCCCCTTGACTTCCTTTATATCCCTTTCTCCCTCACTCCTGGACTTGGGAACTAACTCCTAAAGTGTGAAAAGTCCTTGAAGTGATTTATTTATGTACTTCCCTTACCCTGTTTCCATTTGTTCCCCATTCTCCCTTTCACCAAGATTTGAAATCCTCTCTTCTCCACCCACCACATCCATGTCCTTCAGGACTATCAATGAAACTGTTTGTAATGTTTCTTGTTTTCCCATCCATTCTACCCTATCTATACTTCTTTCCAGTGTCTTGCAAAAACAACTAATGAAATTTGAATGGGTCTCAGCTTTCACCTTACCTCCTTGTATTTATACAATAATTTAAAGTAGACAATGTTCTTTCTCATATGTATAGGGACATTTGAGTATTGACTCACCATCATTCATTGGCCTCCTTCCCCTGCCAACAATACATTTATTTCTCTTGGGGAATCCTTTCATTAAACCTTTTCAGGTATGCATAGCTGGGACTGATGCTATTCCCAGTTATGGAGTAGGGGCCATGAGAAGTGCATATTAGCAGCATTTCCCATTCTAGTCACCATCACAGTGTCTTGTTCGTGGATTCACAGGTGATCCCACTAAAGTGAACAATATGGGAGGGGCCCTTGAATGGGTTTTTGTGAGTGAAAACCTTTGTTCTGCTGGAACAAAAAAAAAATGTTTCCCACAAGACACAGATTAGAGAAAATGTATCCCTAAGTGTTGTTGACAGCCTATTGCCTCTAGGAGGGGAGAGTTTCCTTGAGAATGGAATCTACTCGAAGGAAGCAGAGATGAGAAATACAGAAAGGGAATGCAGGTCATGGTTATATCATCAGAGTTCTGGATAAAGCCAAGCCTGCAGAGTCATTCATCCCTATATTCTGCTGGGACTGAAGCAATGATCTTATTGACTATTCAAGTCAGTGTCAACTGAACACTGAGTCCCCTGGTTCTAACACATACCCTGTGAGATTAATAACATTATCTTTATTTTAGCAGAAAAGTAATAGAGCCAGAGAAGTTATATATTTGCTCAAAGTTATATAGCTAGTCCAGAAGTTTTAACTTCAAGTTAAAAAGCCCCAACTATAAAATCATCTGAATGACTTTTTCCCACTTAAATTTTCAGTGTTACCATATTCGTACTAGAAAATATTAAACATTTTGGTAATGACATCCAGGCTTTCCACAAGGTAAGTTCAATCTACTTGTCTTAATGTATTTCCTATCACTGCAGAGTTTCTTTTTTTTTTTTTTTTTTTTTGGCTACACCAAAACACACCGTGTGGTTTTCGGGACCTTAGTTCTGAGACCAGGGATTGAACCTGGGCCCACGGCAGTGAAAGTGCCAAGTCCTAACCACTGGACCGCCGGGGAATTTCCTGAACTCCAGATTTGAGGAGTCATTGCCGTACAGGTCCAGTTACACCACTAGCAACAGGGAGCATCCCCTAAAGTTAGGATGTAAGGAGAGAAAGGGGCCAAAAGAGAATCACAGGGAACATTAACATTTAAGTCTCAGAAGACCGAGAAGGAGTTGATCAGAAACATGAGAAGAGCTAGACAAGAATAGTGTCCCTGTAGTCACAGAAAATTTCAGGAAGGAAGGAATGATCAAGGTTAGCATCTCTGACCCTCCAGGAATCCTGAACCACCTTTTATATAAAAAGAGGAGCACAGTTTTCCCCAGACCTCTTATTATATTGCATAAGAAATTTTAGTGGGAGGAAAACCTCCCAGTTGCTTTATGCAGAAAAATATATGAGGAGTAATAGGGGAATAGTCCAAACCTTAGGCAAAGAGAGTCAGAAGTAGTCCTAGGAATGAGGTTCGGAGCTTCAAAAGTGACCCTAAAATGGCTCCTTAGAAACGACAGCAACAATGCAAACCCCATTTCAGAGAGGTGGACAAAAATCTTTAGCCTCTGGATTAAACAACAGAGAAGGATAAAGAGGTTATCCCCATACTATATTTAAGGAGGGAAGGCCTATGGGTGGCAGTGCCTGTGTGCATCTGAGGAGGGATAAAAATTTATAACCAGTTTTCTGCCTCTGTACCTTGGGTCTAGTGAACTTAATTCCAGTTTTATCCATATCTGTCCACATACTGATGTGAAAAAGACATACTAAAAGCAAGAAACAGGCAGAGCTGGGTGATCTTTGTAAGTGCCCAGCCACCTCACACATATCCGACTTAATGTATTCTCTGCCAATCACTCCCCACCTGGTAACCATGTCCCAGATGTCACTGGACAGTGCAGGCTATTGTCAAGTGTAGCATACCAACCCAATCTCAAGGCTGCCATGGATTTACTAACATAAGTTCAGTCTTTTCCTGGTAACCCTTCCCCAAATATTCCCAAGAATACCCAGAAGCGTTCACATTTTAACCTGCTACAGGATCCTCACCAGTTTATGAGTTGTACAAGGGGCCTCTTTCCTTTTAAGAGTCCCAGGGAAGGCAAGGAGAGGCGGGGAGGATTTCAGCAGTAATTGGAGCTATGGCAGCTGATATCTTCCTCCACATGACTCATGGCTACTGCCTGTTCTACCACCACCCTGCTCCACACAGGGCAGCCAGATTGAGCAAATAAAAATATCGGATGCCCAGTCTCAATTTGAGTTTCAGGTACACGACAAATAATCTTTTAATATAAGTATGTCCCATGTAAAACAAATTATTCATTGTCCATCTGAAATTCAAATTTAACTGGGCATCTTGTATTTTGTCTGATGCCCTCTTCCACCTGCCACTCTCAAACCCCACTCTTTCAGAAGAGGTTCCCACAGCTGTTCTCTAGGGACGGAGTTCTTTCCTTTTCACCACAGCCTTTTCTTTCCCATGGCTCACACCTCCCGCCCCGCAAAGGGAAGCTAAGTAAGGACCGGATGAGGAGAGCAGCCAAGACGGTGGAGTAGAGAGACTCGGAGCTCACCTCCTCTCGGGAGCACATCAAAATCACAACTATCTGCAGAACAACCATCAGTGAAAAAGACTGGAACCTACCAGAAGGGATCTTCTACAGCTAAAGACATAAAGAAGAAACCACAATGAAACCAAGACCAGGGCTTCCCTGGTGGCACAGTGGTTGAGAATCTGCCTGCCAATGCAGGGGACATGGGTTCGAGCCCTGGTCTGGGAAGCTCCCACATGCCGCGGAGCGACTAGGCCCGTGAGCCACAATTGCTGAGCCTGCGCGTCTGGAGCCTGTGCTCCGCAACAAGAGAGGCCGCCATAGTGAGAGGCCCGCGCACCGCGATGAAGAGTGGCCCCCACTCGCCGCAACTAGAGAAAGCCCTCGCGCAGAAACGAAGACCCAACACAGCCATAAATAAATAAATAAATAAATAAATAAAATTAAAAAAAAAAAAACCAAGACCAGTGGTAGGAGGGGGGAACTCAAGATACAAATCAAACCCTATACCCCTCAGGTGGGCGATACACAAACTGGGGATAATTACAGTGCAGAGGTTCTCCCACAGGAGCGAGAGTTCTGAGCCCCACGTCAGGCTCCCCAGCCCGGGGGTCCGGCACCAAGAAGATGAGCCCCCAGAGCATTTGGCTTTGAAGGCCAGCGGGGCTTAACTGCAGGAGCCCCTCAGGACCAGGGGAAATAGAGACTCCACTCTCAGAGGGCGCACGCAAAATCTCACGTGCACAGGGACCCAGGGCAAGAGCAGTAATTGATAGGAGCCTGGGCCAGACCTACCTGCTGGTCTTGGAGAGTCTTCTGGAGAGGCGGGTGCGGCTCACCCTGGGAACATAGACACTAGCAGCAGCCGTAATTGGGAGCTCGTTCTACCCTGAGGAAGGTGGTGCTGGCGGGCGCCATTACGTGGGCTCCTCCTTCTCGCGTTCAGCGCCAAGACGTGGCCCCGCCCAACAGCCCGCAGGTGCCGCTGGGACGCCTCAGGCCAAACAACCAACGGGGCGGGGACACAACCCCAGTCACCTGCAGACAAGCTGCCTAATAAAGAGCCCACAGCTGCCCTGCCCACCAGAGGGTCAAGAGCCCGCTCCACTCACCAGCCCCACCAGGAAGCCTGCACAAGCCTCAACCACCAGGGGGCAGACACCAGAAGCAGAAAACTATGATTCCCCAACGCAGGCCAGACCCTACCCTGGGACCAGCTGGGCCCTGGCCTTTGCCCACCAGCAGGCCCATGCAACCTTCAGGACACCCCCGATCCCATACCCAACTGTGTCAGGAACCACCCCCCACCCGTTACCAACGATCTGAAATGGGGCCTGGGATGCCTGGGTCCTGCAGCCAGACTCCAGGAACCAGCTCTGCCTGCCAGTAGTCCTGCACTAATCCCAGGCCCTGGCTTCACCTGCCAGTGGGTGGGCAGCAGCCCCAGAATCTTCGGGACCCTGACTCTGCCCACCAGTGAGCCAGCACTAGCCCCGGGGCCTCCTAGGGTTCTGCGACCAGCCACCTCGTGACCAGGCCCCGCTAAACAGCAGCCAGCGGCATCCGCATGAGGCAGGGCCTGGCAACCAACCAGACTAGGGGCCAACCAGGCCCAACAGACCACCCACACAGTCAACCCGCCACAACAGAAGGACCCACACGGCCCTCTTAGGGGGCATCCCTAGAGCGTATAGCTTGGGTGATGAGAGGGGAGTGCATTGCTGGGATGCACAGGATGCCTCCTACAGAGGCCACTTCTCCAAGGTCAAGAAACATAACTAACCTACCACACACATAAAAATACAAATAGCAGTTTAGAATGAAGCAGCAGAGGAATATGTTTCAGACTAAGGAACAAGGTAAAACCCCAGAAGAAGAACTAAATGAAGTGGAGACAGGCAGTCTCCCGGAGAAAGAGTTCAGAGTAATGATCATAAAGATGATCAAAGAACTCAAAGGGAGAATAGATGCACAGAGTAAGAAATTAGAAGTTTTTAACAAAGAGTTAGAAAATATAGAGAACAACCAAATAGAGATGAAGAATACAATAACTGAAATGAAAAATGCACTAGAAAGAATCAATTATAGACTAAATGATACAGAAGATCAGTGAGCTGAAAGACAGAAATCACTGCTACTGAACAGAAAAGGAAACATAAATAAATAAAAGGACCAGGTGAACCCAGCTTCTCTCTGCACCTGGAATCACTGCTCCTTCCAACCACCAGGTCCTGTAGCCTGGTTGGGCCCATTCTTCCAGACTTCTACACATGGGGATCTCATTGCTTCTCCCTCTTACCCAGCCCCCTCAGGGTACCCCAGTCCATCACACACACTTTATCTGTATACAGTATGATATATTTTTTGTCTACTCAGAATCCTTTCCTTTGGAGATCCACTCTTCCATTCCCTGTGTTTCAGGAGGTGCTGGTCCTTTCTTACTCAACCCTTGGAATGTGGCCTAGGCCATGAGATTCACCCAAGCCAGAGAAATTTATCTTCCAGACCAAAGAGATTGTTCAAGGCTTGACACCTGCTCAGGGTCAGATCAGAATCCTTCCTCAATTTCCCTGCAGGAGATAAAGACTATTCCCTCCCTATGGGATTATTGGCTTTAAGGGTGGTTTATGTTGACGCCCCTTATGACCATCTTCTCTGACACATAAGGGTCACTCTCTGAAATAAGAGCAAAAGGCAACTATAGAAAGAGCAACAGAGGGGAGAAAGAGTGGAAGCCCAGATGACATTGTTAGGAAGAGCCAGACAGACCAAACTAGAAATCAGCTTAAAAAAGAAAAAAAAAAGAGAGAATATAGTTGGTCATTTAATTTTTGCTTAATCGTGTTTGATTTGAATGTGAATCCTAAGTGAAATAACACGTCTAAACTTCAGTTGGATATTACATCCATGTTTTTTTAAACAGACCTCCTTGGCCCCATGAAAATCCAGCAATGTGGCTGGACACCTGTTTTGCTGTTCGCAAAAAAATCTCTATGATACTCAGGAGTTGGTTGGCTGGGAGCATTCAGGCTCTCTAGGGGACAACACAGCCTAGCTCAGTGGGTTCCACCAGCCTCTTCAGTAACCCAGTAGAAATTGCTCTTTAATTAAGTACATGGGCACACATGCAGTTTCTTACACAGATTCTGTATATGCACACAATCTATGTGCTCAACAGGCTACGTATATAATTACCAAATGTGGAGACACCAAACTTCCTGTGTGAAGAAGAGTTCATAATAATTAGTGTCATGGGGTCCCAAGTTGATCAGTCAAGGCTGAGTTACCTTGGATTCAGGTATCTGGGCACGTCCAGCAGATTTCTGGAATTGGTACACGTGGAATCAACTTGTGAGATGTCATGACAACAATAAAACTGTGTGAAAAGCAAAAAGAGGGGTGTCTGTAACCTTCTTGTCACAGGAAGGGGCACTGAGGGGCCGAGGCAGCATCAGCCTTCCGCAGCAACCGCTGGGTGGGGGTAGGTTTGCGGCGCCTGCACAGTCCTTGAGGACCTCTGCACGGTGGGCCGAGGTGTGGGAGCTAAGAGAGCTCCCTGAGGAACCCCAGAAACTGATGGGGCTCCTGACTGACCTTCAATTTCCTCATCTGTAAAATGAGGGCTGGGAACTGACCACACCTACATCTAGAATTCCCTTTTTCTTCTTTTCTCTACAGAGGGAACCAAAGCAAAAAAAAAACGATTATGAGTTAGCGCTTAGAACTGACTGATCTTTCCAGAAAGAAAAGTCAGTTAACGGCACCTCTGGGGACAGTCATGACATGTTATTAGCATGGAGCTAAATCGAATCACAGTAGAGCTTCCAGGACTAAAGGTCTGTGACAAGCCATGGCTCATTCCCAACATGGAAAATTGAGAAGTTTCTAGAAAGATGGGAAGCTACTGTTTAAGCAGCAATAAATCACAAATACAGAGTCAAAGGGACATTCCATTATAGCACAGTACAATACTTCTTTTATTTATTTATTTATTTATGGCTGCGTTGGGTCTTCATTGCTGCGCGTGGGCTTTCTCTAGTTGCGGCGAGCGGGGGCTACTCTTCTTTGCGGTGTGCGGGCCTCTCATTGTGGTGGCCTCTCTTGTTTCGGAGCACGGGCTCTAGGCGCACGGGCTTCAGTAATTGTGGGTCACGAGCTCTAGAGCACAGGCTTAGTAGTTGTGGCGCACGGTCCTAGTTGCTCCAAGACATGTGGGATCTTCCCAGACCAGAGCTCGAACCCGTGTCCCCTGCACTGGCAGGCGAATTCCTAACCACTGCGCCACCAGGGAAGCCCAATACTTCTTTTAAATGTTAGCACTGATATGCTTCACATTTTCCAATATTGTGGAATGAGCACAATCCACATTTTATTATATTAGGGAGTTTATTTCACAGGAAAGAGTCAAATGTCAGAATCACATGCTTGGTCACTGACATTAACATATAAGAGGAGCTACTGAAACAAGACTCTACACTATCGAAACAGCCTGGAGTGGGGGGATGGGTGCTAAATAAGTGAATTTGAGCCACTGATGGCAAAAGTGGTTGTTCCTAAGGGCTCATTCCACGCGGCCTTTCCCCATGTCCGATGTTCCAAGTCTTCTGATCCTCTATTATCTAATCTCTTTCTTTTTGCTCTTCTGTCCTTCTACTCCTTCCAGTAGGCATTAGTCTGATCTCACATCTCCCCATTCCTTCCTACTCTCTGTCTTCTCCCATCCTCCTGTCCCTCCACCCCACCATTCTCCTGACCCTTCATCTCTACTGTCCCCACTTCTCTGCCCCACGTCCTGCTGCTCCTAATCTCCTTGTCTCTAGTTCCTCTGTCCCTCTGCCTTTTCCATTAGACGTTGACTTTTGGATCCCTGCTCTATTACTTTTGCCCACAATTGGACATTTTTTCTCCTCTTTCTGTTGTCAATGAAAACTGACAATCAAGTTAAGCCAAACTAAAGCTTATAACCCACGAGACAGACTCTCAGAAGCTCTGAGAACTGTTCCACCTGTTAGAAGTCGAAGGCACAGTCACAGATTTTTGAGACAAAGGATGGTACATCAAAATGACATACTGATATTTTACATAAAGTTCACCAAAGATAAGTAGTTCAGGTAAGCACGTACAAAGCGAGCAGTAAGTCACCATGACCCACATACAGAGTTGGGAAAGAATGCGAATCTTTTAAAAAGTTACATTGCTAGCATCAGAAGAAAGGGAAAGAAGTGATCTTTACAGTTGAGCAGGCACTCCCACCTTTGGGGAGCTCTGGTTAACGTGTAATGCAGATGCACACCGCACATCAGGGAGGGAGGGAAGAGGCCCAAACAGGCAGAGAGAATTTTATGTTTAAATTTTCTCGTCCTGCCTTAAAATATAAATTTTATTTCATCACTGTCCATTACTCAAGCTGGTTTTGACAGAAAATGAGTTCCTTCTATGGAATTTCTTTTCACTGAAAATGTTCCATCTTAAACGATACATCACTCATCTGAACACCTTTATCAAACCCTTTACTTCAGATTCATACAGGGAGAATTCCAAATCCCAAGTCCTGAAATGCTTTATAGAATCCATTCGTTCTTTAAAACACTTCCTGCTTTATCGAGGGAGAAATTTTGAGGCAGAACTTTAGCTCCCAGTTCGAGGAGCCCTCTTTTTTCGATATGTCCAATAAAGACTGCATACTGAGGGCCCTCGCCTCACTCCCTGTCTGCTTCTTTTCATCTAGCAGCCTATTCAGTTCTCTGCAGCACTCTCCCCTCCACCAGCTGGCTCCGGTCCTCTTCCACCAGGTAGGACATGGCATGAAAAAATTCCTATAAGCTAATGCGGTACTTCTGGATGTACTTCTGGATGTCAAGTCCCTCTTGGTAACTGTTGCTGCTCACAAAAGCAGCAAGGCTGAGCCCATCTAAACTGTGCTTACTGAGGTCACCTTCTTCAAACACGATGCCCTCAGCTGCCAAGGGGCACAGCCCCTCAGGACCTTGTCCCGGGTAAGCTCAGAGCAGACCCCAGGAGCACTGTGGGGCAGGAAGGTGGAGATGTAGGCCATGAAGATGTCAGTGCAATTACCGGACATCTCCAAGACCTCTCTGCCTTGCTCTATCTGCCCCTTCAGCCAGGAGCAGACCACGCAGCAAATGCCTGGAACCTGACATGCTTTGTTAGAGGACATCATTTCTTTGTACAATGTCAAGGGCATTTCTGGCTTGCTCCTCATCTGTGAAGTAGGAGTTGAAATACCTCTTCCTCTCAGGCTTCTCTGAGGATGTGGACATGGTGTGGTTGTCTCAGCAAGGACTCCAAATTTCACAAAGCCAGCGCCCAGGTGGTGATGAGAAGGGCGGATCTGGGAGCATTAGCATTCCTCCCCATCAGAAGGTGCAGCACATCCTCCGTGGGACTGGACCTCGGCCTCTTCAACCTCTCTGCAAAGGGCCCCTCTGCAGCTCATCGCAGTCATCAGGATGAACAGGAGCCACTCCAGCTGCATCAGAATCTCTGTGATGGGCACTTGATTTTCCCCACAACGCCAGAAGAGGAGCTGGCCCAGTCTGCCCTCTGGCAGCAGGACCACTTCTCTGCAGCTCACATAAAAGACATCATCCAGTTGGCCTGGGTACAGGGTGCCAGTGGCCCAGTCCAGCACCATTTTCTGGCCAGTGTTGTCTTTCCCATGCCAGCTGACCTCTGTAGCACCACTATGGGTGGGACCTGGGAGGACTTTCCCCCTGGATCTAATAGAGCCTCCACTGTAACAGAGTCACAGTGGACTGGGGCAGACAGGCAGATGACGCTGGGCTCCCTGAGCTGGGCGTGGCCACCAGGAGCAGCTGGTTGTAGCCGCCCTGACGCCCCCTTCCTGCCGCTCCTCTAGGCCATGCACATGCTCTCGGTATACTTCTCCATAATCTGCGCTATAGAAGTGAGGTGTTAGGGGTGAGATGGGAATAAAAAGAGACAGACTCTGGCCTCTGCCCTTTGGTTTCATCTTCTGTGCCCCAGAACTTGTATCTCTCTGAAAGTTATACTTCTAGGGGCATGGGGAGCGGACTGCTGTTCGTGTGTATGAGGGTGTGTATGCATGTGAGATGTGCACGTGCCCATCTGTACGAGTGTGCGAGGGTATGTTCTGTGTGTGGGGGGGGGGGTGTCCGTGGGGTGCGAGTGAATGCTTATTTCCCCATGTGCTCACGGGAGCGTGCTATGGACGCTTGTGTATTTTTGTGTGGGGAAGGCGTGTCAGTGTGCAACGGCACGTGTGTTTGTAAGAATACATATACATGCAAAAGTCACTGTGTGTGTGAATGTCTGAGTGTTCATGTGAAATGTCCCTGTGTGAGATGGTGAGGACAGAGAGAGGAGAAAGGAAAGGGAAGCTGGAGAATGGTGATGTCACAGGAGCCTGTTCCTGGTAAAGATCAAGCCAGATGTTAAAGATAAACCAGCTTCTGAGCAGGAGCGCCCCAACTCTGAGTCTATGGAACCCTCCCATCTCTCCGTCAGAGGAGCTGTCAGGCCTGAAAGGACCCTGTGGAGGGAGCACAGGCATGGACAGACCCTCCATCCTCCCCAGGCACCCACTAGAAGGGATGGGGGCTGTTTAGGCGGCATGCCCACCTCGCCCTCTAGTGGGCATCAGTCTGCTGGCTCCTTGAGAGAGCAGGATGCAGGGGCAGGCGGTCCTCCGTGAGAAGCAGCCTGAGCTGCCTGCACGAGAGAAGCTGGGGAAAGGTCTGAGCCCACTCCCTGAGACTGCTTCCTCTGGTTAGCAGAAACCCCTTCACCAACACCACCCCCAGCCTCTAAGCCCCATTTTTCATACTCTCCCCTCCTCTGGCATTACAGTCGGAGACAGGAGTTGGGACATTATGGCCATAAGATACCCTAGTCTTTCTATTAATAAATCCCCACCCTCAGCTCAGGCCCTCCACCTGGCAGTGGTCAGAGCCTTCAGCTGGAGGCCACTAGGACCCTCAGGCACTGGGGCTCCCAGGCAAGGGCAGAGGGCAAGAGCAAGAGAAGGCATGAATTACAGGTTATGCGGGGGGTGGGGGGTGTCTCGAAATGTCACGGGGGAAGGAGAGTCCAGGGCCACCCCGACCTCCTCTCTCCCCTGCTTCACTCACCATTTAGACACATGTGGCTGAGCTAGTCCACAAGCTCCAACAGGTTCATGGCTGTCAAGACCTTGAGCACCACTTTCACAGCCTCCTGGGCTCCACACATTAAGATCAGCCATGGAGCCAGATCCACCCGACTCAGACCCTCCATCTCCCCTCGGGCCAGGTGGCACTGGCCCTCCAGCAGGTTTCCATCCTTTAAGTGGAACTTCAATAGCTCGAAGTTATTGTCCTCAAGGTCACTCAAGGCCCCGAGCAATGCCTTCCGGGGGGTTGCAGGCCAGGGTCATGGTGTTCAAGGTGAAGGGTCGAGTTCAGACCGGTGACCTGGAGAAGAGGTGAGGGGAGGGAAGAGCAGGCTGAGGACCCCTCAGCCCGCCCTGCTGTCTGGGTGCTGGGCAAGCCGCTGAGCACAGGCCAGGGGGACACACACCAGGCACATACAAAGTTCCAAGAAAGGTGAGCAGATGAAACACACGCAGTTTTCCTAGTCGGTCCTCTCTGTGTCTCTCTGTCAAGTGACGTGTGATTGTGCCAGCAAATAAGTAGGAAGGTGTGCGAGTGTGTTGATAACTCTCTCTCTCTTTCTGTCTCTCCTTTCCTCCCTCCTCCTGTTCATCAGGCTCTGTATGCCTCCTAAGACAATGTGGTGAAGAAAACAAATTATTTTTAAGTTTTAGAAGTGACCCCTCACCAGCTGTGTGAACTGTCAGAGCTGGTGCGTACTTGCTGGGACTACAGAAGTACGGCAAGGAGGTAAAAAATCTCTACTCATCAGCCCATTGGCCTCACGCCTCAGAGCTCAAGGAACTCAGCCACACACCGATTGCAAAGCTGGACATCTTCTTATTCAGAGAAGGAGACTAGTTCAAATAATGGTAGGAGAAATGGCCACTTTGAAGGCTACTTTGTGCCAGTTGACTTACAAATATTAGCCGATTTGATCACCACAGAAATTGTCCCAGGTATCACTCCAGATGAGAAATTTGACAGTCAGAGAATGTTCCAAAGCTACACCAGTGTGCAAAGACGTAGGATTTAAATTGTGGCTTATGACCTGGGTAGATGGAGAGAGACAGAAAAAGATGAAAAGACAAAGACAGAAGACAGACGCAGAAACCAGGTAGTTAGGCTAAATGCTACCCAAAATTGGAAACATTTGGATACTAAAGAAGCAGAGAAAAGAGAGCAGGCTCTTGAGTTATGCTTAAAATATAGAATATGTTGGCAGGGTGGTGGTCTTCAGAAGAAGAAAAGCAACAACTGATAGAAAGCTTTCAGAGTGCAGAATTACACCCGTGATCTATAGCCAACGGGGAATCTATCTCAGTAGCAAAATGTCTGAGAGTGAGCAAAAAGTATCTGAGAACAAGGAAAGTTGCTGAGAGTCAAATGTCAAGAGTTCTGACTACACATCAAAAGAAGAGAGAAAACTTTAGGACTATGTTAGGATGCAGGGACTTTGGGTGCAAGTCATAGGGCAGTTTGGAAACACAGGCCTGTTGATGCAAGAGCAATTGACAATAAAGCCTCAGCCTCCTCTGAAAATCTTTGCTGTTGGTGGAGCTAATTCAGGAAATAGCAAGAGAAGACAGCACCAGAGCCTGCCAAGGCAGCGTGCAGTCTAGTCTATGTAGCCTGTATAGGCTTGGAGAGCTGTGGGTGAGGCAGGGATGACTGACAGGCAAGGTCCTGGGGACTGAGCTGAAACAGATCCCTTTTTCTGATCAGAGAGCTTCCAAAGCCAAACCTGGGTCCACTTAGCCCAAAGCCACTAGTTCACTTCTGCCTGGTGGTGCTGGAATTAAAAGGATGGGTGTGACCCCCTGACACCTACCCTTTGATACCCAACAGGCCCTAGTACACGTGAGGCTGGAACAGATGAAGGACCCCCTGAGCCCCGGAGAAGCACAAACACACATTCCATCTGATCAGCAGAGGAAAACTTGACCTCATTCCTCGATATATTAAAGTTGAGAAACAAGGGATGGGCTGAAAGGATGAACTCACCTGTCGCCAAGAGAAAAAGAGCCCAGCGGCCCCTCTATCTCCCTCTCTGAAGCCCAAGACTCTTCCACAACTGGACTCCAGGCAGCCTGGGCAGTTTGACTCGAGAGGCAAAGGAATGGGGCACTGTCACCACCACGTCCTTCACCATGCCTCCATTTTTTAAGTTGTTGAAACCACTGGAGGATGTGCACCGCCAAAATGATAAAGAGGAAGACGGGAGCCCCATGAAACAGGAATCCAAACAAGGAGAAAACAAGTTCTAGAAGGCAGCCAATCAGAGGGCCTAGACAGCTGACAGGCCAGAAGGAGAGACAGGAGACAGAATTCTCAGAGACACCATCTTGAAGGAAAAAAAGGACTGACAGATGAAATGATGCTCCTGGCCTCCTGAAAGATCCTACTGAGAAGCTCTCTGGAGGCATGTAAAAACTAACAATAAGGACCAAGAGAACCAGACAAATGGATGAAATAAGGAAATTACTAGCTCTAGGAAAAACAAAAAAATAAAAAGAAGAAAAGAAGAACAAAAAATATTACCACCTCTAGTGAAAACAGAAAATAAGAAAGACAGAAGTGACATAATAGTAAACTACAACACTCAGGTGTGAATGATGTTTGCCTAGAAATAATGACACAACCATTAAATATTGATCTAACTAAAATGTATAATATAACCATATCGAAAGGATAGTGGTAGAATGTTCCAGCATAGGAAGTCAATAGGTAATGCCTAAAATTGATGACTCAAAATGTAGCAGTAGACTGTATTATTTAGAAGTGCAGAGATGTAAGAAGAAACAATTAATATCTAAAGTAGTTGTTTCGGGGAAGAGGGCCTGGGGGAAGTGGGGAAGGATAGACCAGGGAACTGCTGTACTGGGAGCTTATTGACTAATGCTAATTGACTTTTTAAACTATGCTAATTGACTAAATGACTAATTTGCTAATTGACTTTTTAAACTATGAGCACATATTATTCTGATAAAATAAAAATGAACGAAGAAAGAATAGGAGGTAAAGAAGTGAAAATAATAATACTGTGTTGCAGATATGAAAGCTGCTAGGAGACTAAATCTTAGTTCTCATCACAAGGAAAAAAACTCCATAACTATGTGTAGTGATGGATATTAACTAAACTTACTGTGGTGATCATTTCGCAATATATGCAAATATTGTGTCATTATGTCATACACCTGAACCTAATATAGTGCTGTGTGTCAACTATACCTCAATAATAAAAGAAAGGAAAGGAAAGGAGAAAGGGAGGGAGGACGGAAAGAAGAAAGAGAGAAAGGAATGAAGGGAGGGAGGAAAGAAGGAAGGAAGGAAAAGAAAAGAGGGAAAGAAATAAAGAAGTTAACATGTATAGACAAATCTTTTAGGAAGCTTGGTAACAAAAGGAATTAGAGAGCTAGAGAGCTCCGGAGGTGATGTGGGAGATGTAGGGACAAGAGAAGGTCTTGTTTGTTTTAACACAGGTGGGGATGGAAAAGATTAGAATGCTGACAAAAGCATCAATAGAGGGGTCAGGTTAGAAATGCAGGCGAGAGAGAAGCACCAAGGGCTGGAACGGAGAACATGGACTGAGATAAGATTCAAAGTGAAGGCGAAAGATTGGCTTTGACAGGAGGGTGGAGGGAACATCCTATATCCATGCCTGAGGAGCAAGAGGGGTTCACAGAGCAAGGAGGGTCTGTGGGGTTTGTGGTTAGACAATGAGGGTAATCATGTCTGATGGTCCCATATTCTCGATGAAGCATGAGTTGGAGCATCTGCTAAGGGTGAGAGGTCTAGGTGGAGAGGGAAGAAGCCCTGGGAGCCTCTCTCCTGTGCACCTTTCCTCCCGCTCCAAGGCTCCTGTGCCCAGCGCTCAGCGAGTTCTCCCAGAGTCCAGGAGAACAGGCAGGAATGGGAATCGGTCTCTCCCAGAGCCTTAGCCCAGCTGAGGCCAGAGACAGAAGCAAGACAGCAAAGAACCGAGCCCAAAAGGGAATGACACAGTCACATAGATCACGTGACAGAGCGAGCAGAGCGGAGAGGCCACTTCCTGCAAAGGGTCTGCCTCCCCTGCAAAGCTCCAGGGCTGGAGATCACGGGGCCAGGACCTGAGAGCCACAACCTGAAGAAACTATAGAAGTGAGATGCAACCATCCAATTTTAACTGGAGCGTGGAGGCAGAAAATGAAATGAGGCCTCCCTCCCTGTTAACCCTGGCCTGGCCCGTGGGCGGGACTGATAACTGGAGCGACTGAGTCCCAAAAAGGAGACCGTGGGCGGAAACAGTCAGAGATACAAAGAGATGCAAGACACAGAAAGTCAGAGAGAGACAGACAGGAAGCAGTTGATGGGTATGGGTCTCTCTCACATACACACACACATTTATATAGTCTCTCCATAAATAAGGGTTTTTTGACAGCAGACTCCCAAGAAACAAGGGTAACCAGAACTATGTGTGGAGGAATTGGCATTTTTGAGTCAAGCTACCGGAGTTCCCTGGTATTATGATCTCTCCCCACGCACGGAGGCAGATACCAAGGCGAAGCTGAGTACATATCTTCACCCTCCTGGCCCCAGGCCTCTTTCTTTTTTTTTTTTTTTTTTTAATTTATTTTTATTTTTGGCTGTGTTGGGTCTTGTTTCTGTGCGAGGGCTTTCTCTAGTTGCGGCAAGCGGGGGCCACTCTTCATCGCGGTGCGCGGGCCTCTCACTGTCGCGGCCTCTCTTGTTGCGGAGCACAGGCTCCAGACGTGCAGGCTCAGTAGTTGTGGCTCACGGGCCTAGTTGCTCCGCGGCATGTGGGATCTTCCCAGACCAGGGCTCGAACCCCTGTCCCCTGCGTTGGCAGGCAGATTCTCAACCACTGCGCCACCAGGGAAGCCCCCCAGGCCTCTTTCTGCCTAACACAGGCAGGGCCCCAAGCCCAGTCCATCCTCCTATACAAGGAGCTCTTTGTGAAGATGAATGGTCACCACAATGGTCACCATCTTCTCCTTTGCACCCTGGTCAGTTCTGATGGAGGAAGCATGCAGAGTGGGTGAGCTTAAAGGTCCTCTTGAGACAGGAACACCCACAGCCATTTGGAAGTATCTATCTCCTGTAGGAGAGGCTGTCTCTTCTCAAAAGTACTGCCACATGGCCTTGGAGGAGAAGACCTGAAACCTCCCCATTGATGGGGCAACAGATAGCAAGATGGCGGTCAGTAAAACAGACAGGCTGGCAAAGCACACGATAAAATTGCAGTGGTCATCCGTAAAGTTGGACAACTCTGACATTTGCCTTCCACAGCAGGTTCCTGAGTCCCTGGAGTGAAGGACAAGCCCTGCGTCCTCAATACCCATCTGTGTTCAGGCAGAGGGCGGTGCTGTGGCTTGTCCAGGGCTGCTGTCCTGGGGTTTGCTTGTAGGACTGAGGTAAACTTGATGAGGGTGCAGCCTGCAATAAAGGGCTTGTGTTGAGATGAAAGCGGGGGGCTTTACCCAAAAAGGCTAAATGTAGCATCATCAATAAGTGGAGTGTGAAACTCAGTCAAAGAGAGAAGCTGGGGTCACAGACAGAACCTGACATTAGGGGCAACACTCATGAATGAGAAAGGGAATTGAAGTTAGAGGGAAAGAATTCAGTCTCCTCAGGGGATAGAAAGCAGAGACTGGGATGGGATGGGCAGGGTCTGACAGAGCTACATTGAGATACGAGACTAAGTTAACAGTTAATAACATCCCAAGTACACCACAGGCATGAACAAGGAGCCCCATGTTAATTCAGTCCCAGGGGCTGGAAGGAAGGAAGGAAGGAAAAAAGGATGGAAAATGGAACTTGGGGGCCTGGAGAGGGGGGAGTCAGGGATGGGCTGAGGTTAACAAGCGAGAGAAAGAAGCTGCACTGACCCAAAACCAGGGGGAGGGAGGGAAGGCCAAAGGCAGGTGTAGAAACTAAGATGTGGATATCAGAAAACCGGAGAACCGAGAGAAGGGAGTGCCAAGCCAAGTAGGCAAGCAGGAGACTGGTCCTGGAGAGCCTGGGAGACAGGCAAGTGCTATAAGTGATGGGTCGCCTGGTTAGGCTGGCTTTGGACAGGGTGGCAGCCAGCTGACGGGGCTCAGTTGCTATGAAAACACTCACCCATGCAGGAAGCAGGTCTGTGGCAGCCACAGAAAGTGCCTGCAGGCAGAGGGCCTTAATGGCACTGAATTCCAGTGTAACAGAGGAGTGTCCCGGGCTGGTGGGGCCTGGGTGAGGAGCGCAGCTTCCTGAAAACTGCCTGCGGTGGGCAGAGACAAACTGCTGGTGGGAGACAGCCCACCAGCCTGCCTGTGCCAGCCCCAGCCTGCAGAAGGACAGGGTCGTTGGCCACTAAGGTGCAGTTCCTGGGCAGCTCTAAGTCCCAGCTGCAGAGCTGAGAGGCCCTGGGGTGCCCCCTCGTGGTCCTCCCGTAGCTGGAACTGAAGCCAGGGCTCCCTTCACTCCAGCCATCATTGCTATGGGGGATGGGTGCATCAAGCTACAAGCCCCACCTTTAACAAGAGCCTGCAGCTGTGACCCTGGTCTTGTCAGGCAGGACTGTCAAGCACATTCCTCAGGACAGCCAGGAACCTACGTCTGATGGGGAAACTTATGTGTCAATTTCACTGGGGCACAGGATCCCCAGATATTTGGTCAAACCTTTTTCTGGGTCTGTCTGTGAGAGTGCTTTTGGATGAATTGAACATTTAAATTGCTAGACTGAGTAAAGCAGATTGCCCTCTGTAAGGCTGAAGGCTTGAATAGAACAAAAGGGCTGACCCTCTCTCAGGTAGGAGGGAACTCCCCCTGCCTGATTGTTGAGCAAGAACACTGATCTTTTCCTGCCTTCAGACTCAAACCGAAACATCGGCTCTTCTAGGGTCTGGAGTCTGCCAACTTGGGGGCTAGAAGTACACATCGGCTCTCCTGGTCTCCAGCTTGTCCACTGAAGATCTTGGGACTTCTCCGTCTCCATAATCACACGAGCCAATTCCTTATAATAAATACATATACTTCCTATTGGTTCCTCTGGAGAACCCTGACTAATACACCATATACCATGTGCACAGCACATTTCCCATACACAAGGGGACAGCCCATTTTCTCTCTGCCCACGCCTTCTGCCCTTTCCTGATAAACCTGGCCCCAGCGTTTGTGTTTATAGGGTTCAGCCTGCCTAGATCCCTCAGTCAGCCACTGAAAAGCCAGCACCCGGACGTATGCACGCCCTTGTCCTGGCCAGTCAGCATCCCTGGGAAGACCACACCAATGATCCCTCTCCTCCTGCCCCTGAGCCATGTGGCTGGAGAAAAATCACAAAGGCTGACCAGATCCTTGAGCTCTCTGGGCTCAGCTGGGTCCTCTGATAATTGTTCAAGGCCTTTGACGGCTCATTTCATCCATCCCTTTCTCTGTTCCTCCAAGACAGAAAGGTCTTTAGGCCACTGATATAAAGGCAAAGTTCTTGAGGGTGCCGTGTCCACAGCCAACTCAAACCTACACATGGAGAAGAGGTCCCAAGGGTCTGCATGCTCATTTGGGGTCAGCAACACGTCTTCATCAGGGATGGTTCTCACCTCTGGCCTTCTTCCCACGGGATGATCTCAGGGGACCAGCCCTGGCTAAGGCAGACACCCCCTCAGGCACCCAGAAGGGAGGCCACAGCCCAGGGCAGCCTCTCCAGCAGGTCCCTCATCCTGTGCAAGACCATCGCTCTTATCAAGGCTTTTCCAATCAGGTCCTCCTTCCTGCCTTGTAGATAATTCCCCTTGTTTGCACTTGTATATTCAGTCATTCTCTCTCCTCTAGATCCTTACCCTTGGTTTAAAATACACTTAAAACTCTTCCAGCCTAAATTGTCCCCATCTCAATCCTACTGTTTCCCCTGCTACTGCTTTAAATGTCTCCTTTCCTTCCCAGGCAGTTTCCTTGAGAGAGTAGCCAGTACTCACTACCATGAGTCAACCTGATCATTCTCTCACTCCCAAATTCTGGTTTCCATGCCCACCCCACCCTCAGTTCCACTGGCACTGCTCTACCAGGGTTGGTAAAGATCCAAGTCATCAAATTCAATGCTCGCTTTTCAATCCTTTCGGGATACGCTGTTTACCTGAGTTTGGGGGAATGAAAAGAAAGAATGTGTGCCCACCCAGCGTACTGACAGGGGAGCAGGATCATGTGAATTCTAACTACAAAAGGTAGATCCAAGGAGAAAGCAGTTCTTGGGCACGAGAGTCAGGGCTAAGTAATCCAACTTCACCCATCCACCTTGCCAGCTGGATGCTGGCACTTGACCCAGCCAAGGGAGTGGACAAGTTTCCTGACAGGCAGATGTTATCATCCTCACCACACCAAGAAGGAAACTGAGGCTCAGGAAAAACAAACAAACAAACCTATAGACTGCCCAAAGTTACACAGGAAGTTAGGATCAGAGCTCCTTCCACACGTAGTAATGAGCATAGCAACCTTGTAATACTAATAACTAATGTACTTCTGGCATATGCTAAGAACTTTACAGAGCATCACCTCATTTAATCCTCTCCCAAAGTACAGACTAGTATCTCCACCAGATCACTCTACACTTCTGCTTGCATGTCTAATCGACATCTCAAGGGTGACACATCCCAAAGTGAGCTTGGGGTCTTTTCCCCAAAACCTGCTCCACTTGTAGGTTTCACCATCTCAATTGACAACAGCCTCTTCATACTAGTCGCTCAACACAAAAAATCGGAGTCATCCTTGACTCCTTTCACACCTCACATACAATTTCTCAGAAAGTCCTATTGCCTCTACCCTCAGAATATGTCCATCATCTGCCTACTTCTCATCGCTTCCACTGCTGCTGTCCTGGTCCCAGCCACTCTCATTTCTCACTTAGATTACCTGGTAATCTAACATGTCTCTCTGCTCTTTCTCTCTCACCTCGCTCTGCGGAGTAACCACTCCCCCTTTCTATTCTTCTCAAAGCAGCCAGCGTGATTCTTTTAAAACTAAGACAGAGCATGACCCTCCCGGCTCAAAACTCCATCTGACTCAGACTAAAACGCAAAGTTCTTACATGGCCTGCCCCCCAAGCCCTATGGAGAGGTCCATGTCCTGCTACTCCCCGCCTTGATCCTAACACTCCAGCCATGAAATAGCCTCAAACACACCAGGCCTGCTCCTGCCTTAAGGCCTTTGCACTCTGTTCCCTCTACCTGGAGGCTCTTCCCCCCAGTAACGGTCATACCCCTCGTCTCCTTTAAATCCACTCAAATCTCACATTCCCATTTTGACCTGCTCTAACTCCTCGCGACTCCTGATTTCCTCCTTATTTTCAGCTACTTTTTCCTTTTTCATAGCACTTATCACCTAATACATTCTATAATGTACTTATTTGTCTCTTTCCACTAAAATGTATACTTTTCAAGGACAGTGATCTTTGTTTTGTTCACTGATATATCCCAAGCTCCAAAAGAGCATCTGGCACATATTCAGATTGTTGAATGAATGACTCACTGCATTGACACCTTAGGATGCTGTCAAGAACAAAGTCCTTTAAAAGGCACCTTGATGTCGATTATCCCATTGAAGTACCAATTGAGACCCTTGCGCTACTCTCTGGCTCCATCTGGTGGCAGCTGTTTCTCTCCTCTCAGTGCGGTTCCAAGTTTACTCGGAACTACTTAGCTCGATTCTCACTGAGTGAGCATCGGACCGAAATCAAAGAGCACAAACGCAGAGCAGAAAATTGTAGCCGTGAGTAGCATCGTCAGAAACCAATAAGCACAAAGATCTAGTTCACGTGGTGCAGATTCAGCCTATCGTGCTCCTAATCTTTGCCAACTCACTCCCTTCCGGGCTTGGCTCTTTCTTTCTCGACAAGATGGCCACGCCGGCAGTACCGCCGAGTGCGCCTCCCGCCACGCCAAACGAAACCCCGGCTGCGGCCTCAGACCCGGCCCCGGCTTCAGCCCCAGCCGCAGCCTCAGCGCCGGCTCCAGCGCCGGTTCCAGCTCCAACGCCGGCTCCAACCTCATCCTCAGACCCGGCGGCAGCAGCGGCTACGACCGCGGCTCCGGGCCAGACCCCGGCCTCAGCGCCAGCCCCAGCGCAGACCCCGGCACAGTCGCTGCCTGGCCCGGCTCTCCCAGGCCCCTTCCCTGGCGGCCGCGTGGTCCGGCTTCACCCGGTCATTTTGGCCTCCATCGTGGACAGCTACGAGCGACGCAACGAGGGCGCTGCCCGAGTCATCGGGACCCTGCTGGGTGCGTGGTCAGAGAAAATTGACGTTCTCTTCTACTTCCCACCTGCCGTTTATCTTGTTCCCCTCACTTCCCACCCCCATTGTAGTTATTTATTGAATAAATAGCGTGTGCCAAGTGATTTACATTTTATCTTTAATCTTCCCAGTGGCATTTCACGTGAAGTATGATTAGTCCCAATTTACGAAAAATGAATTCAAACTCTGACTAGGACGTCAAAAACGTTTGACTTCCTAAGCTCAGTGACCACGTTTTCCCCCCTTATTTACTGGTAAATGTCTTTATTTTCCAGGTGTTAAAAGAGAAGTTTTTCCTAACCACTTGGCATTGGAGTGGGGACGCCTGTAAAAAGATATCCCTCTCACCAAGTAAACCGGTTTGGCAGGAACCCATTTAGGGTTTCAGTAATATTGTGCTTTCTTAAACGTCTAAGCCTGAGCCTCTTGTTTCTCAGTCTCCCTAATATTAGTCCCCAGTGAGATATGGACTCCGTTCCCCCAGGGCAGTCTCTGATTCTCCATTTGGACAGAGACAATTGTAATATCTATTATTTGTATTAACGTGCACATGGAGAAATAACCTTTTCCCTGCCCATGTTCCAAATTTGGGAAATTGATATTTTATGTTACAGTAAAATTGAGAAGCCCTAAAGAGGGATTTCTGACAATATATCCCTTTCTCTGGGGACTGCTGGTCCCATCAAATTAATTTTCACTCCATCTTGGTCACAGATTTTGGACACTTTTGTGAATCCAATTTAGTCACATGTTATCGTTTCTCTTTCTTACCCTTGAACGTGTAATAGTTTCCATCGTAGAAGACAATTGGTGTATTGTGAAGAGGATGATAGTTGTCGGCAGACTACCGCACATATTAGCTAAGTCTGTTTTCTTCAGGGCCTGCTTTAGACTTAGTCTGTGAGAACTAAATTATCGCAGAAGGCATCTAACTGTGCTGGCACAGACTAGGTACGAAACAGCTGTTGGTTTGCCATCTTCCACCGCATCAGACACCCTCCTGACACAGACACACGTTCTCTCCCTCTTTATCTTTGAGGGTGAAGCATTTTACAGAAACTTCAGTTGATCCATTATCTTTCAAGCATTGCCATAGTTGTCTCAGATCAAGCCTTTGTATTCTCTTTGCCTGTTCTCCCTTCTTTTATCCTTTAAGTTTCACTCATTTTCCAGGTTCCCAGGAAAAGTTTTCACTCTCAGTCCTTCATCCCATATCCCCACCCTCACCCCCATTCTTAACCTTCCAAAGTATGCATGCCATCATTCTGTGACTGCCCTGCCTTGAGCTTCTGTAGTAAATGGTTCTTGCATCACTGACTTGGCACTCGACAAATACTAGCTTACTCTTTCAGCTGCACTGTCAAATTATCCAAACTCACTAGAGCTATTTAACTAAATAAACAATTTTCCACCCTAGGTTTGTGCTAAGTGCCCCCAAATATTACAGTGACTCTAGTTAGATCAACTGTAATCTAGATTTTTCAGATCCTCTTTCAGAATGGAGTCATGGTACAAGGCTAGGTGTTACAGAGGCATTGCTTACTGAAGAATGAAGCATAGATTCTGCTCGCTAGGAACTTAGAAATTTTCAGTTAGAAATCAATTCATGAGACATATTCCATTTGGTTAAATGAAATCAGTGGTGCCTTTTATGTACCATAAAACTATTAGGTACTTAGAATTCAAAGTTTGATCAAGCAAGCTCTACTCTTAACCTGAAATTCAAGCTGAAGATATACTCTTATATGTAAATAATTAGAATATAATGTGATAAATGCCCTAGTAGAAGAGTGTTATGGTGGCATGCAAATATAGAAGACTTAACTATTTCAGATGCTGGAAGTGGTCAAGTCTGTTGACAAGAGATCGAATAAGTTAAAGAGTGTGTATCCACATTACTGTACATAAAATGAAGAACAAGGACTTGCTGTATAGCACAGGGAACTGTACTCAATATCTTTTTTTTTTTTTTACATTTATTTATTTATTTATTTACAGTTGCATTGGGTCTTCGTTGCTGCGCGCGGGCTTTCTCTAGTTGTGGCGAGCGGGGGCTACTCTTCGTTGCGGTGTGCAGGCTTCTCAGTGCAGTGGCTTCTCTTGTTGTGGAGCACGGGCTCTAGACGCGAGGGCTTCAGTAGTTGTGGCTCATGGGCTCTAGAGCGCAGGCTCACTAGTTGTGGCACACGGGCTTAGTTGCTCCGCGGCATGTGGGATCTTCCTGGACCAGGGATCGAACCCATGTCCCCTGCATTGGCAGGTGGATTCTTAACCACTGCGCCACCAGGGAAGTCCTCAATATCTTGTAATAACAAAATGGAAAAGGATCTGAAAAAGAATATATATGTGTGTGTGTGTATGTGTATACATACATAACTGAATCACTTTTCTGTACACATGGAACGTTGTAAATCACCTATACTTCAATTTAAAAAAAGAAGTATGTATCCATTTGGTTTGGGAGCATAGTTTCAGCTAAGGGGGCAGAAACCATAGTGAAGCGGAATTAAACAGACGCTGATGGGTATAGGCAACATTGCGGTCTGTGGTGGAGAGGGAAGCACTTGAAGCCTGGGTGGGCGGTGCCAGTAGATGAGAAAAAAAATGGAGAGGTCAAGGGACCAGCAGTCTTAGTGAGGACAAGAAACAAATGTAGCTGGAGTAAAAGTATCATCAGAACTAGAAGAATAAAAGTTTGTGGTATGATGTTTAAGGTTCACAGGGGGAAGGTTTCTGCTTGATGGTAGGGTTAAGGTTATGACTGTGGGACCATGGCTGAAGGGAGGTACGGGGGAAGCTCCCTAAAACTGTGCTCTCAGGATAGGCTACTATATGAGTGGTCTCTGTAGACATGATTAGAATCTTCCAGGGAGCTCTGCAGATGAAATTACATGAAGGAGAAAGTCTAGAGGCTGAAAAATGAAGCTCACAGAGTGAAGATCTGGAGTAGGACCGGTAGCAGGAAGTGACAGACAGGCGAAAGGAGACCTTGTGAAGTAAGAATAGACCCTGTTTGCTGATAGTTAAAGAAGAGAGTTGGAGATGACTCCAGAGTTTCATTTCTCTGGAAAATCCTGGTTCCATTGGTGCCCATGGCTGACCTTGGAGCTTGTGAGTCCAGTTTGGGTTTTTGTTTCCTTGACTTTGAGGAGACCTCTTGAAAGCATTTGGGACAGTTGGGAGCCCAGGGTTTTATAACACATGGACAATACTCTCTCACAGGAACCGTTGACAAGCACTCAGTGGAAGTCACCAACTGCTTTTCAGTGCCGCACAATGAGTCAGAAGACGAGGTGAGTGGGAGTTTGAGACCCCCGTGCCGTCTGTAGCTACTCCTTTGCTGGCCTCTTCGTGAGGCCCCTCCTGCGCCACAGTGTGTTGTGCTCATAACTAGAGCTGCAGTTAAAGAGCTTCGTTCCATTTGTGCATATTTCCCGGGCCTCTTCTGTCTGTTGGGAGTGGCCTCTTGTCCTGTTGATCCATTTGCTGTGGACTTCTGCCTTCTTAGCTTCCTTTCCTGCCTTCCTTCTCAGGTGGCTGTTGACATGGAATTTGCTAAGAACATGTATGAATTGCACAAGAAAGTCTCTCCAAATGAGCTCATCCTGGGCTGGTAAGTTGGGACGAGGGGATGGAAAGTCTCAGTGGTTGATTGCCAACATCTTTTGTCACCTGACTGGGTATTGTGCACCCTCTTTTGGAGACAGAGTACTGAAAGTGTATTATCTCAAGGAGCTATGAATTCAGTGTGTGTTGCTGGCAGTTGTGATCCTGTGAGGCCAAGAATACTTACTTTGGGCTGCAGCTTTTACTGAGCAAGTCTTTTTTGCCTTGCTGGTGACTTAGAATTTTCAAGAGCTCTAAGGCAGCTTTTATTTGATTTGATACAGTTTTCAGTGTGTGTGTTTTTTTGGCACGTTTTGTCCCTGGGGGTATAACTACACCCCGACTAGGGGTGTCGGGTACCTAGAGACACCTGTGCCGCCATCCTGTTTGGTACTGATGTCGCGCGTAGCCGTGAGTCCACAACTGTGTTCCATTTTCCAGGTATGCTACGGGCCATGACATCACAGAGCACTCAGTGCTGATCCATGAGTACTACAGCCGGGAAGCCCCCAACCCCATCCACCTCACGGTGGACACGAGCCTCCAGAACGGCCGCATGGGCATTAAGGCCTACGTCAGGTGACCAGAGTCTTGGGCAACGAGGGCATGAAAAGCTGCCTCGTGCATCCTGTGCCTGGACGCCACCCCCGCCTCCACCCCACGCAGGTGTCATCCTTCAGCGTGCAGCTCGCTGCCTAAGGAAACCCCTTCCTCACTTTCAGCAGTTATCCCTGGAGAGGTTTTATTCCGAAACAGACTCTGTCCCTGAAATTTCCACTCACTGATCCTTGCCTACCCAAATTTCTGCTCATTGCTCATAACCAATTTCAAAGGGCAGCCCTTTAGGTATTTGTGCAAGCTCGTTTTTCCTGTCATCTTTTCTAGAAGTTAACTGTTACACAACTCCTGCAGCCGATCCTCACATAGTGTTCTGGTCATGATTCTTCTGCACATTCACTGATTTTCTGAGTTGCCCTTCAGTTTGTCGTTATCACTAAACCTTTGCACAGGACACAGGGCAGTACAGATTAAAGAACGGCTCTCCTTGTTTTGAACATGTCTATTAACCTGGGATAGAGTACAGTTTGGATGACAGTAACGTTACCCTGTTGGCACATTAAGCAACTAGAATGCTGGTTGATGGGAGATATTGGGAAAGGCTCTAGAGGTGTGCCGAGGAAGGGGCGGCTGTAGGAGTTGGAAGGATTATATTTTCTGCTTAGAATGAAGCCCTTTGTTAGCACATCTCTTACTTTAACTTTGTGCCATTTTTGTGTCTGACACTGAAGTGACCAGTTACCTATTATGTGGTAGGACAAAGATGGTGGATGTCAAGTCCTTATGGGCCAGTTGGTGTACCACTAACCTCTAGCTGTTGCCTGATTTCTTAGCCTTTCCAGGTATTTCAGACTCCCCAAGATCCAGTGAAAGTGTGTAGTTGACATAGTAAAGGCAGTCACCTTTACTAAGATTACTTACAGCACCCAGTCTGATCTTGATGGGCCAGAGTCAGCTTTTTTTTTTTCATTGCTGATGCGGAACTTGGTCCCAGAGAAGACCTGTCCTGTCACTTCTTTCGGTGAGGAAGGATGTCTAGGCATCTAGTTCCACAGGGAAATCCAGTGTCCTGTCCTCAACACTGAGATTTCAGTGTGTGAAGTAATTCTCTATAAAGGGTCCAGGCCCGGTCCAAAAGCTCAGTCCCTTCTCAGGCCAAGGGTTTGGTGTGTGGAATGAGCTAAGGGAAGAAAGTGACTTGTTCCCTTTAGCCCTCTGGGCTTCAAGTGGCCCAGCTTTCTTCTTTGAGAACCTTGGAAGCCATACTCTTGGTATGACTGCTTTCCCAGCCTGAGCTAGACATGAAACCCCCTCCCAAGTCCATCTGTTAACCACCTTGGCTTTTCTCTCCCCAGCACTTTAATGGGTGTTCCTGGGAGGACCATGGGGGTGATGTTCACCCCTCTGACAGTGAAATACGCATATTATGACACTGAACGCATTGGAGGTGAGTGACTTCCCCATACCCGCTTGCTAGGTCTTGGGCATTTTTCAGGGGAGGGGTTTCTGTTCTGTAACAAGGATGGAGGGCCTTGGGTGTGTTAAGAGGAACGGTTGATGTAAGGTTTGCGATGATTAGAAGTCATTCTTCTGTAGAAATGGGACTCGAGGAATTATTTGTGAAATTGTTAGAGTTGGGAAATCATCAGCACCAGAGGCTACACGGCCATTCATGTGAGACCAGAGCCAGTGATTAGCATACTGGGTGTAGGAGTTGAACTCTCTGCGGAGAAAGAAAAGCTAATAAGGGCAGGGCAGGGGGGTTTGGGGAAGCTGACTCAGTCCAAAGGGAGGTGGTTAGAGGTCTCTTTCCTGATGGGATGACTGAATTCTCTGTGTCACTTCTGCCCCCAACCCACTCCCACAGTTGACCTGATCATGAAGACCTGTTTTAGCCCCAACCGGGTAATCGGCCTCTCCAGTGACTTGCAGCAAGTGGGAGGGGCATCGGCCCGCATCCAGGATGCCCTCAGCACAGTGTTGCAGTACGCGGAGGACGTGCTGGTGAGGAGCGGAGGGAAAAGGAAGGAGGAGGGCGTGATCTCCACTCTGAGATGGCTGGGGATGTGCTGGTGAAGTGACGGTCTCGGTGGTGAGAATTAACTGTTCCTCGTTGACTCTTTGGTGCTCAGTCTGGAAAGGTGTCAGCTGACAATACCGTGGGCCGCTTCTTGATGAGTCTGGTTAACCAAGTACCCAAAATAGTTCCTGAGGACTTCGAGACCATGCTCAACAGCAACATCAACGTGAGTGCCACCCCTGGGCTTCTGGGAGCCTGTGCCTTCCCCCACCTCAGCCGTACACCTGTGGAGGGGGTTGGGGGAAGGTGACCTGGAGGGCATAGAGGAAACAGGGCTCTGCCTTTGGCCCCCTTGCAGTCCAGGCTCGGGGGAAGAGAGCACAGGGGCTCGGAGATTCCCCTCCTGCTGTTTCCTTGCTCCTGTGGCTCAGGTGTATCAGTGGAGATGAGAAAGTGTTCTCAGGCATTTCCTTCCTGTCTTCCACCTTCCACTCTTGCTCAGCCTCTCTCAGCTCTTGTTTATCCAGGACTGCCCGCACCCAGTGTCCATCATACAGCTGGCCAAGACCAGCCTTTCTGCTCACTCCTTACCCAGCCCCTCACTCATCCTGGATTCCTTCTCTTCCAGGACCTGCTGATGGTGACCTACCTGGCCAATCTCACACAGTCACAAATTGCCCTCAATGAGAAACTTGTGAACCTGTGAATGGTCCGCAAGCAGCCCTCCTACCAGGCTGGGCCCCAGCCAACCCTGGGACTCAGAATGGAGTGAAGGAGAAATGGTTTCTTTGTGGTTTGAGTCACACTGAGTCAGTCAACTGCTTGTGACTGTAAATAAACATAGCCTACCTTTTGTAAATGAATTCCATATTATGTGAGTTTACCTCTGGGTGGAAGGGAGAAGACAGTTCTGGAGCTCACACAGAAACCAGGAAGTGAGTACTCTGGTGGAAGTTGGTTGTGTGTGTGGCCTCACTCGTCTTCAGTAGTCGCACCCACAGCCCAGGCTGCTTTAGCTGCTTCTGACCTGAGACCAGATAGCCTTCTCAGCAACCTGGTGGTACAGGGGCACTTGCTCCCCACTCTTTTGCCTACGTTCAGAGCAAACTTATCTCCCAAAAAAATGATTTTTATCACTTTTCTTCCATAGCATCTTAAGTGGATGGCAGTACAAAGAGTTGCTTTGTGCAGTTTGAAGTACCTGGAGGTGTGCTAGTGAAGGGAGAGAGGTGGGAGAGAAGGGGAGGAGTGGATACAGACCTCTGTCCTGAGACCCGTGAGTGTGCGCTGGTGCAAAGACAGCCTTCTCTGTGGTGAGGATAACTGCGCTTTACCACATTTTCTCCTTTGATTTTCAACCTGGAAAGGTGTCCACTGACAGTACTGTGAACCGTTTCTTGATGGGTCGTGTGGTTTCCACAGGAAATGAAGATGAGAATCCATGGAGGGAAGATAATTGAGAGACTTGGGTACTTAACCTGAACTGAAAGAGTAATGGGTGTGGTCAGTGTTTTAAAGCACCTGAATCATAGGACAGAGCTGTTTGCCATGTGGTCCAGGGAGGTAGGATTAAGATCTGTAGGTTGTTTCCCTCCATTTTGGTAGGGAAAACAGAAAAGTGAATAATCAGTTGAAAAACAGTAGAAAGTCAGTGCTGGGTCTAACATTTTTTGAGCTCCTACTATGTCTGGGGGCAGTTTTAATTATATTGCAAAAGGAGCTAGGGTTCAGAGGAGTTGAGTGCGTTGCTTGAGGCGACACACTTAGTAAGTGATGAAACAGGATATGAATCCAGGCCTGGATTTTTTTTCATGTGCCACCCGATGCTTCACAGTTTAGCGGCCTGATGAAATACTCTAATAAAGCAAAAATGTGACATAACGGGAATATATAAGGATTGACCAGCTCTGTCAGAGAGAGTCTACCTAGGACGTGATATCCGAGCTGGTGTTTTTTGTTTTTAAACCAGGAAATGAGGAAAGGGTGATCGGGATAGAGGAAATAGATATTAAAAAGCTTAACCTGTTCAGAATCTAAGGAGACGTATGCAGGAGCCAGACTGTAAGGCCCTCAGCCTGTGGAGGTTGGATTTTTATCCTGGAAGTCGTGGAGGAAAGCACTGGATAATTTTTAGCAGATTTAATCAGATTTGGATTTCAGGAAGATCACCCAGTACTGGTATAGAGGAAGGAGGGAAAGGGAGAAAAACAGAAGGCAGGGAGACAGAGTCGCTGTGATTGTTGAGAGGTGATGAGAGCCCAGACTAAGGCAGGGGCAGTGGGGATGGTGACAGAGACTTGGATGCAGGGGGACTTGGAGTCTGGTTGATACCTGGATGGTGAGGGATGGGACGAGTCTAGGATGTTGCCTGGTGTCTGATAAAGGTGATTGAAAGGGTAGTGGTATGTGGAAACCCTGGCTGCTCAAGAGTGGTGGAGGCTGAGGATGCAGAGAGGTGTGTCCAGAGTTAAGGTTACAGGGGTCGTTCACGAAATGAAGTTTTAAATGCAAATAAATAATTGTGACGTATTTGGTAAACTGTGGGACCGCACCAGATCTTTTGAGGAAAGGCTGAAGAATTCAAGTTACCTGTTTGCTTATGTTAATACTTACCAAATGCTAACCAGTGTGCTAAGCAAAAGGTCCTGCTGCCTGCTTAGAATCCATGGGAGGGACAGACAAGTAAAGAGACCATCACCTTGGGAATCACAGGGTGTTGTAGGTCGTGGAAAGCTTCAGTTAGGGAATGAAATCTAAGCTGGACTTGAAGAATGAGAAAGAGACAGAAAAAGAAGAGAGAGGAAGATAAGGCATTCTATGCACAGAAAATAGCGTGTGCAAAGGCTCAGTGTCACCAGTGTCACTTCGTCGTTGCCCACTCCTGTCTATGGAGATGTTCTTAAGGCAGAGACACTCCTCTGTGCCTAAAAGGATGCTGGATTTTTTTTCCCCCAGCCTTTGCTTATATGTGCACAAGTTTGTCTATCCTGTGAAATGTGTGTTCACACGTTCTCTTTGTATGTGGTTGTGCCTGTGCTGAGAACACTGCAGGGTGTGTCTGTGCACGACATCTGGTAACTAACTGGTCCCTCCTCCTCTGACACCTCCCCCCACAACAGCTCCATCCCCCAGGGTTCTGGCCTGGGTCCTCTGCCTGGAGGAGCTCAGGGAAGCCTGGGACCGATGACTGCCTGTGTGTTAAAGATGCCCAGGCTCCAGCTCTGGCCCAAATTCAGAACTGGTTTCCTGATTCCAGACTAGTTAAATGAACACCAGATCTCTCACCTGGATGTCTCAGAAGCATCTTAAATTCAGCATGTTTCATATTGAATTGATTGTTTCTTCCTCACCCACAAATCACTTCCTCAGGTGATGATGCAACCATGTCCCCAGTTGTCAAAGCCAGAAGCCTTGGATGAATCCTTGATTCCCCCTCCCCCCATCATGCCTCAACCAATTTCTCACAACTCTGCCATCACTCTTGCCCTCTGTGATATAATAAGAAATACATATTTTCATCCACGTTCCTAGGTTCCTGGCTTGCAGCTCTTAAAACTCTTTGGGATTTCGTAAGTGATAAGACATACAAAGATGTAAAGAGACTCTTGTTATTCCTAACCAGCCTCTTTCAACCACACCTGAGTTTATGTTAATGAAGTGATTTTTGGAAAGCTCCTAGATAACCACAGGATGGGGGCTGGTTGCCATGTGAACCAACCATGTGATTGGAGGTTGGAACTTTCAGCCCAGGGTGGGGAGAGGGGCTGAAGGTTGGATCACAGTGACCACAGATTTAATCAATTGTGCCTGTGTGATGGGGCCGCCATTAAAAACCCAAAAGGACAAAGTTTGGAGAGCTGGGTTGGTGAAGAAGAATGTGTCCAGGAGCAAGACACACGCCAGGAAGATAGCGTACCCCAAGCTCCACAGGGACAGTTGCTCTTGCGCTTGGGACCCTTGCACACCTCACCCTGTGTGCCTCTCTGTTTGCTGTTCAGTCATACCCTTTAATATCCTTTGTAACAAAGCAGAAATGGTAAGTAGACTTTTCCTGAGTTCTGTGAGCTGCTCTGGCAAATCAATTAAACCCGAGGAGGGGGTTGTGGGAGCCTCCCATTACAGCCGGTGGATGAGAAGCGCTGGTGTCAACCTGGACTTGTGACTGGCATCTTAACGGGGCGGGGGGGGGGTGCGGGGAGCAGTCTTGTGCGACTGAGTCTTTAGCCTTAGGATCTGGTGCTGTCTCCAGGTAGATGATGTCAGAACTGAGTTAGGCCAGAGGACGCTCAGCTGGTGTCAGCATTGCTTGGTGTGAGGAAATCAGCTGCATATCTGGTCACAGAAGTGTTTGATGTGAGTAGTCGTTGTGGAGTAGAGGAAAACAGGTTCCCTACTCCCCCTCTTCCATCCGTTCTCACAGCAGCCGCACGGCTCTTGTAAATCCGACCAGCACACAGCTCAGATGAAGTTCAGGGGTGTCTTATTGCCAGGATGAAGTCAAACACCTACCACAGCCTGTAGGCTCGTCATGGCCTTGCCTGCCTCTCCAGCTCTGCCCCGTACACTCACAGCCTGGGCTGCCTTTGCTCTGCGCTCTGCCTAGAATACAGCCCCTTTAGCTGGCTTAGTACTACTACTCCTTTAGGTTTAGTCTAGATGCTGCCTCCTCTTGGAAGGTGCTCCTATACCGTGATCCCACAACTTGCTCCTACTTAGCGTCTATCTCACCATTTTGGACTTGGCTGTTTATCCTCTCTAAGAACACAAGCTCTCTGAGAGCAAAGACTGTCTATTCTTTTGGCTGTTAGATCCCAGAACAACCCATATACAGATTAGGTTCTCAGTAAATGTATGTGACGTGAATGAATGGATGGCTTGTAGAATAATTACCACGAGACACTCGGGGCATAGTAAGTTCATCAGGGGCACCGGGATCCTTTGCAGAGGGGCTGGAGGGAAGGAGCACGCCAGACAGGTCATCTGTTTGACTCGTTTATCCTACAAGTATTTAGTGTACGCCAGACCTAGTGTAGGACGCTGGGGATACAGAAGTAGATGAACTGTGCTCTCTGCCCCCTATGGGTTTCAGTCTTGGAGTGGAGATGCACAGAAATAAACAATTGTGACAAAATGGAATAATTGCTGTAAAAGAAATAGGAACAGATCTTGGGGAGGCACAGTAGAGGGCATGCTTAAATCTGCCTGAGAGGGAATTCAGTCTTGAAAGACATTGGGAATTGACTGGACACAAAACAGGAAGAGCTTTGAAGAAAGTGGGATGAAGATCAAAATATTACTCAATTTTACAATGGCCTGTGGATAGGGAGTTGTGTTTCCAAGGATACAGCAGCCTAGAGGTAAAAATTGAGTTGTGATAACAGCCACGACAGAGTTTCTGTTGCCCTGCCTTCTCTGTGGTGTCACCTGCTTCCTCAGATCCTCCCCAGACGTTGTCTGGCATGTCTCACAAGTTCTCTGAACCTGGGGTTGATTTTGTATTTTGAAATTTCAACTAAATTTTATAAAATAATTTTTTAAAATAGTATAAAATACTCATTATCCATGCCATTAAGCCTTCAAAAACCTTATTTTGAATGGTTTCATAAATTTCTATTACGTGGACAAGCTCTAAACAACTTTTTAGTGTTGGACTTGTGGGTTGTGTCCAGTCTCGTGCTAACATCATTCCATGGTGAACAACTGTGTGCAGACATGAATGTCTGGCTTTCCATTTCTTTGGGATGATCTGTATCCCCTACTTTGTGTCACACATTGTCACCTGGGAAGCCCACACAGTGCCATCCAACCTCTGCATGTGAAGGAGACCTTTGTGAGGGTAAGTCACAGCTTCCTCTTGCCCTCTCTCCACTGTGGAGGGAGGGAGTGGGAAGCTGAGGGGACCAGAGACAATATGAGCCCCCGCTGCCCTCCATGGGTCCATAATCGCCATAAAACTCTCCTCCATCAGCCCAAACCAGAGTCCCAGTAAAAATGAACTCAATCAAAGTAGCCTTGGAGAGAGAGCATGGGAGAGTCTAGGGACGTGGAAATCTGAACATAGTTTTCTGTTCCTAACTCCAGCCTATCTGCTCTCATGAGCTTGTGGGCCCCTTGGCCGCAAGAGAGGCCTTGGGCTCTGCTGGAGTCCCAAGAGAGAGAATTACTTAAGAGCTTTGTCCCTGGTGGGCCAGGGGAGTGCTGGGAGGCCAATATGGAGAGGTCTCTGGCAAGACCAGGAAGCTCTGAATCCTGTGAAGAATATGGCCCACAGCCACTGGTGGGCGCTTGAGGGCAGCAGGTGTGGGGTCTTACTGAATTCTTGCTCTGGCCAAGAAGGATGGAACAGGTAAACTGAGCCATCCCACCCCCTGAGGCAGGGAGTCTGAGGCAAGGGCTTCAGCAGGGGATTGGCATCTTGCTTGTTTCTGCTCAGCCCGTTCTAGGCAGAGAGACCATTTCACCTTCCAGCACCCACAGAATTTCCAGCAATGGCCAGGCTCTACTCCACAGCAGGTCTCACTCTGGCCTCCTTGAAGAATCAAGGAGCCCTTTCTTACTGCAAGTTTGCTTGGCACAGCGTGTGACTGTGACATCAGTTCCAAGCATAGATGAAATTAGCATTTCTCCCACGTGCTAGCCATGGTCAGCATTTCCAGGAATGTTCAAACAGGGCCCAACTGCCGGAACTGAGTTGCTTTTACACTTACTGTAATGTCTAGGAATACATGCACTCTCGGTAATGCAAGCTCTAACAGGGTTAGCGAAATTTCAGTTGTCCCCCTTTTCCCCAGTGACGTCTCCCAGAAGGGAAAACAGTTGCATTTGGTCATGATCTAGGCTGTGATTAGGTCCGTTTGTTCCATGATGGTCTGTCTGACCCTTCCTGGTCTATCTTCTACCTCATTCGAGTTGCCAGTCCTGTGTTTATGTCTCTGTCTCATGATGATGGCCATCAGTTTTATAATGGTCTCCATGTCCCACAATGTTGGTCCCTCTGCCACTTAGTTCCCTGAGAGCATTGCTCTATGTCTGAGGCTTTCTGAGTCATGGCCACCAGAGGGCGCCCTTGCACTACTTAAAGTCTGTTGGTTGCCAGTTTACATTCCTTTTTCTGAGTAGTTTTCCAAGGGCCTGGTAAAGAAAAAGCACCTTCTGCTTTGGAGAGGCTAGATTGGTACACAGTAAGTGACTAAAGCTTCTGGAGATTCCTCTCTTGGTCACCTTTGAGCCATAGAATGATGACACCCAAGTATCTTACTCTATCCCCACCCCAATATCACTCCAAATAAGCATACTTCTTTTCAAAACATGGTTTGGAAACACAGTTTTAAGTAAATCTTCTAGGGCCCACTCTCCTTCCAATCAGATTGTAATCTACAAGCCCCTGTATACAAAAGTCCTGGACCTTCCACTTTCCAGGAGAAACCCAGGCCCTGACCACCAAAATGAAGTTTCTGGGGCTTTCCAGCCAGGGAAGGAGTGGTACCAAAGCTCATATATAGTCCTGGGCACCTTATGAAAGAGCCTGGTCTCTCTCTATGTTACTAGAGTTTTGGGCGGGTGAGTGAGGGGCCCTCACCAAACTCTGGAGCTTGGAAGAAAGAGATGGTACAAGGCAGGGTCACGTCCAAACAGTCCCAGGTAAGACTACTTGGCCGATTGGGATGCAAGAGATGGATCGAGGTAAGGGTTAGCTGAGAAACCCCAGAATGCAGCTGGAGAGGGGACATAACTTAGTTTGGGTCCCCTGAAAGTAAAACATGTGACAAGGACTTGTGGGGAAGGTAGTTGATGGGGAAGGTAATCTGTATTAGATTCCTAGGGTTGTCATAAAAAAGAACCACAAACTTGGTGTCTCATGACAACAGAAACGTATTCTCTCACTGTTCTGGAGGCTGGAAGTCTGAAATCAAGGGGTTTGTGGGTCATGCTCCCTCTGAAGCCTCTGGAGGAGGATCTTTCCTTGCCTTTCCCAGCTTCTGGTAGCCCCAGCTGTTCCTTGGTTTGCAGCTGCAGCACTTCAGTCTCTGCCCCTGTTGTCATCTGGCATTCTCCTTGTGGTCTGTTTCCAAACATCCCTCTTGTAAGGACATCAGTCATATTGGATCAGGGCTCACCCTATTGACCTCATCTTAATTTGTTTACATCTTCAGAGATCCTATTGCCAAATAAGGTCACATTTCCAGATACCAGGGCTTAGGATTTAAACATATCTTTTGGGAGGGACACAATCAGCCCGTAATGTGCTCCAAGAAGCAGAAGTGAATAGAGACAAGGAAGGGAGGAAAGCCTACCATGCAATCTATGGTATTAAGCTGGTCGTTTCCATTCCACTGAGTATCTTCTAAGGAACTGTGTAAAATACCCCTGAGAATTCTCCCGCTGAAAGACTTGAAGGCTGGGACATTGAACCAGTTCTCCCGTTGGTTGAAGAATTTCTTAGGAGGTTAACTTCCTCGTACTTACAGGCTGCATCTACAGGTGGGCTGAGCGTACTTCGCCAGCTGATGAGGAGAGCTTGCAGTGGGTTGTGAACCCTGTGCCCGGAGCTGTCCACCACAGCTGTGCTGAAGTCGGGGAGGTTATGGGCTATGGCACAGGGAACAAAAAGTGTCTGTGAAGGTACACCCTTTGTATCACTCAGATCTGCTCATGACCCACAATAAGTCCACTCTGTCATTGACTCTTAAAGGCGGTGGTCAGTTGCAAGCTGTGTTAAAAAAAAAAAAAAACTTTCAACAGGAGAGTCAGTGGAATATAGTTCTCCTGCTGTGGTTGCTCCTAAGCCACTATTAATATTCATCATCTCCTTCCCAAAACCCAGCAACCAACGCTGGTCTGGATTGCTTGTCCTGAGGGTCTGAGCCCTTGGCTTCTTTGCCGTTATCAGGCTTTGTTGGCTGTGATTGCCTAGTCACTGTCATCACCAGGCCTGAAAGCACCAAGAGCCACTCCAGCACCCAGGTGTCAGGTGAATCCTCCCTGATCCCCTTATGCAGAATGTCCTTACCTCTTCTGGACAGTCAGGGATGATCGCTCCCTCCAATATGATACCTCTCTTTTTGTCTCATGGTCCACTGGCATGAGGAGCCCAAAGTGGAAAGCTTCCCATGTTAACCAGTGGAAGATGTCCCCCACAGGATCAGGTCCTCTAATATAACAGAGCCAGTCATAGAAATGGCAAACAGTTTCTGCGAGGAGGTCCCCGGGGTGATGATGAAAGGGGTCAGTTCTACTTCACCCCTTGGCTTCTTGGCCCTGTGTATTCTAACTACCGGGGACATAGCGCTATATATTGGCTGATAGTTTAATGCATATACTGCATCCTGGAGGACAGTGTCCTCATCCACAGGGTGTCATCCTAAAGCTGGCTCCTTAGCTGAGCCTTTCAAAGGGCATTCCCACTTTCTACCCTCTGCTTCCAGGTAATGAAGTATATGGTGAGACCCCTTGTTTTACAGAACCATTGTCACAGTCCTTTACCATAATACACACCCTTCAGCTGAGATTTCACTCTACAGGATCCCAGGTTGATAATGAGACATTCTGTAAGTCACTGGAGAAACGCTGCAGCATGGAAGATAAATCCATATTCAGAAAAGCTTTCAGTTCCAGTAAGGAGAAGAAGTCTGATGCAGTCAGCCTGCCAAGCGCTGGGGTGGGCTCCTCAAGGAGTGACACCGTGGTGAGGAGCCAGGCCCTGCGACGAGCATTCAGTAGCAGCAGTAGGCGTCAATAAATCAGCCTTGGTGAGAGGAGTCCCTGTCCTCGGGCCTATGCAGAGCTTCCGTCTCTGCCACCTTCCCACTCTGTTCGTGGGCCCAAGCACTCACTTGGTTGAGGATAGAAACCAACTGATATCCACCAAACACGTCATTCTGTGTACCTGGTTGTTGAGGGCCGCCTCTTCTGCAGCAGATGCTTTCTGATGAGCAGTGACTTGAGACTCAAAGATCTGCCCAGTCTGACGCCTCTCCTATTAGTCCATCCACACGCCTTTCCCCCAGACTTCCTTCTCCAGTATTCCAGTCTTCCTTCATCCAGGCCTCTGACCAACCAGTTGAGTTATTCTCCACTGCTCCGAAGTCCATGTATATTCTCACCTCAGGCCATGCCTCCCGACATGCAAAGTTGATGGCCAAGTGTACTGCCCACGAGGAGGGTTTCCCTCACCACTCACTCACCTTTAGCACTTGTCCCCAGTGGGTGTGCGGTATGGCTGCAGTTCATTTTTGGTTTGTACCATTGTGTCAAGCCAACCCATCCATATGCCAGGTTCAAATTTTTTTCCTCCTACAGCTGTGGTGGTCGGGAACCCCCCACACGCGTGAACGTGAGCTGAGGGAGCAGGTTGGTGCAACGGGTGTATGACATGTAGTCTAAACCACCTTTCCATGCAGCTTACTTGTGCCCTCTGAGCCTGACCTAAAAGTACCAGTGTCATCATACAATGAATCATCCTTTCAAGACTGGTGAACTAGTGAACATAATCACCCAGTTCATGACTGGGCCAACTTACGACTGGTGGCCCAGACTGCAATGGGCATTTCTAGTCATACAGTGTCTTGATGTCCCATTTTCAGGTCTTTGCAGGCTGTACTTGGGCCTGGTAGCACACCGTGAGCTGCTTTTTCAAATGAGTAGTTCTGTGCTGCAGAAGGCATGGCTTAGCTCTCAAACCTGAAAGCTCTCCTTTTGGAACTTCCCACAGACTCCATCCACACAGGGTTCCCATCTAACACAGAGGCCTCTGGCACTGTTGGACTTTCAGGTCATAGAACTCAAGAGTCAGGGCAGCTGGGACCTCAGCTTGAACCTGCTGAAGATGCCTTTCTTGCTTTTAGAACTAAAAGAGATAGTGGGTTCTCTGGTCTCATGTAATAAATCCATTCCCACATACTTACCTCCCCGAGCCCCCCGACACTCAGTAAACTACCAACGTAGTTCTTTTCTCAGGGTGGGTTCTCCAGAGCCAGACTCTGAAGTGAATACTTACATACACGTGATTTATTAAGGAAGTGCCCTAGTGGTGTGATGGTAAATGATTAACAACTGGCTCTTTGGAAAGAAAGCCTTGATTTGTAGCATTTGCCCATTTCCATGAATACTCCGTGGTGAATGCTCCCACCAAGGCCAATGCTAACAATTGGCTCTTGGTTCTGGTCAGCTCCAGCACGCTGCTGAAATGCCTCTGCAGGAGACAAGGAAAGGAGTGGGTGCAGGAGGACAAGGAAGTAAAGCAAGAATGTGATCTCAGAGACCACAGGGAGGCTCCGGAGTACAAGTTACACCTCCGTGTTGCACGTGCCCAAGGCAAGGATGCTGCACTTTCATACGCCTGCACCTAAAAGGTGTTAGGCAAGGGCCACCCAGGGTGGAAGTAAATTCCTAGGTACCTATGGCTCTTTGTGTAGCTTCATAGTAGGAAGGCAGTCCTCTGAGGAAGAGGTGCAGGAGTTGGATTTTAGAAGCAAGAGTAGATAAAAGCTGTTGGTGAAAGTGAAAGGTGGGCAGGACACACATAGGAATAGGAAAAAGGGACCCAAAAGGATCCGAGCAAAGCACCAATGTTGTCCTCTACACACCTCACTGCAGGGCCATCACCATATCCAGGCTTTAGGGAGTGATCGCAGCAAATGTATCAGACCAGCTCCAGTTGCCCTTGCCTGAGCCTTCAATCCCGAATCACGGGAGAGTGCTCCCAGGTCTGTAAATTCTCCCCTATCTAACGTTATATTCCAATCTCCCCACCCGAGTCCCAGCCCAACACCCTCAAGTTCTGCTCCCACATAGGCTCTCCATGGGCCTACCACTGTGTATCAGACAGGGTTCAAGCAGAG
Organism: Balaenoptera physalus; assembly: GCF_965194825.1. Lineage (NCBI taxonomy): Eukaryota > Metazoa > Chordata > Mammalia > Artiodactyla > Balaenopteridae > Balaenoptera > Balaenoptera physalus. The sequence continues at coordinate 65,977,006 of NC_138889.1, forward strand.
GAGAACCCACTCTCCAAAAGAGGACAGAGACCTTTGTCTGTCTTTGAGTGATATCCCTTCTAGCTGAGTCACATGCCCCTTTTGATATCCTGGAACTTAAAAATCCTGAAATTAAATTACTATTTACACGTCTCGTATTAGATGGTAAGGGAATGGGAGAGGTGAAGGAAAAATATCGCTTCATATATACACAAACATATTCATATCAGGAGAGGAAGAGCTCTTTCTACCAGCAACGGAGCCTCAGCATAATTTAGGGGTTCAAGGCCCCCACCTTCCTCAAAATCTGCTCATGTGTCCTCATCCCAGTTTTCAGGTCCTACCCATCCCCAATCTCTTTAACAAGACTCTGAGTGGTTGAGAATATAATTTGCATTATACTCTCAACCACCCAGGGGATTAGTCTCTGGATTTGGGTTTGGTTTTCAGGAATCTTGGCCCTGAAGCTACAAAAAAATAACAGTTTCTTTCAGGGCAACTAGAGAAGATTTTATGTTCCTTACCAGGAAGAAGACCTTGAACTAAGAAGTTAAAACACTGACCTTATCATTTTTTCCCAGGTTGTCCATCTGCACATAGAAGCAAATGATCAACCCCATTATACTCTTTATTTTCACTAAAATGTTCTATGGCAGCAACTACTTGGTCATCCAAAGCCTTGCCTTCTATAGGCATTTGATTACAAATGTCTTTAGATTATAATTTGAGTAACTGTTTCGCTCTTGCATGCTATGTTTTACCATTGTCCCCTTTGCCTATGGAAATAGGGTTGTTAATAATTTAAAATCTAATCAGATCCAATTCTGGGTAATCCAAAACCAATTCAGAGACCCCATCCTGGACCCACTTCCCCCATACCATTTGATTCAGTCAGGGGTCAGAGACACAGAACAACTATGAGTGATAAGGAGTAAGGAGTTCACTATATGCATTAGAGCTGACGGAATCACAGGCGTTGGTGGAGCAGTCTTGAAGAAGCTGAAGGGGAGATTTGGCAAGAGCTGGAGGAGCCACCAGCTTGGACACTGTCCCGTGCCATCAATACCAATCAGCGACAGCTTGTGGAGCTGCCACAGTGCCTGGCCCTGCACAGACCTTCAGAGCATGTGTGTGCATGCCCATGTGCACATACTCACACACACACACGCACACACACACACACACACACACACACATGCACACAGGCTGCTGCTTCTCTTCTGCCTCCAAATCTCACACAAACTATTTCTTGGGGCCATTGTAACATAGAACCAGACAGGGAGGGATGTTCTGGAAAACATAGTTCCAGCTTAGCTAATTTGACACAGTACAAAGCTACTATGTACGTAAAGGCCAGATCTTTGGAAGGCTGAACCAGGAAGCAAGAGTGAGAGAGTGGAAAGAGTGATGCAAGAAAATGAGAAAAAAAAGAGCGAGAGAGAGTGCCTTATTGAGCTAGTTACCTCTGTAGCAACCAAGGCGTACTCTTGCAAGGACTCCATGAAGAGCCATGTAGAAAGGCCAACCACCGGTTCTCCATTAACTGGGTGTTGGCCTTGGGATAACTCTCTTATACTTCCAGGCAGCACCTGTGGCTGTCCATGCGCTGTGTTTCCTTCAAAGAAATTCCTGAGCCAGAAAAGCGGAAACACTGTGGCAGGTTCTTTAGGTGGGATGCTGGTAGTATGCACAGAACTCTCCACCACAGCTGTACTGAAATCAGGTGGGTCTGGGGAGGGGGCACAAGGCACCACCAGCATTTGCTGCAGAGGGCTTGACTCCAAGAGCATTTATCGTCATAGCAACCCAGGTATCACTCACGTCTGGGAAGGAAGAAACCTACACAGGGCCTCAGGGAGATTTGGAAGCAAAGGCAAGGTTTGAGCTCAGGGTTCCTACGCCCAGGCCAGAAGGTACTTTCTGAAGTTCTGCAATCTAAAGCATGTGTTACCAAAGGGAGAGGATTAAGTGATACACACTTTTAACAGTAGAGGTGGTTGATACCACCAGTGCTGAAGGGGGCTAGGATTCTGGGGTTCTCTGCCCAGGTAAGTAGAGTTTGCTAAGGTCTTGGCCCAGAAGCCAGCACCTTCAACTGCGGTGGGACCAGGCACAGTGCCCTGGGCTGACCAAAGCTACTAGTGGTGCCTCCATTGGCCACTTCTGAGCCAAGAGCGCTTGTCCTACAACCCCACCTGCACTCCAAGTCAGTGATGCACAAAGGGATCTTTGCATATCAGCGTTTCTTCAGGGGAATGCACAGGTTCCCACCTCCACTGCCCTGCCCCTTGGGTCCATTCCAAACTCCACTGGAAATCACATTTAAATCTGAAATTCAGTCAGTGGAATCTTTTTAGCAGGAGCAGCCAATGTCATTGATGTTGCTGAGTTACAAGCAACATCTAACTCAAGCTGGGACTCTTAACCCCTTTGCAGGCTAAGTTGGGGTCTAACTCAAGCTGGGACTCTTAGCCCCTTTGCAGGACATTTGGTCCTGTCAGAAACATCCATGAGCATATTTGGTCCCTGCCAAATGGTTTTGGACAGGACCAAATATCAAGGACCTTTTGGCGTAGACCAAAAGTCTCCATGGACATTTTGGACAGGACCAAATATGACAAAATATCAAGGACCATTTGGTGTGGACCAAATCTCTCATGGATGTTTTTGACAGGACCAAATGTCTGTTAACCCGTCGCCCAGCTCTGAAGGCAGTATCCAGAGAAGCCTTCTGCAAACTGTGAGAGGGGCTGCTTTAAAGGTATGATATTACTTTATAGATGTGAGTTCTAATGGGGGCAAGTCGTCTCAATGTCCAGGGCCAATAAGGCAATCTAGTTGGCTGGTCTGAACCCAAGGGAGAGGCCAGGGGCCAGTGACAAAGCTTCTTTTGCGTCTGACTCTGCACCCAAACTGTGAGCCAGTCAAGGGAGGAGTCCATGTCACATTCTCAGTGCCCACCCCAAGATCTGGCAAATCAGAGCAAGTTGCCACCTTGCTTAAAATCCTTCAATGACTTCCCATCCTAGACTTCTGGTCTAGGATATAGACCAGAATCTTCATGGCTTTCAAGGACCTGCATCACTTGCCTCCAGACCTCTACATCAGCTGCATTTCCCTCCACCACCAACCTTGGGCCATGGATTCCAGGTCCAGTGTTACCCTTTCTTTTTCTTAAACTTACAATATTTCTTTCCACTTCAGGGCCTTTACTCACGCTGGGCTCTGTGCCCGAAATGTTCTCATCCCCAACGTTACCTAATTAACTTATGTTAATCATTCAGATCCCAGCTCAAATGTTACTTCCTCAGGAAAGCCTTTTTGCATCCCATCAGACTAGACCAATTCCCTGAATCCCACCTTCCTGCACTTACATTCTCAGAGCATTCGCTACTTTATCATAGCTTTTTAATACAATTTGTACTTATGTATTTGAATACAAATGCCATAGTAATAAAGCTCAGGTAAGCAAAAATACAACTTTCCTTCTCTTTTCCTCTTACAAACAGCTCTTTAATACTCATTTCTACCAATGACAAAATTTAATCTTGCCAATTCAGGGTAAACTCAGGCTCTTCTGGAAGTTGCTCAATCTTGCTTTGGTGAATAGTCGATTCAGGATTCTCCTCCTACACAGAAAAGAGTAAACGTAGCAGGTCTGAGAAGGTGTGCTTGCAAGGTTGGCCCTTGGCTAGCATCTGGGAATTTGAATTTCAGGAGGGTTCCCCCCATTTCCTGATAAGAATGGCTCACTGTGCCTAATATGTTTATAAAAAATATGGTTTATGCTTTCTTTGGGGATTCCAACTTTTGGCATGTGCTAGGTAAAGGGTGCCTAAGCAACCAGCCCCCAGTAAAGCCCCTGGGCATTGAGTCTTCAATGAGCTTCTCCGGTAGACAGCATTTCACAGACGTCACAACTTGTTGCTGGGGCATTTAGCCTGTCCTGTGTGACTCCACTGGGAGAGGACCCTGGGGAAGCTCATGCCTGGTTTCCTCCAGGCTTCATCCCATGTGTCTTTTTTCTCTGCTGATTTTGCTTTGCATCTGGGCAGGAAAGGACTAACTTAGCAGGCCTGGGTTGCTCAAACCTTACACATTCCAAAGAAAGGTTTGTCTTCAGGACTGGTCCTTAGCCTGGCTTCTGGGAGATAACCTCTGGCCCCTTAGAATATTCTGCCTGATAAGAGGCTTTGGGCCATGCTGCACCAGTTTGACCAGATAAGTTTATCCTAAGAAAATGATTTATGTAGTAAACTCTTTCTGCTCTGGGGAGGCAGGGAAATTGTCATGGTAGCTGAGGTCAGTCATACAGGCACATCAATATGACTTACCCTCCATCATAAACCTTGGACACCAAGGCTTGGGTGCGATTCCCTCATTGGCAACATTGTTGCTGGGAGAATCACATGTGTTCTCATGTGACTCCACAGGGAGGAGTCACCTGGAAGCTTGCACGTGATTTCTCTTGCTTTGCCCCAAAGCCTTTTCTCTTGGCTGATTTTTTTTTTTTTTTTTTTATGACTGTGTTGAGTCTTCGTTTCTGTGCGAGGGCTTTCTCTAGTTGCCGCAAGTGGGGACCACTCTTCATCGCGGTGCGCGGGCCTCTCACCATCGCGGCCTCTCTTGTTGCGGAGCACAGGCTCCAGACACGCAGGCTCAGTAATTGTGGCTCACGGGCCCAGTTGCTCCGCGGCATGTGGGATCTTCCCAGACCAGGGCTCGAACCCGTGTCCCCTGCATTGGCAGGCGGATTCTCAACCACTGCGCCACCAGGGAAGCCCCTCTTGGCTGATTTTAATCTGAATCCTCTCGCTGTAGTAGACCATAACCAGGAGGATAAGAGCTTCTCTGAGCCCTGCCAAGTCCTAGTGAATCATTGAGCCTAAGGGTGGTCTTTTGGACACTGACATAGTATCCTTTCCCTATAATAAATGATAGCAATGAGTAACAACTATATAATGAACCCTGTGAGTTCTCTTAGCAAGTCATCAAACCTGGGGGTGGTCTTGGGGATCCCTGTTATTCTCCATCGCCCTTCTTTCCTAAGCTCCTGAGAGAGAGGGGTTTCTGTATCATCCTATCTTCTAGGGAAAGGAAGGTATCTGATCCGTGATCATCTCTGTAAGAACTAACTTGTCTCATCTGGTTCATGTTGCCACACCTGCCAACTTTGTTCATGTTTGCCATCCCACTGTAACCTCTCTGGTCGTCTGGCCCATGTACTCCGCATCCTCCTCACGCAAACATTTAAGCCCGTTTGGGTCTACCAGCCCTCTTAGCCCTTTCATTTCCCTTATAGGAAGCCCAGAACTTTCCATGGCATTTTCTGGCACCATATTAAGGAAAAGAAACTCCGGGAGGCCCCTGGCTTCAAGACCATTAGTCTTGAATCAGCCATTGTTGATGTTCCCACCTCTGGCCATGAATGCTGGGAGCAGGGTATCTGTTTCCTGTGCACTAGGCTTCCCGCAAATTTCACTGGGTTTCTGTTTCCCCAGCTCTCTATATTATTCCGCCTTGGATTATTTACATCACTATAAATATTTGTGGCTCAGAAAGAATGTAATGTTCTTTCTAAAGTTATCTAGCTAACTCGCTCTTAATATTCAAACTAACTGCCCATCTATTTTCAGATTTAAGTTTTGAAAATTCTCAATCATTGATGCATTAATTTAAGAGCACTCACAATTATCATAAATATTGCAACATTGAGTCATGCGATTATAAATATACATGGCAGAATTTTAACCTATAAAGCACATGAAGTGATTTTTCCTCCAAGTTCTGCCTAGAATGTTTGTCTATATTTGAAAGTGAATATTCAGATGTTAATAATAAATCCAAACAAGGTGCCTTCTTCGCACTCTGGAGGTTGTATGCAAGTTAGAGGTGACGGGAACACCCACAGTCACATGATTATTGATCATTCACAAGTTCAGGGTTGCCAGATATGGCATTTGGTGTCCTGGCCTCCAACAAAGCTGGAGCCAAATTGGAGTCTGTACATAGTTTCTGTCACTGCTTTTTCTAGTGAGACTAAAACAAAAAACAAAAAGCAGAGCAAGAACAACAAAGTATATAGACAGATATTTTCCCCAAACCTTTTCTTTCTAATACCAGACCCTGAACTCCTGACACTCAACACACCTTTTCATTGCATAGTCAGCTCTTGCAGTTGCTCTTAGAATCGCTACCAGAAATTTAAAGAGCATTTTTGTTGTTGCTGTTGTTGGCTTGTTTACTTGTTTTGGAGCTTCAGAGTTGAACACTGACACTGACCCTATCTTTTCACAGCCAGCCCTGCCTGGCCCCTTGCTCAGGCTTCCAAGAAGCCCACAGCAGGCTTCTCCCGCATTCAATGAGAACCAGAGCTCTCAAGTGTGGGATTACTTACCTGGGGAGATGGAAAGGTCTGTTCCTGCCTTAGACAGTGGAGTCGGGGACGCTAAGAAAAATTACCTGTCCATTTGTGCGGACTTCTTAGATCTCCATCCCCACCCCTTTCTTCATTTACAGAAAGCCCTGAGGACTCAGAGTAGGGTTGACGGGGTGCTCTTGTGAAGATGTTCCTGCCATTGTGCCCATTTGGGATGGAGAGGAAGGGGCTGGTGGTTGATGGGGGAGGTTGTCATGTGGAGGTTGTTCAGCTGGGCCTGTGAAGGTGAAGCCACCACTCTGTGAGTGTGAGAGTGGGGATGGCCCATCATATCAGCAAGATCATTCAAAGTGCCAGTCACCTGGAGATGAGGCCCAACTCTCTGAAATGGACATCTTCTCCTCTTGACCTTGGGCATGCTGGTGTCAGGATGACTAGGGAAGAAGTCTTGTAAGAGAGTCTACCTTTTGGAATCGGAATATAGATATCTACAGATGGCCAGAGGAATGGCACAGGGACCCTGCATTTATGCATTTCATGTGATTGCTCTGCTTACTTTCCCTTAGTTGTTCCTCTAAAATTAGTGATGTCATTAAAGATCTAGCCTGTTCTAGATCTGAGAACATGGGGACTGGGTCCACCAGGGCCAGATTGTTAAAAGAGGAGCATTGCCTCTTAGGGTGACATGGGGGTAGCAATGGGAACAGAAACTGAAGGGAGAGGATGAACCTTCAGGGCGCAGTGGAGGGTGCACCTGGTTCTAGCCAACAGGACATTCTTCCAGAGTTTTACTTTGGAGAGTATGGAACTTGTTTTAGGATAAGGAGTGGTTGCCCTTCATAGCTTTCCATCTCTGTTACAGCAGAGAATTTTTCCTTCCAGGTTTGTTCTCTGGGGACATAGACTCCCAGGTCCCTGTTCCTCATTTTGCCATGGTGGACCCTTGGTCCTGGGTCCTCTTTTGGATTTCTCTGCTGCTTGTTTGCTCTCCCAGAAATGCGCTGGACAGTTTGGCCTTGCATGGCTGAGGGATTCCACCTTACTGGAGGGTAGCCAGGACCCTAGTTCCAGGACCACTTGTCCAGGCACTTCTTCACAGATAGTCCCAAGCCCTCCAGCCTTTGAAGGTTCACTTTTCTTTAAAATGCAAATAGACTATTTCCAACCTATCTCCTTTTATTTGGGGAAGTCTAGTATGCCCTCCCTAATATGCCCAAGGATTTCCAGGAAGGGGTGTGTTCTCCTGGTCTCCTTTGCCTTTGCATCCCTGCTCCTAGCTTAATTCTTAATCTCCAACCAACTGCTTGGCTTGCTGTCCTTCTTCTCCACTTTGTCTCACGTGTGGATGGTGCGCTGCCTTCTGCATTGTCCAAGCATCATTTCAACAAGGTGATGGTGCATACATAATCAGACTTCTACTGAAGGCTTGGAGATAACAACGCAGCACCACAGAGCAGGAACCCACTTAAAATAGCATGTTAGACATCTTTGTTCTTCAGGTGCCTTGGTCATCCCTGCCTAGGAATTTCTCATCAGCTACGTTCCCTCTTAGACTCTAGCCTTCTGCCATTCACCCTCTCTTCCTACCCAAGCCTTTCTCCTGTATTCTCTCTCTCCAGACTTATTCCTCCCACCCATTATTTAACTACCATACAACAACACCTACGTTCCTAATGCTTTACGGTGCAGGGCAATTGAGTAGGCTTGTTGCAACTCTTCTATGCAGACTAGTTGAGACCCTTCCTCTCATAACCAAAAGGCCTATTAATCAGCTTTCAAGGAAAAAGCACCAGCTCCTCTGAGATGAATTCTGCCTGCCTGGTTATCTATGGTATAAAACAACAACCATTTCATAATGCTCACAGGTTCTCTGGGTCAGGTGAGGGCATGGCAAGGATGACTTGTCTCTCCTCCACGATGTCTGGGGCCTCAGCTGGGAAGACTCAAGCAGCAGGGGATGACTTGAAGGGCTAGAGGATGTAATCTTCTGAAGGCTTCTTCACTCATGTGTCTGGTGCCTAATTGTGGTGACTTGAAGGCTAGGTCAGCTGAGACTGTCAACAGAAGCATCTACATGTGACTTTTGCTTATAGCTTAGGCTTCCTGACAACATGGCAGCCACATGGAAGTCAGACTTCTTACACGGTGGCTCAGGGCTCCAATGAACAAGGGAACACTGAAAGACCTTTTATTACATAACTTCAGAAGTCACATAAGCATCCAGAATCAAGGCAAGGTAACATAGATTTTACTTCTCAATGAGAGGAATGTCAAAGATTTTGTGACCATGCTTTAAGACTGCTGCACAGCTCCCTCCCACAGAATGCTGACACACAGCTCCTGGCATTGGTAAGGGTCAAGGGCCCTTCCTCTGGGGCTCTGTTAGGCTCTTCCATCTGCCTAGCCCAGGGTTCCTCCAGGATGTCTGGGATGTAGCTTCCCTACAGCTTTCAGCCCTGGTTCAGGACACCGGGCTTTGGGCTTCTTATTTGTACTTCTTCTTTGGGTGTCAGGATTGGGAGATGGAGGTCTGGGAGTCCAGTACACCTGCTCTTGGCTCTTACAGCTATAGAACTCTTGTCTTTTGTCAACAACCTGGTTCCCTGGGGGGTAGAATCTGTGTTTATTATTTCTACCTCCAGGGGCTTCCCCAAGGCAGGCTACAGGGGCCTGGTAGTCACGTGGGTTGGAGTGGGTGATGTCGCTGGAGCGGGTCCTCTTTATTGTGGGAGTCCCTTCTGAGGTCCTCTTGCCCTTCCATCAGTCCTTTGGAGAAAAGACACCTTTGGAGGCTTGTCTTATAACATATGGGTCAGAAGCAGTGGCTTCTGGTTCTGCAGCGTTTGTGGGAGGCCCCACAAACTCCGCACGTTCTCCAGATAGGGAAGTTCAGCCATCACCCCTACCCAAACAGTGAAATAAGCCTTCACAGAGTTGCAACGAGTTGATTTTGGAGTCCCAATCCACCACTCCTGAGGTTATGGGTGTGCCAAGAGTCTCACCATCAAGATGTGGCTCAGAAGCAGTAGTTCTGTTTGGGGGGCAGAGCATGCAGGTCAGTCTGTAAACCCCAAAGGGGGTAACAGTGGCTGCTTGCTGCATACAGCGTTCTGCTGAGCACCCGGCCCTTGGCAAATCTGCTTAATGATGCTTTGGGGCAGGTCTGAGTGCGTGGCAAATTTCAGAGCTATAGGGACCAGCAAGTTATGTAAGTGAGAGAAGCTGGCTGGCTGGAGCCTGACGCTGATGGGAGAACACACCCCCCGCCCCCCCCGCCCCCCCCAGCCCCGTAAGGACAGCAGCCACTTCTCTGCTCTGTACCTGCCGTGCTGAAGGCAGGCCTAGAGTTGCCAGATTTTTAGTTTTCAAGACAGAACAAAATCCCAGTCTATTAAATCTCCCAATTTGTATGCTGTTAATGAAAAAAAGAAAAAAACCTGCTCGGGATAAACGAAAACACATTTGTGAGCGGGACTCAACAGAGGCTCTGCCAGCTGCAAGCCTTGTGACCCACAGGGTTAACAGGTAAGGCTAGTTCCATGGGAGTTGACCCTGATCCTTGGATTAGTGTAGCTCAGGCCCTACCGCCCTGCCCTCCACCTCCAGGGAACCTTGGAACCTCCACCCGGGCCTTGCTCTCAGCGTGTTAGCGCAGCCACCGCACAACAGCGGCATAGGAAGGCCCTTCTTAGGCTTCCGCGACCTCGGCAATAAGATTATATCTGTAAATCCCCGCAGGCAGCAGCCCAGGGTGGGGGAAGGGAAGGGAAAGAGGGGCGGGGCAGACCGACCGCAAGGCCGGCTCACTTACCCCAGACCGCCCCACCCAGCGGGCCCCTCGCCCATAGACCTTCCTCCCTGGGCCACCCTCAGCCAGGTGTAGACGAAGTTAAGCCAACACAGCTGGGTTTTTTTTTTTTTCCCCCAAAGGATTTTTAGTAGTAATGAAGGGGAAAGCACAAAGGAAAACAAACAGAAAGAGATGGCCTGGAAGTGGGAGTGTTTACAGAGCTTGGTCCTCGGAACCCAAGGGGGCCACAATATGCCAGGGGAATCTGGCGGGGGAAGAGGGAGGGAGAAGTGGATTTTCACTCGGTTAAGGAGGCGGCTGAGTCTCGACAGTTTTAGGAAGGGGGCACTCCAGTCGTTAAAGGATTTCCCTGCTGGGGGGATGGGGGCGGGGAGACGGCGGGAATCTTTGAAATTCTAGGATGGGTATTCCCATTCCTGAGAAGGGGGGCACTTGGCCGTGGCAGGTTGGAGGGGGTGAATGGGAAAGGCGGGGGCCTCTTCGTCCAGGGTGCCTGTGTTATTGGGCGTTTATCCCGGACTCCTGCGCCAGCAGGAGACAGGAAAGCCTCTTAGTCCCGGTCCCGGGAAGGTTTGAAAACAGCGGTGCCCTAGTGAAGCCGGAAAAGATGGAAAGGTTGCTATGGCGACGTGGGGCACACATCGGAAATAAATAAGCAGTCCGGGCTGCAGCAGCCGCGCCCCCGCGGGACTCGTGCGCGGGGGAGGGGGCCCCCGCGGGCCCGGGTCCCCGCAGCCCTCGCGTCCCCGCCATTGGCAGAGCCGGAGAGGGGGTCACCCCCCCGGGGGTGGGGGCGAATGGTACAGTCCTCCGCCCGCGCCCTGGCCGGGCCCGCAGCTAGCAAGCGAGCTCAGAGCCCAGCGCCGCTGCCGCCCCTGCCAGCGTAGCCCGGAGCAGAGTCGTGAGGCGGAGATGGAGGGAGTCAGCAGCCACCGGACCCTGTCTTACAGCCGCTGGAGCTACGACAGGTAGGGCGGGCGCCTGGAGGATGGGCTCCGCCAGGACCTCCGCGTGCCCCTGCGTGGGCGCCCTCCGACGCTCGCACTTTTGCGGGAGAAGCCGGCCCTCTGAGGGTGAGAGCGGGCGCTCACGCCCAGACCCCCTAGGGTGTACTCGGACCCTCGAGCGTCCGGGACATCGGTACCGAGAGCCTCGGATGTCCGAACCCGGAGCCGAGCGACAGTGTCCTCACACCCGCGGGGCAGAGCTGTCAGAGGAGGGCACCGGGGCACTGGGACCCGCGAGCTGGCTGCCGCCTCCCACCCTCCCCCATTCCCACCCCGGCTATCCTGCGGGTGTCGATCGGCTCTGGAACAGAGCAAAAGAGCTTGGAGGGACTGCGGGGCGGGGTGGGGCGAGGAGGGGCGCCCCTCAAGTCCAGGCCGCGCCCCCGTTTGGCACCGCCGCCTCTGCCTGGGTCTGCACCCCGCGGGGCCCTCGGCGGGGACAGGGCTAGCCCAGGGCAGAGTGCCCTGGGTCGCTGTCCGGGACCTGCGAGTCGCTGCCTGCTGGGCGGAGCTGGATGGCAGCCCGAGGCCGGCTGTCGGGGCGCCAGGAGCGGCACCGGCGCCCGCCGGGTTGCCAGGCTCCGTGCCAGCCCCGCGGGGATGCAAATCGGCTGCCGGCGCGTGGGCGGTTTGGAGCAGCGCTCCCCACGCACTAGTTCTGGAGGAAGGGATCATGCATCCTTACCGATGAAATGAGAAAAAGGACAACGGAATGAGTCGGTCATAACACAGAGTAGATTTATTCTGAGATTTTGTCCTTTCTACCTTTTTTCGGTGTGTTAAATAACACCCCTCTTTTTAAAATGAGGTCATGATGATAGTAAATAGATTTTTGATGTTGTTGATGTTGTTGTTAAAGTCCGTAACCCCACGTCAGTCTCCAGGATTCTGAAGTTAAATGTTCTGATCCATGACCCTAAATGGTGAGGGCTGGAAGAGAAACTTCATTAGCCGGGCCGCTCTCACCTCCCTGAAGTCTTGCTTCCTGCCGTCCTCCTCTTCCCTCTGCTTAAAACCTTCCTGCATCTCTGACAGCCCTTGTTTTTAGAGATTCAGAGAAACAGGTGTCCCTCCTGCCCCAGGCTAATTCCCCTGGGACCCCTCCTTACCCTCCCTCCCTGGGTCTCGCCTCCCACTGACCCCATCTCTCTTCTCCATCTTCACCTTCCCCTCTTTACTGGCCATCTCCCCTCTGCCTGTAAACCTTTTCGAATCTGTCTTGTCTCCCTCGGCAAGATGGGTGCAACTGGATCACCTCTTTATTTGCTTTCATTGCCTTCTTTAAGGAAAAATATCAGTTTGATTCTGTTTCCTCATCAACCCTTCATTGCACAATCCTAGCAATCAGCCTGCAGTCTGCCTCACAATTCCAGTGAACTTGCTCTTTTGAAAAGCAGTGCTCTTTATGGAGAGGAACTCTAAAATGATTGGTATATTAACCTTAAAAGAACGAAACCTGAGACTTCCCTGGTGGCATAGTGGTTAAGAATCCGCCTGCCAATGCAGGGAAAACGGGTTCGAGCCCTTGTCAGGGAAGATCCCACATGCCACGGAGCAACTACGCCTGGGCGTCACAACTACTGAGCCTGCGCTCTAGAGCCCGCGAGCCACAACTACTAAGCCTACGTGCCGCAACTACTGAAGCCCGCGTGCCTAGAGCCCGTGCTCCGCAACAAGAGAAGCCACCGCAGTGAAAAGACCGCGCACCGCAACGGAGAGTAGCCCCCGCTCACCGCGACTAGAGAAAGCCCGTGCACAGCAACGAAGACAAAAATAAATAAATAAATAAAATTTAAAAAAAAGCAACGAAACCTTAGAGCCTGTGTTCCGATCCTAAATCACACATTTATTCACTTAATCAAACATGTATTGAGTGCAAACTATGTGCTGGGCCCTCGAGGTACAGAGATAAAACTACATTAATTCCTTCCCCCACATGAGCTCACAGTGATTCTAGTAGAAATACATGGTAGCATATACCAAAGGTCTAAAACATACATGGGAAGAAATTTTTAAATTGAGATAATTCTATATAGAACTAAACTTTTTTTCCTCCTGCATAAACAAACAAAAGTAGCAAGACTCTGGAATTAGACAACCTGGATTCAAATCCTGATTCCACCTAGCTAACCTTGAACAAATTACTTTTCCTCTCTAGACTTGTTTCTTCATCTGTAAAATGGGGAAGTATCATGAGTATTAGATGGGGTAATAAATATAAAGGGCTTAGCCTTCTGCCTGGGACATAGTAATAAGTGGTACCTATTTCTGTTTTATTAATAAATACTATAAATATCTCTTGGGAACCCTGGTTTTCCATAGAAACTCAGTTTGAAAATCATTGTTCTCCTTTTTAGACCCTTAAATATAGATATTTCCAGGGGTTCTGTCCTCAGAACTCTTTTCTTCTCACCCTGACAACCTCACTTTGGGAGCTGTGAGAAGAAAACAGTTTCCCTGGCCTTGGTCCAAACTAACTGAATCTGATTGTCCAGGAATGGGACCTTGGAATCAGTATTTGTGTAAAACTTCCCACATGATTCTGATACAGCTGGAAACATTGATCTATACCGCCCACCTCCGTTTTCTAGTTAACTACTTAGTTTTCAAAACGTAAGTATTGAATTATTCAAAAAGTTACACAGTCTTCAAAAAAGCTGTTAAAAAGATTATACAAGCAACAAATGCATATAGTGCACAGTTATTAAAAGTGAAACTCAGTGATTCTGCAGCCCCCCAACTCCAACCCCTAGGAGTAAACCACTGCTAACAGTTAATCCTCACTTTCCTTCCCTGTTCTCTGGCTTCTGCCCCTACCATATCTTTAAACCTGGGAGGTACTCTGTGTCACATTCCAATTGAAGTTGACCTCTCTGCTGTGTGTAACCTATTCATTTAAGCTGTTTTCCCCTTTGCTTCTTTGTTTGTTTGTTTTGTTTGTTTTGTTTTTTGGGGTTTTTTTGACCATGCCGCTTGGCTTGAGGGATCTTAATTCCCGGACCAGGGATTGAACCCAGGCCCCCCAGCTGTGGAAGCGCCAACCCCTAACCACTGGACTGCCAGGGAATTCCCTCCCCTCAGCTTCTGAGGCCATTTAAGTATCATTTATCAATTTCTGTGTAACAAATCACTCCTAAACTTAATGGCTTAAAATAATAACTGAGTTAGCTCAAGATTTTGTGGATTCACAATTTGGGCTGGGCTCAGCTGGGTAGATTTTGTGGTCTGGGCCAAAATCAGCTTTTCTTGGCTACACTGGCTCACATACCTGGTGCCTCAGCTGTGAAGGCTAGCCCATCTGGGGCCTCTCTCCACAGGCCCTCTCATCTTCTAGCAGGCTAGCTCAGGTTTGCTCACATGCTGGTAGAAGGGCTCGCAGTGAGAGAGCAGAAGCTGTAAGGCCTCTTGGGGCCTAGGTTTAGAACTTGCACAACATCATTTTGCCACATTGTTATTGGCCAAAATAAGTCAAAGGGTAGAGAAGTAAGCCTCACCTCTTGAAGGGAGGAGCTGGCCGAGAATTCATGGCCATTTTTACAATCTATTACAATATACTGCCTACGTTTTCTAAATTGCTGCCTCCTCTTGGTTCCTACTGTCCAAATGTGAGCACATGCCAGAGCTTTCTCCTCTTTTCCATTCTGTTCCATTCCATTCTATTCTCAGTTATCAACTCAATGCTTTATTTATTTATTTATTTATTTATGTGGTTGCACTGGGTCTTAGTTGTGGCAGGCAGGCTCCTTAGTTGCAGCACACGGGCTCAGCTGTTCCACAGCATGTGGGATCTTCCTGGACCAGGGATCGAACCCATGTCCCCTGCATTGGCAGGCAATCTTTATCCACTGTGCCACCAGGGAAGTTCAGCTCAATGCTTTTTTAATATAGAAATCCATGTCTTCAACCCCAATCTTTTTGTTGAGCCTTAACCCTACATCTCTACATGCCTGTAGACCTCTCCATCTATGGGTTGGCCAAAAAGTTCGTTTGGGTTTTTCCGTAGCATCTTACAGAAAAACCTGAATTAACTTTTTGGCCAACCCAATAGGTAGTCCACAAACACGTCTAACTCAACATGTTCAAAATCAGACCCCTCATTGATAACTCTGTATTCTCTATTTAGCATCCTGATAGTCAGATGAATGCTTCAAGACTTTGACATTGACCTTGAACTTTCCAAGTCTAGTCATTTCATCTGTCTATTCTTATCTATACCACTGATTATTATGAAAATAAAATGAAACAATGTATCTAAAATGACTGACACGAAGTGTCATTAAGTCCAGGTGTTCTCAACAGCTTGGCACTTGGCTAACCATCTTGTCTCTACTCAAGGCCCAGTCATTATCCCCAAAAGTTTCAGTGTCCATGTCAGTGATTAGCACTCCTTCTAATTTCTGGATCTTCCCATTCTAGAGACTTCTCTTCAGTTATTTACAGGATAAATTTCTAGATGTTGATACCTGGAATTGCTTCACTTCTGATATCATTTTCATGAACATCTCATTCTCTGGGATGACACTATAGGGTCATCCAGTGCCTTCATCTGTGCATTTTCTCCTGGCCTGCCAACCTTTTCCTGGCCTCTCTTCCCTTCCCAGCCTGGACCACATGAGAGATTATTTAAATCACTCACTACCAGCACTTTGTATTTCCTCACATATGCTCGCCGCCACCCCAGCCCTGCATGTATCAGTGTTAGGCTCTCCATCCCCCTTTCTTATTGTGGCACCAGAACACTGTATCACAAAAACTACACAGCTACGCAGGTTGTCCTTACTTTCATGGTCTTCGTCTGCAGCTGGGACATCTCCATCATGTCTCAATCTTTTCATTTCTCCTGGGTTACCTTCACTCCCATTCCCTACAGCAGCTTCTCCAAACCATCATACTCAAGACCCCTATTACTTGACCCTGACTCCATACCCCCATACTCTAAGCAAATGGTATTGCCTTTGAGAAAAATTGATCACATCCAGCTTGATCTTCTGCAACTTCCTGTCTCTGCATCACTTCTACTACACTTCAGTCACTCCCTTGTGGGGACCTTTTCATTGTTTCCAAATCTTTGCTATTAGAAACCATTCCATGATAAACATCCTTGTATAACATTTTTTTCCTCATGTCTGATTATCTGATTAGAAGAGGGGTTGTTAGTTTCAGATTTGGGGATTGTTACCAGATTGTTTTCCAGAAGGAGTGAATTGATTTATACTCCCATGGTGATTATCTGTTTGTGAGTTTGATCTCCCAGACTTTGAGACCATGTAGTACAGTTGCTCAGAACTTGAATTTTGGAGTCAAAGTGACCTGACTTCAAAGCCCAGCTTCCTCAATTATTGGTTATGTGACTTTAGGCCGGTGACTTAACCTCCATCTACAAAAAAAAGATAATAATAATTGTACCTGCCTCTTGAGGGGGTCCATTCATTTAATATGTATTTATTGTGCACCTCCTAAATTCCAGACAACATTTTAGGCATGGGAGACAGAGCAGTGAACAAAACAAAGTGCCTGGTCCCAAAGTTCCTACTGTCTAGTGTGGGGAGATAAACATAGACCAAAATAATATATATATATATGTACACACACACACATATACATGTATACATATACACACACACATATATATATCAGTGCTAAGTGAAATATGATATGGTAAGTGTAAAGAAGAAAAATAAAGCAGAATAAGAGGGACAGAGTCTGACTACATGCAAGTTGGGCTGGTGGTGAATATGCTGTAGTATATAGTGTGATCAGGGAAACTCTTTCTGATAAGGTGATATTTCAGCAGACACCTGAAAAAGCCAGAGAGTGAATCATGTGGCTAATGGGGAAGAATGTTCCATGGAAGGGGAAAAGCAAGTGAAAAGGTCCCGGTGTAGGAGTGGGCCTAGTGTATATTTGGGAACAACAAGGAGGCCAGTGTTTCCTTGTGCCTCTTTATAATACTTCCTTTCTACTACCCCCGCCATCCCACACTGCCCCCACCCTCAGGGAACCACTGGTCTGATTTCTTTGCATTTCTTAGAATTTTGTATAATGGGAATCATTCAGTATGTACTCTTTTTTGGTGTGACTTCTTTCACACAGCATAGTTATTTTGATATTTTTCCATGTTTTTGCATGAATCTGTAGTTCATTTCTTTTTATTCCTGAGTAGTATTCCATTATATGGAGATACCATGTTTTGTTTATCCATTTACTTGGGTTGTTTCCACTTTTCGGCTATTACAACTAAAACTTTGTGACTATTCATATACAAGTCTTTGCATGGACATATGTTTTTATTTCTCTTCGGTAAATACCTAGGAGCAGACTGGCAAGATCATTTGGTAGGTGTACATTTAACTTTTTAAGAAACTGTGCAACTTTTCCAAAGTGGTTGTACCATTTTACATTCCCACGAGCAGCATATGGGAGTCCCAATTCCTCCACATCCTTTCACAAACTTGGTAGGGTCAGTCTCTTTAATTTTAGCCATTCTAATAGGTATGTAGTGGTATCTCATTGTAATTTAAATTTGCATTTCTTTAATGACTAATGATACTGAGCATCTTTCCACGTGCTTATTTGCCATCCATATATCTTCTTTGGTGAAGTGTCTGTTAAAATCTTTTTTCCCATTTTTTAAATTGGGTTGTTTCCTTATTATTGAATTTTGAGAGTTCTTTGCATATTCTGGATACATGTCCTTTATCAGATAAGTCAGTGGTCCCCAACCTTTTTGGCACCAGGGACCGGTTTTGTGGAAGACAATTTTTCCACAGGGGTAGGGGCTGGGGGATGGTTCAGGCGATAATGCAAGCGATGGGGAGCGGCAGATGAAGCTTTGCTCGCTCGCCCACTGCTCACCTCCTGCTGTGCAGCCCGGTTCCTAACAGGCTTTGGACCAGTACCGGTCTGCAGCCCAGGGGTTGGGGACCCCTGAGATAAGTGACTTGCAAATATTTTCTCCAAGTCTGTGGCTTTTTTTTTTTTTTAATTCTCTTATGTATTTTGAAGAGCAGAAGTTTTATTTTCAATGCAGTTCAATTTATCAGTTTCTTCTTTTATGGATTGTGCTTCTGGTGTCATAGCTAAGAAATCATTGCCTAACTCAAGGTGACAGAGGTTTTCTCCTAGGAATTTTCTTTTTCTTTTTTTTTTTCTCTTTTTCTTTTTTATAAATTTATTTATTTATTTATTTATGGCTATGTTGGGTCTTCGTTTCTGTGCGAGGGCTTTCTCCAGTTGCAGCGAGCTGGGGCCACTCTTCATCGCGGTGCACGGGCCTCCCACTGTCGCGGCCTCTCCCATTGCGGAGCACAGGCTCCAGACGCGCAGGCTCAGTAGTTGTGGCTCACGGGCTTAGTTGCTCTGCAGCATGTGGGATCCTCCCAGACCAGGGCTCGAACCCGTGTCCCCTGCATTGGCAGGCAGATTCCCAACCACTGCGCCACCAGGGAAGCCCCTTCTAGGAATTTTCTAATTTTAGGTTTAACGTTTTAGGTCTGCTCCATCTTGAGTTAACTTTTGTATATGGTATGAAGTTCATTTTTTAAAATGAATATCCAATTGTTCCATCACCATTTGCTGAAAGGACTTTACTTTTTTTGCACCTTTATCACTTGTCCTTACATGTATTTCTATACTCTCTATTCTATTCCATTGATCTTGTGTTTCTTGATGCCAATATCACACTGTCTTGATTACTACAACTTTATAATGTCTTAAAACCAAGTAGTTTAGGACCTTCAACTTTGTTCTTCTTCTTCTTCTTTTTCTTTTTCAAACCGCAGTACTCATTTTTTACTCCACAGTCGTGAAGATCCCTTTCCAGTTATTACAGTGTTTGTTGTCCTGCCTGGGACTCATCCCCAACCCAGAATCAAGCTACATGGCAAGTAAAATTAGGAGGCTTCTTGGTGAGTGTAAAGTCAAAACAAGATGAAAGGGATGATTTGGAGAGGCCCTTTCACCCAAGCCCTGGAGATACCAGGATGTTCTTCTTTTTCAAAGTTTTGGCTATTCTGGGTCCTTTTAAATTTCACATTAATTTTACAATGAGATTTTCAAGTTCTGCAAAAACAAAATGAAATGAAACAATACACCTAATGGGATTTAGATTAGAATTATAGATCAATTTGGAGAGAGTTGACTCTTAGTAATATTGGGCCTTCTGACGACCTAGGAAAATGATATATCTTTCTGTTTATTTAGATCATCTTTAATTTCTCTCAGGCATATTTTGTAGTTTTCAGAGCACAAGTCTTTAACCTCTTTTGGAAGATTTATCCCTAAGTATTGTATATTTTTCAATGAAATTGTAAATGACATTTTAAAAATTCAATTCCAAGTTTCATTGTTAGGGTTTAGCAATACAGTTTTTTTTCTGTGTGGTCACAATTTTGTGTAACCATCACCACTGTAGATTTCTGAAACTTTTCATCACCCCAAACAAAAACTTTGTGCTCATTAACAAAAAACTCCTCATTACCTCTCCTCTCAGCATCTGGTAACCACTAATTTACTTTCTGTCTCTATGAATTTGCCTATTCTAGATATTGTATATAAGTGGAATCATACAATATTTTTTTCTTTTGTCTCTTGCTTTGTTCACTTAGGTTAATGTATTCAAGGTTCATCCATGTTGTAGCATGTATGAGAACTTCATTCCTTTTTTGACTGAACAATATTCCATTGTATGCATATACCACGTTTGTTTATCCATTAATCTGTTGATGGACACTTGGGCTGTCTCCACATTTTGGCTACTGTAAAATGCTGCTGAGAACATTGGTGTGCAAGTTTTTGTTTCAGTCCCTGTTTTCAGATCTTTTGGATATATACGTAGGAATGGAATTGCCCAGTCATATGATAATTCTATGTTTAGCTTTTTTTTTTCTATAAATTTATTTATTTTATTTATTTATTTTTGGCTGCATTGGGTCTTCGTTGCTGGGTGTGGGCTTTCTCTAGTTGTGGCGAGCGGGGGCTACTCTTTATTGCGATGCATGGGCTTCTCATTGCGGTGGCTTCTCTTGTTGTGGAGCACGGGCTCTAGGTGTGCGGGCTTCAGTAGTTGTGGCACGTGGGCTCAGTAGTTGTGGCACATGGGCTTAGTTGCTCCGTGACATGTGGGATCTTCCTGGACTAGGGCTCGAACCCATGTCCCGGGCATTGGCAGGCAGATTCTTAACCACTGTGCCACCAGGGAAGCCCTATGTTTAGCTTTTTGAAGAACCACCAAACTGCTTTTCGCAGTGACTGCACCATTTTACATTCCCACCAGTAGTATATGAGGATTCCCATTCCTCCAGATCCTAGCCAACACTGGTTATTTTCTGTTTTAAAAAATATTATTATTATAGGCATCCTAGGATGAGTGAAATGGTTTCTTGTTGTGGTTTTGATTTGCATTTTCCTAATGACTAATGACGTTGAGCATCTTCTTATGTGCCTATTGGCCATCTGTATATCTTCTTTGGAGAAATATCTATTCAAGTCATTTGCCCATCTTTTTTGCTTGTTTTTCTAATACTTTTTATTGAAGTATAACCTGCATAGGAAAAAAATGCGCAAGTCATAAGTGAAGAGTTTGGTGAATTTTCACAAAGTGAATACACTCTTATAATCAGAAACCGTCCTTGCCACCGCCCCTGACACAAGGGTGACCACCATCCTGACTTCCATTGGGCTGACTTCTAATAGCAAAGATTAGTTTTGCTGATTTTTGCCTTAAGAGTACCAGCTATACTCTTTTGTGTCTTCCTTCTGTAGTTAACAGCAGATTCATCTGAGTTTTTGAATCAAGTTGCAGTTTGTTCATTCTCTAGGCTATGCAGTATTCTACTGTATGAACTTACAACAATTCTTCCAAAGCACTGTGACCGACACTTGAAATGTTTCCAGGTTTTGGCTGTTATTAATAGTGGACATTTTAATACATGTCTTTTGTTTGATTTTCTTTGGTTGTTTGATTTTTTCAGCTTGAGATATAATTGATGCCTAGGAATTATTTATATTTAAGGTGTACAACTTGATGTTTTGATATACATATTTATTGTGAAATGATGACCACAGTCAAGCTAATTAACAAATCCGTCACCTCACATAGTTACCATTTTCTTTCTTTCTTTCTTTCTTTCTTTCTTTCTT
Organism: Balaenoptera physalus; assembly: GCF_965194825.1. Lineage (NCBI taxonomy): Eukaryota > Metazoa > Chordata > Mammalia > Artiodactyla > Balaenopteridae > Balaenoptera > Balaenoptera physalus. Next base: position 65,998,322 of record NC_138889.1, read on the forward strand.
TCTTTCTTTCTTTCTTTCTTTCTTTCTTTCTTTCTTTCTTCCTTCCTTCCTTCCTTCCTTCCTTCCTTCCTTCCTTTCTTTCTTTCTTTCTTTCTCTCTTTCTTTCTCTCTCTCTCTCTCTCTCTCTCTCTCTCTCTCTCTCGGTGAGAACACTTAAGATGTATCCTCTTAGCAAATTCAAGAATACAATACAGTGTTGATAACTGTAGTCCCCATGCTGTATATTAGAGCATCAGCATTTGTTCTTGCATAACTGAAACTTTGTACTCTTTGACCAACATCCCCCCATTTTCCCCCATCCCTCCAGCCCCTGGCAACCACCATTCTACTCTCTGCTTCTATGACTTTGACTATTTTATTTTATTTTATTTTATTTTTTTGGCTGCACTGCGCTGGCATGCGGGATCTTAGTTCCCCAACCAGGGTTCAAACCTGTGCCCCCTGCAGTGGATGTACGGAGTTCTAACCACTGGACCACCAGGGAATTCTGACTTTGACCATTTTAGATTCCACATATAAGTTATACCATACAGTATTTATCTTTCTGTGTCTAGCTTATTTCACTTAACATAATGTCCTCCAGGTTCATCCATGTTGTCCCAAATGGCAGAATTTTATTCTTTTTTAAGGCTGAATACTCTTCCATTATATTTATATGTGTGTGTGTATATATATATATACACATATACATATATAGATACACATATACTTATATAATCTATTTTCTTTATCCATTTATAAGCCAACAGACATTTAGGTTGTTTCCATATCTTGGCTATTGTGAATAATGCTGCAGTGAACATGGGAGTGGAGATATCCCTTCAAGAGCCAGATTTCATTTTTTTCTGGGTATACCCTGAAGTGGGATTGCTAGATCATGTGATAGTTCTATTTTTAATTTTTTGAGGAACCTCCATACTGTTTTCCTAAGTGGCTGTACCAACTTATAGTCCCATCAACAGTGTACAAAGTTTCATTTTTTTGATAATGTCCTTTGAAGCACATCAGTTTTTAATTTGGACAAAGTTGAATTTATCTTTGTTTTTGTTTATGCTTTAGGTGTCATATTTATAATCCATTGCCAAATCCAAGGTCATGAAGATTTACCACTGATTTCTTCTAAGTGTTTTGTGGTTTTAGAACTTATATTTAGGTCATTGATTTATTTTGAGTTACTTTTTGTATATGTTGTGAGGTGGGGGTACAACTTCAATCTATTGGGTGTGGAAACTAAGTTGTCCCAGCACCATTTGTTAAAGAGACTATTCTTTCCCCATTGAATGAACTTAGCACTCTTGTGAAAAATCAATTGGCCATATCTCAATTTTAAAAATTAAAAAAAATCAATTGGCCATAGATATATGGATTTATTTCTGGACTTTCAATTCTATTCCATTGGTCTACATGTCTATTCTTATGCCAGTACCTCACTATTTTGATTACTGCAGCTTTGTAATAAGTTTTGAGTAGGAGAGAAGGGCAAGGAAGCAAGATGTAACCTGTACTAAACATGTCTAGGGAGGGCTATGACTCCCAAGAGACTGGGTCACTGGGATGGCACAAAAGGGGCAGTAGAAAGAACCTGAGCTTTAGTATTAAACAGACCTGGTTCAAATCGCATCTCCACCTCTTACTAGCTGTGTAAATGTAGCACAGTAAGGGAAAATCCTTATTGTTTTGGTTGATTATAGAAGTCGTATCTGCCACTTGTAAAAATAACAGTTCAGAAATGTATCAAGTATCAATTATCAAGTAATCTCCTTTAGTCTCAGTTTTGCCATCTGTAAAATGGGGTGATGATTTCCTTATAGCGAAGGGTAGTTGTGAGAACTGGATGAGATAACGCTTGTGTACCCTTTCAAGTGGGCTGTGGATTAACAGAAACAGACCACACACATATCCACTATAGGACTAGGTAAAGCGAATTTCCTAATTGGCCTGGATCTTATTGGTGACAAGGGACCACACTGGCCAGGGGTCTCTACAACATATTTGGATCCTTGGTTCCCACACAGGGCACAAAGCTTCTGGTGATAATCTCTGCCCAGGTAGGTTTCTGTCAAGTTGAGAAAGTAGCTAAGTCCTTGCTGTAAAAGTAACCCTTTTGTATTTAAGGCTTGCTTTACCATTCCAAGAGAACGTGATACTAACAAAGTATGTGCTTCTGTTTTCAAAGAGTAGGTCTCCTGTCACAAGAAAAAAAAAATTAGTCTATCCTGGTTCTTGAATCTAACTTGATGTCAGCAAAACCACAGACTTTTGGTCGGTTGGGGGGTGGGGCTGGGGTGGGAGGGGCAGCCAGAGTCATGTCTGGATGTTCCTGAACATTGGATTTGTTCTTTCACAGTATTCAAATCACGCACAGTACGTGTGTGACGTTGGGAAAGCTACTTAACTGCTGTGAGCCTCCATTTCCTCATCTTTATAAGGGATGTAATAATAGTACTTATCTCTCATAGGGTTGTTGTGAGGATGAAATGAATTAATATATGTAAAGCTTAATAAATGCCGAGTGCTTGGGATAGTGCCTGGCGCATAATAAGTGCTATTTAAGTGTTAGCTGTTGTCGTTACGAACTGGCACATAGCAGGGCTCCTCCACTAATATTAGGACTTCGCTGTCCAGTGGAATCTGAAAGTTGGGCCATTCCTAGGGACAGGGACAGGTGTGGTGACCCAGGCAGGAGGAACTCTGTGAGGAGAGTGGGCAGGAAAGGGGAAGAGGTGGAGATGGGTCAGACCTGCATGGAGGGAGGCTGTCCGGGGGTTGAAGAGGCTAATGAAGATCCAGTGGGCACCATTTGGGACCCGTTGAGTGAGAAGGCACATTCTAGGTCCTCTAGGCCAAGTGATGAGAAGCAGAGTAAGATGGAGACTTGAGGGCTGGGAACCTTAGCCAGTGCCTGAGGCATGGGTGACAAGGTTGAGCTTCCCCGGGAGGGACTGGGCCTTTAGCCCCCGTGGAGAATTCACAAGTAGTTCAGGACACTGAAAGAGACCCCTGTCTTAGGGCTTGGACCCATGCCACAGCTGTTGAGAGACCACTGCAGAGGGATCTGTAGGCATGAGCCAGCTGACTCCAGTCCCCACTGCTGGTGGGTCAGAATCAGCAGAGAAGCTGGAAGGAACTGGGCGGGAGCAGGGCAGCCCAGGCCCTGGGGCAGCCGGGGCGATCACTGTGGCCTGTAAGTTCACAGGCAGCTAGCTTATTCTGAGTTAAGGAAGGGATGCTTTTGCTATCTGCACACTGGGTTTTATGAAGCAGGAAGACGTGTTGCACAGAGCACTGTGAAGGGCGTTGGAGTCCAGGATTTGATTCCGGCTGCCCCATTCATTCCCATTCTGGCTCTGGGCGAGTCCCTTGGCTCTTGGGCCTGTTTCCCCTGAAGTTGAAGGGGCTGGACTTGGTGACGAAGCACTCTTGTAGTTCTGTGAATGCATGACCTATGGCCTCAGTGTGTCCTGTGGTTGGAAAGGCTGGGATGGAGAGAGGAGAACGGTGAGGGAGGGCTTGGGGGTCCTGGCCATGGCTGTGCCACCTTAGGTGTGGCTGGGCAGGGGAGGCTTCTTGGCCACCAGAGGCAGGTGACTGGAGGCCTGCTTTGCTCCAGAGCTTTGGGAGTATAGCTACTTTTCTTTTGATGGATTTGTGGCAGTACAAGACCTAGACAGCTGGACTGGGTGGGGCAAAGGGGAGAGGTGGTCCAGGGGTCAGTGGAGGAATAGCTCTGGAGGAGGGTGGTGAGTGGGGGTGGTATGTCTCCCATGTAGCTGGGATGATGGAGGCGTGGGGTGATTAGGGGATGGGGAAAGGAGCCAGTCATGGTTGTGAGGGAAGCACTTCTGTTTTTGTTTCTTTTTTAAAATTTTTTTCAGTTTTCCTTTTAAATTGGGGTATAGTTATTTTACAATGTTGTGTTAGTTTCTACTGTACAGATAAGTGAAGTAGAGTTCCCTGTGCTATACAGCAGGTTCTCATTAGTTATCTATACATATTAGTGTATATATGTCAATCCCAATCTCCCAATGCATCCCACCCCGGCTTTCCCCCCTTTGGTGTCCATACATTTGTTCTCTACATCTGTGTCTCTATTTCTGCCTTGCAAACCAGTTCATCTGTACCATTTTTCTAGATTCTACATATATGCGTTAATATATGCTATTTGTTTTTCTCTTTCTGACTTACTTCACTCTGTATGACAGTCTCTAGGTCCATCCACGTCTCTACAAATGACCCAATTTTGTTCCTTTTTATGGCTGAGTAATATTCCATTGTATATATGTACCACATCTTCTTTATCCATTCATCTGTCGATGGACATTTAGGTTGCTTCCATGTCCTGGCTATTGTAAATAGTGCTGCAGTGAACATTGGGGTGCATATGTCTTTTTGAAATATGGTTTTCTCAGGGTATATGCCCAGTAGTGGGATTGCTGGGTCATATGGTAATTCTATTTCTAGTTTTTTGAGGAACCTCCATACTGTTCTCCCTAGTGGCTGTATCAATTTACATTCCCACCAACAGTGCAAGAAGTTTCCCTTTTCTCCACACCCTCTCCAGCATTTATTGTTTGTAGATTTTCTGATGATGCCCATTCGAACTGGTGTGAGGTGATACCTGATACCTCATTGTAGTTTTGATTTGCATTTCTCTAATGATTAGTGATATTGAGTATCCTTACATGGAGGCAAGCATTTCCTGAGTCCCTTAGGACTTGTCCCCACTGAGGTGTGAAGTCATCAGTCACTGTGGTTTCCCAGGTAGGGTCACTGGATGCATTCAAGCAAAAGCAGAAAGACCCTGGGACAGGGACATCTTATCTGTGACCAAAGGAGAAAGGAAGAACCAGCTATGCCCACAGTCTGGAGAACAATTGCCAAGTAGGGGCTCATGGGCACCTGTTGATATCTAATCCCTTCATCCTGGAAAATCCTGTGACTTGTCGATAGATAAATGCCAGCTGAGCCTGGGTCCCATCTGGGAGATTCCGGCCCAGCATGTGCTTGGGAGAGATGCCCACTTGTGCTCTCCATCCTGAGCCAGGTCTGTGTTCCCAGTCAGGCCCCCTCTGAGATCTTGGACAGATGATCTGGTCTTCTAATCTGAAGATGGACAAAGAAAACGCAGCATGTGTGTGTATGTGTGTGTGTCGGGGTGGGGTGGGGGGAGTCAGCAGGCTTTAGGGGACAGCCTGCCCATGCTGTTGCCATGGAGGCATATTTCCACAGGTGGACGATGCTAGAGCACCGTGCCAGCCCGAATGGAAGCCAGGGTGGGAATGAGGGGCAGAGTTCAGGTCAGGGAACCTTGCAAGTCAGGGAGGGCCTGCAGCAGGGTAATGGGGACCTAGGATTATCTTCTAACAAGGGCACATTCCTCAGCAAAGACTTCATCCCAGCCTGGCTCTGCCTCCTCTGTGCCTTCTCCAGCACTGCAGACCAACTAAACCGGGAATGCCCAGGGCACAGAGAGGGCACTGCCCTCGTGTTGGCCCTTCCTTCCAGTCTGGTTTACCCTGGGTGGGACATTCTGGGTGGGATTCCCTCCTCTCCAACACCAAGTGGCAGAGAGCAGATGCAGTGGTGGGTTGGGCTCCTCTGGGAGAGGGCTTCTGTGAGTGTGTGCACCAGTAAGAGTGTATCTGGCAGGTGTGCCTGTTGTGCCGGGGAGCGTGTGCACCACTGTGTGTATTGATGGGTTTGTGCATCTTTGCAGGGAGTGGTGTGTCAGCCACGAGGAGCGGCTCTGTGTGGATGTGCGTTTGAGTGGAAGCGGTGTGCTGGACAGAATTGACTCTGTGTGTGCCGGGGGTGGACTGGCCAGCTCCCTCCCTGCCTTCCCCCTCCCTCCCACCATCTTTTGTCCCTGCCCCTGGCGGGAGGTTTGGGAAGTGGAGGGAGGACGGGTCCATTGCTCCTTCCCATGGCCCAAGACTAGGCATGGTTGGGCCAGGAGCCTGCTCTGACAGCCGCCTTGCCTGGGCACTTTCTGGGGGCTGGTGGGCTGTAGAAGCGCCCGGGACCCAGCAAGGCCCCGCGGCGCTGGAGGGGCTCCACTTAGATAGCCGGGCCTGAAAGGTGCAGGCGTGACCTTGGGTGGTGAGAGGCGGAGAGGAACCTCTCCTGCCCACCTGGCCCTCCCAAAGGAGTTGGGAGCGGCGACCCTGCGTCCGCCACGCCACGAGGGGCTCTGGGGCAATGCAGGGCCGCATCAATGTTGGATGAGCCCGCACTGCCTCTGCGCGGCCTCGATAGCATCTTGCTCGGTCTCACTTTTAGTGTAACTGGAGCGCCTAGGCACCTGCCCGAGCCGGCGATTCGCGATCTTCTCACGACGGCGCCACCTGCGGGGGGACGGGGCTGGGGTGGGGAGGCTGGCGCAGGCTCCGGTGCTGTGTCCCGGGACCGGGACCGGGTGGGGGCCCGCCCGGCCCGGCCTCGCGTGGCGCGGGTCGGTTCCAGCCTGGCCTCTCCTAGGCCCGTGGGGCCCAGTGCCGGGTTACACCTCCTCCCCGCCTCGGGCCACCTCGCCCTCCCTGGGGTGTCATCTGTCCGGCGGCGGTGTGTCCTTGGGCCGGTTCAGTCCCATCCCCCTGGCTTTGGGGGTTTCCTGCTCGGGAAGGGGCTGGAGGGGCATCAGCTAGAAGGAGAGAGATCCCCTAGGGGAAGGAGGGGGAGTAGCCGCCACTACGGAGAGCCTCTCCCTGCAGGTGAGTGGCAGGGGCCCTGAGTGCTTGGGGGAAAGGGAGAGGAGGGCAGGACTGAGATCTGGGGGGTCCTGACTGGCCAAGCGTCTCACCACCCCGACCTTTTCTACTCCAGCCCCTGCACCTTAACCCTTCGGACACCACCCCCAGCCTCACCCTGGGAGGCAGGGGCGAAGTAGACTGGTAGTCCACTGAGCGTCTGGTACTTGCTGGCAGCCTTTGGGGTGAAGTTATTACTGGGTTGCATCCTGGGCGGTGGAGAGTGGACAGCCCCTCTGGTGGGCAGCAAGGTTGGATTGGTTGTGCAAACCATGGCTGGCAGGCTGGCAGCCTGTTTTTGTAAATAGTAAGATGGTACCCAGGCACGCCTGTTTGTTTACGTATCGGCTGTGGCTGCTTTCACACTACAACCTCAGAGTTGCACGCAGCTTGGCTTGCAAGCCTAAAATATTTACTATCTGGCCCTTTAAGAAAAGGTTTACCCACCTGATCTATCCCCCAGTACACGCTCCCCTTCACCCTCCACACCTCTCTTCCTCTCCCCCTACACCTGCATCTCCACACATCTGGCTCACCCCTGGCTGAGTGCTCTCCACACCTGGGGACCTTACTCTGGGACCGCTCACCTCACGTCTCCTCACTACTACTTTCTCTGGCAAGAGAGGAAAATGACTGGGGGCAACAGGCATTCCAGAATCAATAGGACATCTGAGAGCTGAGGGCTGAGTGCCTGCAGCACCCTTGCCTGACCCCAAGCAGAACGTGAGCCCCTTCCTAGGCCACAGGAGCAAGGTGAGTTAGCTGATGATGGGCACAGCTTCTCTGGGAGCCCCCCATCTATCACGGCAGCTGAGAGGATGAACAGGTCCGTTCTAAGTGTGGGCTTCCTGTCACCTCTCCCTGTGGGCCAGGCCAGGAGCAGGTGACAGAACTGAGGTCCTAGTGGAGCAGTGGGGAGACACTACTGAGTGAGCAGGTATTATAGGGCACAAGTATGCCCTGGAGGGAGACTGGGAGCTCCAGAGTTTCAGCCCCTCCCCTACCTGCTACCCTATGGCAGACCCTGGGGCCCATTGTGCTCTCTTTTCTCTAAGCCTCAAGGCTTTGAGAACAAAACTAACCCCCTTTCCTTGGTTCCCCTTTGCACACCTGAGTTCGGGAGTCTGTTTTAGGGGAAGGACAGGAGCAGAGGGAAACACCAGAGCCTAAAGACAAAGCTGCATTCCTGCCACGCTGCCACTAGGTGGCACCCTTGAGGTGTCGGCTCCCTCTGGGGAGGGCCCTGTGTGTTCTGCCGCTTGCCCCCTGTTCAAGGTCCAGTTCCAACCTGAAAGGCTGTGGTCACACACACTCTGAATCCCACTAGGCCTGACCAGCTCCGTCTGCCCCCTGAGGCAGCTCATCGACACCTCCAGACTGTAGTTCAGGGCGTTTTACTTGGGTCATGGGGAGGGACCATCAGGGACAATCTGCAGTTGTGATGATCTGTCATCACCTACCTACTTATTCTCCTCTCCGGCAGGGCAACTTGAGGGCAGCTGTTTTATTCTCTGGGCCACGGGGCCTGGCACAGCGGAGGGGGCGGAAGGTGTTTGGTGGTGTATGATGTGCAAACAGGAGGGAGACTTGCCGTCACTCTCTATCACTGTGGTGTGTCTAGCGCTTCTTTAGTATCCAGCTACCCTGCTGAGAAGCTGGGGCAGGGGGAAGGACCCCCAGGCTCGAGCGCACCCTGGGAGGCAAGCTGGTTCAGGATCAGGGGAGCCTTTCTCCCTCTGTCCTGTTCTGGCTGGTGCCAGCATTCTAGGTGTCCTCTAGATAGGATGAGGGGTGCGAAGGAGACACAGGCTAGGGCCGGAGAGCTGCTTGTTTCCAGGGAGAGCTTCCAGGCATACCTGGCTCTTGCCTGGCACTGGGAGCAAGGGCACGCTTATCAGGGATGGAGACAGGCTGTGGTGGGCTCTAGCACCCGTGATGGCCTTGCCCCTCTCACTTGGCCCCAGCTCAGCCCATTCCAAGAGCCACCCAGTCTAACAGGGAACAACTGTGTGGCCACCCAGGGGTCCCAGACAGAGGCCTAGAGAGCTGCATCAGTGTTGGCGAGGACTGCCATCCACCAAGCGATTCCTTCCGACAGCTAGGGAAGATGTCCGCAGGGACCTCCACCCAGCCCAAGGGGGCGGACAGTGCCAGTGAGGTCTGAGGTCTGGATTCTGCTTAGAAGCAGTGGATGACAAGTGGGTGTTTCTTGGAAGAAGGGTGGATATTTCTATTGATTCTGTCCCATTGAGTCAGTGGAGGCCAGGCCAGCTTGTGCTCTTGGGAAAGGGCCACTTGCAGAATCTTCTCCCTGAAGGGCTGACACCGACGTGTAGGTGCCATTTCCCTGCCTAGAACAGTCTCCAGAGTGAGACTGGCATCACTCACCAGGGTAATTACTGGTTTGGGTTCAATTTCCATTCAAAACAGTAATCCCAGTCTGAGCTGGTGTCAGATCTGAAGGTTGATTATTAGTAACATTTATCAACAGCCTCTCAGCTTCAGGCAATTACAGCTAATTTGCCGTTCCTGCTCCCAGCCGTGCAAAACTGCCAGCCTCTTCCCTGCCCGCCCCCTCTGTTCCCCTCTCCTCTTCTTCTCCCCTCCTCTCCCCTTAGCAGCCAGCCTGAGGGAGGGCAAGAGATGGGAGCCACCTCCTGAGTCACCGTCCCCCCGAATGTAGGAGGCCCATGTGCGTGCCAGGCACCTGTGATCCCCAACAGCAATCTTCAGGCTGCAGATTCTTGTAAAAGCTGAATCTGGTTCTATCAGAACTGAGAGGAATCCCCGCAGTTTAGTGAACCTGTGTCTCCCGGTGACTTGTCACACAATGGCGTTTTCAACTGCATCAGTGTCCCTCCTGCCCTGACTCAGTCTGTCCTCCCCTCCAGGCCTGAGACTAGGGTGAAGCAAGTGAGGCCTTTACCTCAGGTACAAAATTTAAAGGACCGCCAAAAAGCTGAGTGACCAGATAAATGATATTTTAATGCAATAATTTTTAAAAACCAAAATGAATGCAGAAACATCCATAATGAATAAAATCAAAATTTTAGTAAAGACAGGATTCAACCCTGGATAGCAGGACTTGGCTTCACTTGCCTCACTGTAATTCCAGCTTTCTAGGACCCTGTCTTTGTTTACAATTTTGATATTTTATCGAGGATATTTTTGCATTCATTTTGATTTAAATATGATTTATGTTGATCACTGGTTTTTTTGGTACTTCCTTAAATTTTGCACCCCAGGTGAGTGCCTCCTGCAGCTCACCCCAGTCCTGGCTCTGCTCCCCCACTTCCTGTTGGGCCCTCTATCCCTGCTCCCTCAGTTCTCTCTGTCCACTGCTTCAGGTGTGGGGAATTCAGCTTATCTCTGAGCTGGGGCCCCCACCATGGGCAGTCCTTCCCGGTGCCCATCCTCCACTCCATCCCTCTGGACCCTGCTTCAGCCTTCAGGCATCTTCAGGAGGGCCTGCAGGTTGCCATGGTAACTGCTGTGGTAACTGGAGGACAGAACATGCTGGTCTTGCCCCACTCCTATAATCACGTCCAGCCAGGACTGGATAAGTGCAGGCATGCCTGACAGCACCCCTGATGCACCAGTCTCAAAAGAAGCTAAAACATTGCTGGACGTGTATGGAGATGGAGAGAATTACATTTACCTGAATCCTTCCGGGGCGGGGGTGGATTGAGAACGGCATGTGGCTAAAGGAAGACTGTGATGACCTGTCTGTGACAGGGAAGCATGGGTGCTGGCTGACCAGCCTTCTGCAGGGGGTAGATCCAATTCACTGAAGGGCTTTTGTTTTGCTGAGCAGGGCCTCTAAGCCAAGGGACACTTGTCCCCCACCAGCACCGCCCTCCAGCTGTGCTCAGCTTGTCTAAGGGTTAAACAAACTTTGCAGAAAGATCGATGTTGAAGGGGTGTCCAGGACACCAGATTATTTCTGGACTTGAGGCACTGTCATGTCCAGGCCTAGGTCACTCAGCCACTCAGTGTCCCAATGCTGTCCCAGTGGGCAATCTGAGGGTCTCAGGTGAAATGCGTGGGGAGCACTTCCTCCCTTGCTGTTCTGCTGCAGCATGTCCCTGCTGAGGCTCCACAGCCCTGCCGAGCTGCACGCTCTCCAGTCACCCAGCCTGGCAGTAGGTCGCCCAATGCCTGCTCTGCCACTTGCTGGGCAAGTCACTCCCCCTCTGAGCCTCAGTTTCCTCTTCTGGGAAGTAATCAATACCACTTCCCTCCTTTGAGGGTTGTGCTCACCATTAAAAGAGCTAATGTATGTAAAAGAGGTCAGAAATCCAGCCCCGAGGTTCTGTGACTCCTTTTGTCCGTCCTTCTCCAGTCCTCCCCCAGGGTGTCATGCAGCTGGGCGCCCCAGCCAGCCTCAAGGTGAGGATGGGCTTCCTTGGAGGAAGCTGACTTCATCTACAGTTGATGCATTTCTTCCTGGCCCACATTCCTATGGACTGATATGTAAACCTGAGAGCCTGGGCAGGAAGGGGACCGGGGTGGGGTGGGGGGCGGGTGGGGGGATGTTGTGCTTGAGAAGGTGCTGGCCTGAGCATCAGCTTTGAGATGCCCTTTGACTCTGGCTGCAAAGTTCCATTTTGCCTGGAGCAGGACAGAAGGCATCTGAAAGAAGTTCATGAGATGTGGAGGGATGTGATTTCCGGTTTCAGGTGGCCACACACGTATACTCACCCAGCAGTGGAAGCTGCCGCGTGCAGCATGTCTGCTCACTACACTTTGTGCTGTCTTCCCTGCACTGACTTTAGAGCTTTGAGGCATGTGTCAAAGTGGAGAGAACAGCAAACTGAGAGCTGGGGAACTTGACTCTGACCCCTCCACCTTCTGAGCCATCGGTGACGCAAAGGGCAGGGGATGAGATGCCCTCTCAGCTGACAATCTGTGTTCCGTTCTCTAGAGGCTGCGAGAGTTGACAGAATGGGCTCATCTTTGCACTCTCCTCCCTGGCCACTTACAGTCTCCCCACAAGTCCTTCTCTGTCTGTTTGGCAGACTTAGAGGCCAAGGGCTCCGGGGTCCCATCAGGGTGGGGTCAGCAATGTCTGGTTTTGCAGCTAGGCATCATTTTCCGCTCCGAAACTTGAAACTGAATCCCAAATATTCCTAATTATTATTCTAAGCTCTCACTGAAAATCTGAGTATAATTTTTACAAGAGCATGGCCGAGGATGGGTAAGAAAGGGAACAAGCAGGGCTGGACGGAAGAAAGAGAGAGGCAGAAGGTGACGTGAGCAGGAGCCAGATTGAGACCCGGGAGCTGGAGGGGCTGGCAGGGATCGGGCAGAGGAAAGCAGCTTAGATTCTGCCCTGAGGCAGCGGGGAGCTTCTGAAGGGTTTAAGCAGGGTTGGGAGGCATGATCAGATTTGCATTTAGAATGCTTACTCTGGTGCCCGTTGGAAGATGGATGGATTTGAGAGGAGCAAGTTGGAAGCAGACACCATCCTAATGCCGAACTCTGGGCAACAGACAAGGAGGCCCCACAGAGGATAGGGGTCCAGGGAAGGGGGAGGGGGGAGCTAAGGGATGCTTGGTAGGTAACCTCAGAAAGGCTTGATGGTTGTCTGCATGGCTGAGGAAGGTGAACAGGGAAAAGAGGGAGCAATGATGGCACCTGGGGGGCTGTATGTGTCACTCACAGAGACAGGATATATAGAACAAACGCTCAGAGTCACACAAAGTCCCAAGCTGCGTAGCTCAGTGTGAGGTTTTGCAGGACATCCAGGGGGATGTGTCCAGAGAGCAAGTAGATGGAAGGGGGTCTAGAGTTTAGGAGGGGAGTGAGCCCATGATACAGGCGTGGATGTTCTCTATGTAAAGCCTGTGGGAGTTGAAGCCCTGTGAGGGGATAAGATCACTCGGTACACTTGAGGTTGAGTGAGGGGACAAGAGGCTGAGGACACAGACAGGGAACTCCTAGATCCCCCATCAGTTCCTCAGAGGCACAGTGTGTGTGTCCCCCAGCACAGAGCCTGCCACTGGCCCCTAGCCCAGAGCTGGCCACAGAGAGGGCATCAGTGAATGTGTCTGGCTGTGGTTCTTCCAGATGAGGCCTTTGTCCTCAATGTACCTGCCTCTGCCAGGGTTGTCATAGTAACCACAGATGCAGGGATACTCGGTCTCTGTGTTGCCATGGAAACGAGCACTTGGGTGTCCCTGAGTGGCATGGCCACTGAGGACTTGGAGATTCAGTCTGTACTGAAGGGTTTGGGAGTGAGATTGTGACTGGCAGAGAGGGTTTCCATGTCCTAATGAATCAGTGATGGTGGTTGTTAGTCTGACTGTTGCCACGGAGATGGAGGAAGACACCCAGGTGGCTTGTGCTAGCTTCAGTACTGAGCTGGTGAGACAAGGCATTGCAACGGGCTCCAGGTCTTTGTGTGCAGCCTGAACAGGACCAGCCTCCAAACTCACCCCATCCTCTGGCTGCCATGGGGCCCAGGACCCCTTTGCTTTCTTTTTGGGTTTGCACCCTTTTGCCAAGACAGGGATTTTGTTCCCAGGAGGCACTCCCCGGCCCATGGGATCTCAGCATTCAAAGCAACACAGGAAACCTGGGCCCCTGAAACGGGGCCACCGAAGAGATCGGTAAGCACTCAACACCCCCGCCTTTAGCCCATGGACCCCACCCTGTGTCCACTGCATTCCCCATGACTTCCCCCCTCTGCAGTCCCAAAGCCTTCCCTTCCCCTACCACATGGGTCCCACTGCTTATCCCTCCCAAAGCCTCAGGCTCTAGACAGGTGAACAGGGGGCCTTTGCTCCCCTGCCTGCCCAGGATCTTGGTGGAATCCTCCACCACGGGAGGGAGGCCTCTGCCCCTGGCAGCTTCTGCCCTCTGCCTCTGCTGGTGGGCTCCTCCTGCAGCCTCCACCCCGCCCCTGCGCTCTGTTCCTCTGGCTTCAGTCATTTCTGCCCTCATTCTGAGCTGCCTGCCTGCTGTCCTGGGCCCCACAGAGCCAGCACCTGCGGGAAGTCCCTCCACCTGATCCCACTTAACTCCCACTGCAAGTGGCTGGGACCGAGGCACTGGAGGAGGTCTTGAGCGGCACGGTCTGGCCAGGCAAGGGGCAGGAATGACGAGGTGAGGCACAAGGTCGTGGAGTCACCCCTGCTTTTTGTCCCCAGGAGAACAACCAGGAGGAAGTACTGGAAGGAAGGAAGGGAGATCGCTCGGTGAGCTGACAGGGGAGGAGGGTGAGCTGCCCGGGGAAGGGCTGCCCACAGGAGCCTGTGTGGGGCGGGAGTGGGCAGGAGAGGGCGGCTCAGCGGCAGTGGACATGGTATGTGCTCAGCTGTGTGCATGGGAAGTGGGGTCCGCTGGAGTGTGTGACCCCTAAGTGAAGTCTTCCCTCACTGTGGCTGTTGTGGCTGGTGGCCTTGGTTTGTTCCTCCTGGACCCTTCTGTGGTCCTTTTGCCCAACTCCAGCCAGGTGATGCTGCTGAGAGGGCCCAGAGTCCTGGACTCCGCTGCCCAGCCTGTCCTGGCTCCCTCAGCCAGGCATTCCCAGGACCACTAAGAGCATTCAGATCCCCAGACCCACATTCTCCCTGCCCTAGGCTGGCATCCCCAAGGCCTGCTTCTACAGTCAGGAGATGGGTCTTTTCTAGGACTCCTGACCGGAGCCTCATTTGTGCTTTATTGATGGTAGGGTCCCTAGGATATATTTCTTGGCCCAGAGGATGGGCAGGAACAGCTGCCCTGTGAAGGAGGGGGCTTGCCTTATACATGAGGCAAGATGTCGGACCCCCTTCCCAGGTGCAGTGTGGGCTGAGGGCTCCCAGTACCTGCGGAATCTGCCTGCCCTTTCAGGGACCAGGCAGAAGACATAGGGGGGCATCAGGGGCTCTGGTTTGCGCCCTCATGGATGTCGGTCCTGGGTTTCTGCTGAGGTCTCTGATGAAGTGTCCTAAAAGGGGGGCTCTGTGGAGAACCATGCGTCTCAGGTATGGCCCTGTGTTCTCCTTTTCTACAGCCTCAAACCAGGTTGACTTTTTAGCCTAGAGAAAATTTCATGAAGAGAAAGATGGGGAGCGGGGGTGGGGAGGTGGTATATCCCTTGAGGCTACTTCAGAGGCTCTTGGGAAGGAGGAGGAGGCAGAGGGGTGTAAGGATTGAACCCCAGGGGGCGGACTCTGCTGTGTGACTCTAATGAGGCTTGAAGACTTCAGCTCCTTTGTCCTCTGCAGCTGGTGCATTTTGAGTGATGTGAGCTGAGTCTCCTGCTGGGGACCCCCGCCACCCATACGCTGTCAAGGCCCAAAGAATCTCTAAGATCCATCTAACCCTTTGATTAGCAGGCAAAACTGAGGCGTCAGGGCAGGGTCACACTGCAAGTTCACAGCGGAGTCAGGACTCGAACCCAGGCCACCTGCTCATGGCTCTCTCTACGCGCTACAGGCCCGGGAGCCAGCCTCGCTGTGTGGGAGTCAAGGGGCCTACTGGGAGTGCACAGTCCTCTGGTTTTGACCCTGCCTCCTGTGAATGGAGGCCCTGAGCATACTGTGGGCTATATACCCACAGCTGATGCCTGGCTGGCAGAGACACCTGGCTATACCAGCTTTCTGGGATGACTCTTTCTGGGATTTGGTGCCTCTCTACTTTACCCAGGGTCCCCCACCCCACTCTGGCTCTTCCATGTTGAAAGGCTCTGCCAGTATCCCTTTAAAACTGCGTAATTCAAGATGGTGCCAACAAGCGTGACATTTTACTCATGGTAGCCAGTCCTGTATGGGCTCACAGGGCTGTGAGTAGAGGGACAAGGGAGTTGAGGAGCCAGGCAGCCTCAGGGTTAAGGCTGAGTTCTAGGGACATATCTCTGTAAGCTGGGAATAGTCATAATTGATGGCAAAGTTAGATGGTCCAACCCTGGAAGGACATAGCCAGAGTAAAAGAATCTTGTCACAGTGTTTTTATTGTAGGTTCTACCAATCATACTGGCAGCTTCCATGTCCATGAGGACAGTTCCTCTGTACCCTGGCCTCTGAGATTTTTGTTGTCGTCAACTCATTGAATGTCACCTTTACTTCAGTCGCCCGTTACTGAGATCTTGTCATCATTTGAAACTGTTCCACCTCTGAAGTCTTAATCTCTCTGTGCCTCCTATGCATTCTGTTACCCTCCGCTCCACTATGTCTGTTCACCAGTCACCACCTGGCCCCTTAGTCTCCCACGCCACCCCTAGAACATGGGAACTGCCTGCCTTCTCTAGTCCTTACTTACAGGGATGGGGAGGAGGGTGGGGGATGGGAATCCCTTCACGAATTGACACTAGTCCAAATTCATGGTCCACAGCCTCAACTGAGCCCGCGGTATGGCCCAGCAGTCCTGCTGCCTAGACCCATTCCAGTTCCGCCTCAGCTTTTTCAAAGCTCTCACATAATCCCTCTACTTTTCTTTCTTTTTTATTTTTTTTAATATTTATTTATTTATTTGGTTGCTCTGGGTCTTAATTGCGGCAGGCGGGCTCCTTAGTTGTGACATGCAAACTCTTAGTTGAGGCATGCACGTGGGATCTAGTTCCCCGGCCAGGGATCGGACCCAGGCCCCGGGCATTGGGAGCGTGGAGTCTTAACCACTGCGCCACCAGGGAAGTCCCAATCCCTCTACTTTTCTATTCCACAGTCTCCCTACTCATTCCCAGCAGTCTACCTAGGCTCTCTCTTTATAAAGTAAAGAAAATTTGCCAAGAGGAAATTTCTTTAACCTCTGCCCTGGCCTGCCTCCATGCCCATCCATGCTTCTGGCCCCCATCGTACTGGGAGATAGGTGTTCCTCCTCCAGCTAACCTCTCTACCAGAGATCTGGGGACCCTCCCCTCTGCCCCCCCACCCGAGATCTCCCCTCTGTTGCTCATTCCTTCTTCATCTTCATGGGCTCCACTCTCCTTCATTTGTAAGCCAGTTAAGAAATAAAACAAAAATACCTTGACTTTACAACCTCCTCTCTCTCCTGCCCTTCTCAGCCAAGCCTGTTAAAATCAAAGCCAGTGTTTATTATCTCCATTTCCTCACCTCCTGCTGAGTCCTTAATCCACTACGACCTGGCTGCTGCCCCCACTTCACCACCCGAGCTTCTCATCCTGTGTCTCCAGTGAGTCTTACTGTAAATCCAGCTGAAGCCTTTCAGTTCCCAGTTGACCTCTCAGCAGCATTTGATGCAACTGAGTGCACTCTGCCTTTCGAGGCCCTCTTCCTGGCATTCCGTGACCCCTCACTCTCCTTTTCCACCTGCCATCCTGATAATTATTTCTCAGTTTTCTTCATGAGATTTTCTTCCTCTGTTCACCCTGGAAATGCTGATGTGGCCCAAGATTCTGTCCTGGTCTCTTTTCTCCCTTAAACTTGTTTCTGGTGGTCTCATGGATTACCATGGCTTTAATTTCCATCTCTAACTGATGACTAGAGCTGTTCCCTAGACCTTTCTCCTTACTTTTACTTTTTCTTTTTAGTTCTATCAGATTTTCCTCATGTGTATTGAAGTTCTATTCATAGGTACAGAAACATTTAAGATTGGTATGTCCTCTCAAGAACTTAACCCCTTCATCAACAAGAAACGTCCTTCTTTATCTATGGTAACATTTCTTGTTCTGAAGTCCAATTGGTCTGATAATAATATAATCACTCCAGCTTTCTGTTGATTAGTGTTTGCATGGCGTATCTTTTTCCATCCTTTTACTTTTAACCTCTCTGACTTTATTATTTTTTTTAATTAATTAATTTATTCATTCATCTTAGGCCGCGCTGGGTCTTCGTTGCTGTGACGGGCTTTCTCTAGTTGCGGCGAGCGGGGTCTACTCTTTGTTGCGGTGCGTGGGCTTCTCATTGTGGTGGCCTCTCTTGTTGCGGAGCACGGGCTCCAAGTGCACAGGCTCAGCAGTTGTGGCACACAGGTTTAGTTGCTCCATGGCATGTGGGATCTTCCTGGACAGGGCTCAAACCTGTGTCCCCTGCATCAGCAGGTGGATTCCTAACCACTGTGCCACCAGGGAAGTCCCTCATTGTCATTTTTATGCAGTCTGACAAGTTTGGCTTTTTAATTGGAATGTTTAGACCATTTACATTTAACGTTATCATCAATATGGTTGATTTAAAATCTACCATCTTGCTATTAGTATTCTATTTATCCCACTTGTTCTTTGTTTTCTTTTTCTTCTTTTCCTACTTTCTTTGAGAGTGGGTGTCTTTTATGTTTCTATTTTATCTCTCTTCTTAGCTTATTAGTTATTAGCTTGGGTGTCTTTTATGATTCTACTTTATCTCTATTCTTAGCTTATTTTTGTTTATGTTTTTGTTTGTTTTTCTTAGTGGTTACGCTGGGGTTTACAATGTACATCTTAAACTTACCACAGTCTACCTTAAAACATTATACCATTTCATGAATATCATAAGAAACTTACAACAGAGTACTTCCATTCCCCCTTCTTGTCTTTTAGCTGTTGTCATGCATTTTGCTTTTATTTTTGATATAAACCCAACTATACATTGTCATTATTTTTGCTTTAAACAATTATCTTTAAAAAAAAAATACCTTTATTGGGATATAATTTATATACCATACAATTCACCTATTTATAGTGTACAATTCAATGTGTTTTAAGTTGTGCAGCCAACACTACAATCAATTTTAGAACATTTTCATTTACCCCACCCCCCCAAAAAAAACCCCATGCCCATTAGTAGTCACTCCTCTTTCCTCTCCCCACCCCCATCCATACACAACTGCTAATTTACTTTCTGTCTCTATAGATTTGCCTATTGTGGACATTTCATGTAAGTGGAATCACACAATATGTGGTCTTTTGTGACTGACTTCTTTCCTATCATAATGTTTTCAAGGTTCATTCATGTTGTAGCATGTCTCAATACTTCATTTCTTTTCATTGCCAAATAATATTCAGTTATATGGATATATCACATTTGTTTATTCATTCGTCAGTTGATGGACATTAACATTGTTTCCACTTTTTAGCTATTATAAATGGTGCTGCTGTGAACATTTGTGGACATGTTTGCTTTCTCTTGGGTATATGCCTAAGGATAGAACTTCTGGGAGACTGTACGTTCAACCTTTTTGGGGAACTGCCAGACTGTTTCCAAAGCGGCTGTACCATTTCACATTCCCACCAGCAATGCATGAGAATTCTAATTTCTCCACATCCTTGCCAATACACATTTTATCTGTGGTTTTGATTATAGCCATCCTAGTGAGTGTAAAGTGGTATCTTATTCTGGTTTTGACTTATATTTCCCTGATGACTAATACTGACTAATGGTGTGCCTGTAAGTCATTTATGTATCTTCCTTGGAAAAATGTCTATTCAGATCCTTTGCTCATCTTTAAATGGACTGTCTTTTTATTACTGAGTTGTAAGCATTCTTTATGTATTCTAGATACAAGGAGTCCCTTGTCAGATAATAATTTGCAACTATTTTATCCCTTTCTGTGGGTTGTTTTTTCACTTTCTTAGTGGTGTTCTTTACAACACAAAAGTTTTAAATTTTTATGAAGTCTAATTTATTATTGTTTTCTTTTGTTGCTTGTGTTTTTGGTGTCATATCTATTGAAATCATTGCTTAATCAAAGGTTGCAAAGATTTATGCCTATGTTTCCTCCTAAGAGTTTTATAGTTTTAGCTCTTACATTTAGGTCTTTCAGTAATTTTGAGTTAATTTTTGTATATAGTGTGAGGTGGGGGGGGTTCCCAGGTTTTTCTTATTTTGGATATTCAGTGGTCCCAGCACAATTTGCTGAAAAAAACTGTTTTTTCTACAATCGAATGGTCTTGGCATCCTTGCCAAAAATCAGTTGACTGTAAATGTGAGTTTATTTCTGGACTCTCAATTCTACTATGTTGATTTATGAGTCTGTCCTTGTACCAGTACCACACTGTCTTGATTACCGTAACTTTGTAGTAAGTTTTGAAATCAGGAAGTGTGAGCTCTCCAAATCTGTCCTTTTTCAAGATTGTTTTGGCTATGCTGGGCCCCTTGAATTTCCATATGAATTTTAGGACAAGATTGTCAATTTCTGCAAAGAAACCAGCTGGTATTCTGATGGGGATTGGGTTGAATCTGTAGATCAATTTGAGGAGTATTGCCATCTTAACAACATTTAGTCTTCTGATTCATAAACACAGGATATCTTTTAATTTATTTAGGTCTTCTTTAATTTCTCTGAAAGAAGTTTGTCGTTTTCAATGAACAGTCTATACTTCTTTTTAAAAAGTTCATTCCGAAGTATTTTTTGATGCTTTTGTAAATTGAATTGTTTTCCTAATTTCATTTTTGGATTGTTTACTGCAAGTATATAGAAATATAACTGATTTTATATATCTGCTAGGAAAGTTCCCATTTGCTCATCCATTTTAAAAGTGGTTTATGTATATTACTGTCATTCGATTACAAGCTCCATGAAGGCAGGGGCCACGTCTGTCTTTTTCATTGTTGGGTCCTCAGCCTACAGTGCATGTAAACAGTAAGCACAGAATAAATGTTGAATGGACAATAATAGCCAAAATTTCCTGAGGACTTCCAGTGTACCACACAGTGCTAAGCCATTTACACGTATTAACTCATGTAACAGTCACAACCACCATATTCATTCTCAATATGAGATGAAGAAACTGGGACACATAGTGCTTAAGTAAATTGGTCAAAGTCACATTGTCACATAAGTGGTGAGGCAAGCTTTCAAAGGCTTGTGCACTTAACCTTTATTGAATGAATGAATGAATGAATTCGTACATATGAGTATTTTGACATATAGTGTCTACAAAGGGGACCATACCATAATAGATAAAGATATATTTCTTAAAACAATCATCAGAACATCAGACTTTCCATTATTTGGACTGTCCGTACTCAATATCAATTAATGTCTCTCTCTATAATATATATAATGTTAAATACAATATTCAATTAAATGTAGTAATTCTATAAGTATTAAGTAATGCTCACATATAGTATATATCATCACTATTAACATTGTGATCTTACCGCATGCCAGGCTTTGTGTTAAGTGTTTTACATAAATTGTCTTATTTAACATTCATAATTCTGTGAAATAGGTGTTAGAATCCCTGTGAATTCCTGTGATATAACTAAGGCTCAGAGAGGCTAAGCCCTGAGAGGTCACAGAGCTTATCACAAAGCCGGATTTGAGCCCATGTCTATTTGACTCCATATCTGTGCTCTTAAGGGCTTTGCTGTACTCCCTCTCCTGTAGTCTGGCTGAAGCAGGGGCTGCCTTGGGCCTTCCAAGCTCTCACTCTCCCAGAAAGCTCCCAAATCCTAGGGCCTGGTCCCCACTTCACAGCCCTACCCAAGGGGGATGATCAGTGCCCCAGGCAGGTTTTCCCAGCCCCTGTCCAGCAGGGAGAGATGAAGCTTCAACAGTTCAGACACTGTGGTGTGTAGTCCTAGTACCTTAGAACTTGAGGGATGCCATATTGGAGCCCATCCTAGACCAACTAAATCAGAATCTCTGGGAGTAAGCCCAAGAATCTGAATTTTTAAATAGTTCCCCAGGAGACTCTGATGTCTAGAAAGATTTGGGAACCACTGGCCCAGGCTCAGGAAAGAGGAAATGGATACTCCTCAGGAAAAAAAGTAGGGGCTCTTGCCCAGGCCAACTTCACAACACCTTTTAGAAACATGGTGGCATCATGTGGTATGAACATATATTGTAAAATAATATTAAAATTTTTAAAGAACATATGTTCATTGTGGTAAATTTGGGATACATAAAACAATATAAGGAAGAAACGTAAGATTACCTATAATCCTAACACCCAGAGGCAACTCCTGTTAGCATTTTGATTTATTTCTATTTTTTTAACTTTTCCTTATAGTATAGTACACATAAAAATGCACAAATATTGAGTACACAGATTATAATGAATTTTCACAGCTGAACACAGTTATCTTAACAAAACTCAGACCAAGAAACAAAACATTGCCAGCACCCTAGAAACTCCCTTTGAACTCCTTTCTGGTAACTTCCCCCTCCAAAGCAGTTAAACCGACTTCTAACATTACGGATTAATTTTGCCTGTGTTTGACATTTATATAAATGAAATAATTTGCTATATCCTCTTGGGGTCTGGTTTATTTTGCCAATATTATATTTGTGAGATTAGGCAAGTACAGTAGTTCATTTATTGTTGCTGTATAGTATTTGTGTGACTATAGCATAGTTTATATGTCCATTTTACTGTTGATGGCATTTGGGGAGTTTAAAGTGTTTGGCAGCTGTGACTAGTGCTGTTATGAACATTCTTGTACCTGTCTCTTGCTGCATGTGTGTATGCATATCTGTGAGGTATGCACCTAGGGGTGGAATTGCTGAGTTTTATGTTCAGCTCCAGCAGGTGTTGCCAAAGTTCTCCAAAATGGTTCTACAAATGCACTTTTGCCAGCAGTATATGAGTCCTGGTTATACCACATCCTCACCAAAACTGTTTTTATTTTAGCCATCCTGGTGAGTGTGTGGTATTGTTGTTTTGCTTTGCATTTCCCTGGTGAATAGTGAAGTTGAGCACCTTTTCCTTCATGTTTTGTTTTGTTTTGTTTTTTTGGTTGCACCTCATGGATTACGGGATCTTAATTCCCTGATCAGGGATTGAACCCGGGCCCACAGCAATGAAAGCATTGAGTCCTAACCACTGGACCATCAGGGAATTCCCACCCTTCACGTATTTTTTTTTTTAAATAAATGTATTTATTTTATTTACTTATTTTTGGCCGCGTTGGGTCTTTGTTGCTGTGCGTGGGCTTTTCTATAGTTGTGGCGAGTGGGGGCTACTCTTCGTTGTGGTGCGCAGGCTTTTCATCATGGTGGCTTCTCTTGTTGCGGAGCACGGGCTCCAGTAGTTGTGGCTCATGGGCTCTAGAGCACAGGCTTAGTAGTTGTGGCACGGGGGCTTAGTTGCTCCGAGGCATGTGGGATCTTCCCGGACCAGGGTTCGAACCCGTGTCCCTTGCTTTGGCAGGTGGATTCTTAACCACTGCACCACCAGGGAAGCCCCATGTATTTCTTTTTAATCTTTTACTATGTGCCCACTCCTGGCAACCCTTAGTTCATACAAAGAGGAAAAAAGAAAGAGAGAGAGGGAGGGAGGGAGGAAGGAAGGAAAGAAGGCCGGCCAAACCATAAAGCAAAAAACATCTGATAAAGTAAGAAAAAAAAAAAAATCAGGGTAAAGTCCTATGTTAAGTTTCCCTTCAGTGAAGTCTGTCATCTTAAAAATAAACTGTCTGACTATAAGACCTTAAAGAAAACACATGCTCTGCTGTTGTGCTGCCTCTTAGCTCTTTCTTCCTGTGCTTTTCTCAACCACTTAATTTTCACTTGCCCTACCAACAGCATTTGGACCTTTTGGGGGATGCATTTTTATAAACTTTGCACTAATATTCTTCAAAGAAAGGCTGTTGTGACATAGGAAAAGCTTAAACTCAGGGTGAGAGAAGAAGCCTTGTATAGCCAATGCCCAGAACTAGTTACTGTCATGCCCCTGGGAATAGTAAAGCTTTGCAGAGTGGAGTGGAGTCAAGTTGTGGACATTGCAGAGTGAATTCTAAAAATAAGGTTGTTTTGTTTTGTGCTGCTATTGCAGAAAATTGTTTGTTAATCAAGAAAATGGATTTAATTCTCTTTAGGTACTATTTTGGAAAAAAAGCTTCTTAGGCATTATCCAAAAAAATATGCAGTTTGAGTTTGTTCACAAAGCAATTATATATGTTTGTGTGTGCATATATCCTTTTTGCAAAGTTGTGTAGACTGTCATCTAAATTTTTCATGTAACATGTTTTCCCATATCATTTAATATTTAAAACTTTTAGCGGCTCTATAATAGCTCTTTTTATGGACTTACTGAAATTTATTTAATCACTCTCCTATTTTGGTTATTTCAATAATTTCTAAATTCTCAGTGATGAACACCTTTGTACATAAATTTCCATGCTCACCTGATTACTTTCTTAGAATAGCTTCAGAGAAGTGAAATGAATGGCTCAAAAAGAGTGAATGTCTTTAAAGGTCTTTGATACATGAGTATTAGACATTCCTTCCAGAAACACCATCAGTCAGCACTCTCCCCAGCAATATATGACGTGCCACCCCATTGCACGTTTGCCAGCTTTGCACTCACTTCAATTACAGTGTCTATTGCCATATAGAAGACTGTCGTTTTGAACCTAATAAAATCTGTAGCCTTCTGGATTCAGGAACATGCTTAGAAAAGCTCCCCTACTCTCTATGCATGATTAGAACAGTATTGTCTAATATTTTCTCCTTGTAGAAATGTTTTCTTTTTTACAATAAATCTTAATCCATCTGTTACTTGTTTTTGTGTCTGATATGAAGTAGGGATATAACTTTTTTCCCCCAAATGGATAGCAAGTTGATCTGTAAACCATTTGGTAAATAGTACAACATTTCTTCAGTCTTTTGAAAGGCCATCTTTATCATAAGCCAGTTTCCTCTATAGACATGAGTCGCTTTCCACACTACATTGGTCTGTTTGGACATTCTCGAGCCAGTTCCACTGTTTTGGTTATTTCAGTCTTAGTACAGTTTGAGAGCTGATGTGGCAAGTGCCTCCTTATTCTTTCTCTTTTATAAAATTTTCTTGGCTGTCTTGGAAAATTGGCTTATTTTTCCAGATGAATTTTGGAATAAATTTATCCAGTTAAAAAAATCCTACTGCACTTTTGATTAGAATGGCATCAAATCTATAAATTCATTTGTAGAAATGAATACCAAAATTATAATACCAGACAGGAACAGAGGATGCATCTCCTTAAATCAGGGGTGTTAGTATAGGTAAGATTTCTTGGTTTTTTTTTAGAATTTTAGTATGTTTTCATGTATGTCTGAGACATTTCTTGTAAAGTTTTTCGGGATATGTTATTTCTTCTATTGCTTTTGTGAAAAGGATAGGATCTCTTGTTTTATATTTTTAACTAGATATTTCTGATATGTAAGAAAATTATTAATTGTAGTGTCACCAGCTCATCCTCACTGAGCCCCTGGGACACTGAGGCCTGAGGGTTAGGGAGTTGCCTCTGGCCACAAGGTGAGTCTGGAGCCCAGGCCTAGATGCCCAGCCTGGGTCCCCTGGAAGCCTCCTAAGTTAGGCAGAGAAAAGGGCTTGTTGTAACTCAGTAGTCAGGGAGCCCAACTACTGTTTCCATGGAAACCTGTAGGCAGCATCTTCTGGGAAGACCAGGATGTGGAGTCCAGAGAGAACAGGCTACCCTAGGGTAGGGCCAGTCTAGGGTGTGTGTGTGTGTGAGAGAGAGAGATGGGGGTGGGGGAGGGAGGGAGAGAGAGAGAGAGAGAGAGAGAGAGGGAAACAGTTTCTAAAGAGAGAGCTGGGTACCTCACCATCGTCCACTAAGGCCTGGTGCAATATTCTGGATTGATACTGGGTGGTGGCTGTAAGGAGGGGTGATGTGCCATTGAGATGACTTTCCTGTGTCCATCAGACCCAGTCCGAGGCTGCTCTTAGAGTGAGCTGGAGGCGCTCTAGGCAGAAGTGCTGGCCCTGCCCATCATGGGACCTGGAGCCCAGCTGGTATCTGCTGGACACTGGTTCCTCCTCCCTCAAGGCCCAGGAGGGAGGCCCTCACCCAGGCCACACAAATGCTGGGGTGAAGGAAGCAGGGACAGTCCTCTCACCCCAGGACCCACCTCCACCCATAATGGGCCGAGTGGCCAGGACAGTAAAGGAGTACAGGGTGGTAGTCGGGGGCACTGGGCAGGGCCTGGCCTTTAGGTGGGTCTGAGGGTCGGGACCGCCAAGGACAGGGTGTGCCTCTGCCACAGCCTCAGTCTGGCAAGACATAGGAAGGGGACACCCCCTGTGTCCTGCGAGCATCTGTGGAGCTTGTAGCTAGGGGCCCTGACTTCCCTGCTCACCTTCCCGCCAGCCCAGGAGAGCCTGAGCTCAGTGCTCACTGCGCCTGAGCGAGGCCCGCAGGCCCCCAGGGAGACCTGCTCTGGCCAGGTGTGGGAGGAGATTCTGGAAGCAGGTGGGGCATCTTTGTTTGGGGGGTGGGGTGCTGGGGAGGGCAGGAAGGAGGTGAGCTGCTGGAGCCACCCAAGGTGCCTGAGCCTGGGTCTGAAGGACACACAAGTATCGAGCCAGCAGTGTTTGTCCCATCCCTTGTCCCGTCCTGTGTCATCCTCCCGGGGCCTCATGCCGGGGCCTGACCTCCAGGAATCGAGCTGTGACCCCAGGGAAGCTCACTCCAGCTTTCTCACCTCTTGCTGCCAGGATCCCCTCACATTCCTTGATCCAGGAGGTGGGCTTAGAGTTCTGGTAGGGGGGTGGGCGGAGTCTTCTGCCTTGGAATGGGGGGGTGACATGAAGATGCCTGGAGCGTGAGCTCGCGTGTGGGGTGGCACGTGTGAACACCTGTGCTAGGTGAGCGTGGAGAGATGAGACGGGTGATGGTATACAGGCACGCACGGTGTGTGTGCGTATGTGCTGGAGGCGTGTGTGGTACGTCTGGAGTGGGGCAGGTGAGTGGTGGGCAGGGTACGACACCCGTTGATGTGTGAGATGCCTTGAGTCGGGGGTAACAGGTATTTGGTGGGGGAGATGCGCATATGAAGTATGTGAAGGCGTTTCGGGTACGTGTGTATGTGTGTATATTGTGGTGTAGGGTATGTGGATAGTGGTGAGTATAAGATATAGCTGCAGGAAGAATATATATGTGGCGCGTCTGAGGTGATGTCTGGGAGGCAGCTGTACACGTGCTTGCTCGTCTGCACCTGGAGGAGGGGCTGGCACATTACTGTACGTGGTGTGGCCTGGGAGGGGGAGGGCTACATGAAGTTACATGCACGGTGTGTCCAAGGTCATGTGTGTGCGCGTGCGCGTGTGTGTGTGTGTGTGTGTGTGTGTGTGTGTGTGTTGGGGGAGGGATGGAAATGAACTAGCACTAGTGAGTGTGCAGAGTGTGGAGAAGGGACAGGCATTGGTGGCCATAGTCTTTCCTCTCCAAGCTGAGGAACGTGAGGCTCATGTGGGGAAACAAGTGCGATCCCATCCCTGGCAGCTCACAACCTAGACTCTCGAGGGCTGGGGAGAGGACCGGCCCCTCTGGTGGCCTGGTGGGTTACAGCCGGTCATGTTCAGTCCTTTAGGATTACTGTCCTGGAGCTGGCTCCCATCGCCCCACGAGAAGCAATTGTACAATAAAGGAAAAGTTTTGTAAGCCAGTTGCTAAATATAGCTGTTATTAATACTTAAACTATATAAATGTAAAATTAAATAATGTTAAAAACAAAGGTGATAAATACTCAGACTCCCCACTTGTTAATTTTTTTACTACATTGGACCGCATCTGTGCTGTTGAGGTGATGTGTGTCCCTTGTATCTGCGCAGTGGCTGGTCTGTTGTGAGGCACTCCTGTGCATCTGTTCCTGACTCCGCATTCAGTCACGTCTCAAAATCGAAGTATTTCTTCCCTGGAAGTCAGCAGATGCTACAAGTTAAGACTTGATTTATTCTTTTGTTGATGGTCTAGACTTAAGAAAGGGATGGAAAACAATTTTAGGAGTGCAGATTAAACTTTCAAGTTTGTCATGTCTGTGGCTGCTTTTTTGTGAGTAGCACAAACTATTGAAGAATTATTTTTCCAGTGTTCAAAAACTGTTAACCGATTCAGCAAAGAAGTCACTCAAATCACTGCTGAATGAGTGATGTTTTGACACATCTTTGTTGTTTCACCTTCATCTTACTTGTTAAACGAAAATATCAACCAACACGCAAGTTGGAACTACGTCCATTCGTCACTGCAGCCATAGGTTGGCTTCAGCTAGAGCATAAAGCAAGAATCAGTGAACGCATTGATTTGGGGGACAATCAACTGGCTATATGGAATTTTTATTTGTAAATTATGTGCTATACATCCTTTACATCAGCAAAATTTATAATAAACTTGTGTATGTATGCATGCAAACGTTGTTTGGAGACCTGGGTATTAAGCATCGCTGTGTGAAGCTCTCAGTAGGTCCTAGTTACCTACCCCCCACCACATGTCTCCTTTATTGTGCATGGGGTGAGGGGAAGGGGGCAGGTGCAACCTCAGAGACACTGGGAGCCGCGTCTCAGATTTCCAGACAAGCTGCAGCGGGTCACCAGCTCAGCTGGGACCTCCTCCCGCTCCTGGGCTTTGGGGCTCACCTGGAGGCCCCATTCATTCAGCACTAGCTACCTAAACCCCTTCTCTGTGCCAGGTGCTGGGGATTCCCAAGTAGGAGGAAGACATGGTCCCTGCCTGCACGGAGCTCACAGCCCAGAGGAGGAAGCACCCAGTCCCAGCCAGCCACTCCCTTGAGGGCGTGGGGCAGAAAGGAGACCCCCTCGCCCAGCTGGAGAAGGAGGGAGGCCAGGACAAGGGCAGCTGGCCTGATACAGCTGCTCCTCAGCACTGGGTGCGCAGCACCCATGGTCTCTCTGTTAAACACGTAGAGACTCTCTTTTGGTCGGTCTGGGCGGTGCGTTGCCCAGGAGTCTGCAGAGTGCTTGGGGATAGCGAAGCGGGCGACCCTCAGGCCACCCTTGGAGAAATCGTGACGTGGGGGGAGAAGTGGGTGTGTGCAGAGGCAGAGAGATGAGAAAGATGAAGTCGCCTGGGGAGATCTGGAAGGAGACTTGAAGGGGGACTGGAGCAAAGCAGAGGTGGGCCAGCCTGGAGGGGAGGGCAGGGAGAAGCCGGAGACAGAGGGCGGCAGCTCACACAGCCTCACTAGGGGTTTGGATTCTGTCCTGTGGAATGAACGGCTGTCGAAAAGTCCTTGTTAGCAGAAAGGTGATGTGCTCAGATGGACTTTGGAAAGTGTCACGCTCTTGGAGCAGGCAGAACTGGAGGTCAGGAGACAGGAAGGAGGCTGGAGACACGTGAGGCCTAAACCCAGAGAGAGCCATGGTGGACAGAGGAGAGGGACTGATAGGAGGGCGTTGAAGGTCAAACCCACAGGGCTAGGTGAAGGAGTTAGGGTGGCATCTGGGTTTCTGGGGTGATTGGGTAGATGTTGCCAGAAAACACAGGAGGAAGAGCAGGTCTGCAGTGAGATGAGTTCAGTTTTGGACCTGGGGAGTCGGGGTTCTTCTGGAGGGACTCTGAGGCATTTGGAGCTCAGGGGAGCCATCAGGAAGTAGATTTGGGGGTCCCAGCAGGTTGGCAGGGGGTTGGGGGGTGGGAGTGGAGAGGTTCCCCAGGAGAAAAGAATGAGAAGGTTTTCAGAACAGGTGTCCAGATCCAGTCCTGAAGGGCCAGGAACTCAGGTGCCTGACTTGGCCTCATTTCTGGAAGAGGTGGCCCAGATGCCAGGTCCCTGCATTCACGAGAGCCAGATAGTGGGCGGGAGAAGGCTGGAGGAGTTCAGAACCATGGGCCGGGTGGCTGGCTGCCTTCGGTAGGAGCTGGAGGTCACAATGCTTAGGAGTCTTGGGGCCTCAGTTCTAGCTCCAGTCCTGGCTTTGCTACCAACTTGCTGTGTGACCTTTGGCAAATCACTACCCACTCTGGGCCTCAGCTTCTTTTTTTGAAAATGGGAAGGTTGGACCAGACTAGTGACTTTCAAATGATATTTGGCGCCCCAGGGTCACCCAGAACTAACTCCAGGGAATCATTGGAGGTGGAGGGAGAAGCTGAGGGTGTGGTACTCCAGTCCCCGCCGTCCCCCAGCTTCGTCCAGAGCCACTTGCTTTTATGTTTTCTATGTTGGTTGCCAACTAGAACCACTGGGTCAGAGAATCGCAAGTCTGTGAAGGCTTGTCCACAAAGACACTATGGAGACTGAAGGGTAATAAAACACGATGAGAAAACTGAATATCCTCAGGCAGATACTGTGTGAGCCTCGATGCCCATTTCCCATGTAGCACAGTCACGGTCATGCCCTTGGTTACCCAGGATTTGGCTCTGCCTAGTTGCGGGCAATTTCAGCAGTTGATGCAGCTCAACTTGCTCCCTCCTCCTGGCTGGTGGGTCACCAGCCTCAGCCATCAGTGCACCCTCATGGGGGTCTGTGTGACACTGGCCCTTCCCCACGGCTCCCAGGGACAGCACAGTGTGAGGCTGGCTGTGAAGCAGCAAGGGGCCTCCCTGTCCCTTGATGTTCTCTGTCCACTGTTGCTGTAAAAGCAGAACAAAGATTCTCTGAACAGGATGCAAAACACTTGAGTTCTTCCTAAAGTCTGGCCTCTGTGACGACGCCCACCGAGTGCTGAGGCCTCAGTCGGTAACCCTGGCTTCCTCCAGCCCCACCGAGCTGCCCCCAAACACCCCTCATAGTTGGGCACTATCAGCAAACCGGAGGGAGCCTGGGCATAGACCAGGGTGCAGGAGGGTGATGAGAGGGAGGCCCAAGATGGGAGCGGAAATGTCCTTCCAGTGCCCCCAGGGAGAACTTGGACCCTTCAAGTCTGTGTGACCTCACATCCCCGAGGAGCCCAGGCCTGGCTTCCCTCCGTCAGGGCAGGGCTGCTGGGCGCTGCCCACACCCTCGCTCCGGGATCCTGCCGTGAGGCGGTCAGCTCAGTGGGGCCAGCCATCATACCTGTTTGTCCCGCGCTCCTTCAGCGCAAGCTCATTCCCAGCGTGTACAGCCCTGCCATTGCTGGGAAGGTGGTGCTGCCCCTGCCCCGACCCCCGAAGGCATCCAGATCCCCCAAATCAGGCCACACAGGCTTGAGGACTGTGCCTTTGGGGAGCTCCAGGGTCCCCAGGTCTCCTGCTCCCCCGGGAACAGTTTGGAGGAAGATCTCAGCAGAAGTGGCCTCCTTCCTGTCACTCCTCAACATCCTAGATAGGGCTCAGAAACTTGCTCCAGCACCCCTGGGACGAGCCCCCCTATCCAGAGTCCCTCCCCATCCTTCCCCGTGCTCTCTCAGTTCCCCAGGACCACAGAGGCCACTGCAGCGGTTGTTAATTGGCAGGGTGGTTGGATGGGGGCAGGGGTGACGACTCGACTCTCGGTGTTTCCTGACAACAGGCTGGGGGACTCAAGCACCAATGTGAAGCTGAAGAGAGTCCTGGAGACAGGGGGCGGTGAGACCGAGTCTGCCCAGGCCACGCCCGTGGCCGGGGTGTGGCCCTGGGCCTGGGGAGGGTCGCTGTTTGAGAGGAGGACGCAGCTTTATAAGATGACTCCGTAAGTATGGCCTGGGTGGGAGGGGCCGCAGGCCCCGATGTCCCCCCTGGGATGTGGGCGTGCACTAGGAGCAGCTGCAGCTGGTGACCCTGCAGCCGGCAGTGGGGGGACCAGACATCTGGGAGGCTGCCTGTGTCAGGGACACACAATGCTGGGGCCAAGGCAGGGGCTGGGAAGCTAGGTCTCTGGGGACCTAAGGAGGCTGGTTATTTCAGGGGCCTGTGGAGGACCTTCCCCGATGTTCTAGGCTACTGGGCTGGGGCCTTCCCTTGAGGGTTATGTGTGTGTCTGCGTGTGTGTGTGTGTGTGTGTGTGTGTGTGTGTGTGTGAGGGGCTATGGTCTCTGCCATGACTGCTGACTGCAAGCTGGCCTTTGGTCCACATAAGAGCCCTCTGAACCCAGGAACCTAGGAAGACAGACCCATGGCTTCTTTCTTAGGCAAGAGAGGCTCTAGGACAGTGATTTGCCTCGTGCAAACCTCTGGAGATTTGAAAAATACATGTTCCCAGCCCCTACCCCCAAAGAGTTTAGGATGGGGCCCAATGATCTTTATTTTGCAAGCCGCTCAGGTGATTCCGATGGAGCGCTGTAGCTGGGTGAGGACTCACACCCCGGGCTAGTCCTGCTGTAGGCGTGTGGAAGCCCAGGCCTCTGCCTGCAGTGCCACCAACAGACGCTCATGCTTTGACTCTTGGAGATGCTCTGGTCCCCCAGAATCTCATGTGAGGGGAAGCCCTCTTCAATAACCTCTTCCTGAGACACAGAGGAGAAAGAATGGTGCCCAGGGTGGTCCCTTGAGGGAGAAAGACTCAGGAAGAGAAGGATGAAGCCTGAAAGGATGGGGTTCTTGCACCAGCACGTGTCTGGGGCCTCACGCACAGGCCTGCGGTCCTCACGGCCGTCTCAGCGCCCAGGGCCCCCAGGTCCACACCAGCCCCTGCACCGCCCCCATCTGGTCCCGCGGGTGAGCCTGGCTCCTTCTGCACAGACACAAGAGAACAGAGGTTCAAGAGAGGACATCTTTGAAGGCAAGCGTGCCCAAGGATCCTTATGGAATTTTGTCGATGGAGTTCCTTTTTTTTTTAACATTTTTAATGTCTTTTGAAAAACGACCTTTAAAGCTCTCCTAATTCACACGAAGTTTACTGACTTAACTGAATCAACATGAAGGTAACGTGAAGTAACTGACTGAACGTTTACATGGTGGAGCTGGAGTCTGTGGGGCTCTGAGCCGGGTCACTTCCTGTCTGGCCTGCCAGGGACGTGCGTTCACTCCCCCGACCCTGCGCGCGTCCACACCTCCTGGCTGCCGAGCATCTGAGGTGTTCACTCGACCCAGTTTGCTGAGTCAGTCCCCAAGTGCTGAACCTCTGGGCCCTTTCCAATTTCTTGCCGTTATAAATATCGCTGCTATGAATATCTCTGTACAAATTACTTTCGTAACATTTTACTGGGAAGCAATCCCTGAGCGGAATCACTAGGTCAAAGGATGTGCACAGTTTTATATTGTCACATATTACTAGATAGTTCTCTGGAAATATTGAACCCATTTACCGTGGCACCAGTTATGTATGGCCACTCCACACAGCCCTCCAATAGTAAGGTTCATCCTTTTTATTTGTTTGGAGCTGTTTTATTTTATTTTATTTAAAAAAAAATTATTTTATTGAAGTATAGTTGATTTACAATGTTGTGTTAATTTCTACTATACAGCAAAGTGATTCAGGTTATATATATATATATATATATATATATATATATATATATATATATATATGTTCTTTTTCATATTCCTTTCCATTATGGTTGACTGCAGGATATTGAATATGGTTCCCTGTGCTCTACAGTCAGACCTTGTTGTTTATCCATTCTATATATAATAGTTTGCATCTGCTAATCCCAAACTCCCAAACCATCCCTCCCCCACCCCCATCCCCCTCCCCCTTAGCAACCACAAGCCTGTTTTATTTTGTTTTGATTTTTTTCCTGTCTTGCCATATTGCTCAGGAGCGGTGCTGTGAAGCTGTTTCAATATGTATTCCCTTAATGACTGGTGGAGTTGGGCATTCTCTGAAGGACCCCGAGAACCTGATGGTCAGGGATTATGATGGGACCAGTCCTGAGTCAAAGAGCTAGACCAGGGCTGAGAAGTGGAAAATGCTGGTTTTCTAGACTTAGTCCTTCTGCCCCCAGCAGCAGGGCAGCGTGCACACCAGAACCGCAGTTCCACTTGCTCTGAGGCTGAGCCATGAATGACTCACAGCCACCTATACGAGCTGTGGCCTCCTGGGTGCATATATTACCATGTTGTGCTTGTGGCTGTTGTCATGGGGATAAACCCTGTTTGGGCTTTGTAGTCTACTTGCCTGTTGTTTGATCCTGACCACCACTGGGGAGCTACACCAAGAGTCTGTCCACTGCCTGTCAAGCCAGGGCTTGGACGGTGGCCAGAGAGGCCATCTGGGTAAGGCCAGGAACATTTGTAAGGTCTGGGCTCTCATGTCTTGGCTGAGGTCCAAGCTTGAAGAGCTTGGGACAAGGAGGGCCTTAGGGAACATTGACCCACATCAGGGTCTAGGACTGTGGCCTGCAGATAATGAAGGGAGGGCTCACCAGTGATATGAGGGACTCAGGACAGAGACAGTGATGTTCGGGGGCATGAAACCCGGTGATGGAAACTGGGTGCCTTGGTCATTGCAGGCAGGGCCACGGGGCACCCTGGGATCTCAGAGCGGACAGGCCGTATGAAGGAGGAGAGTAAGTCCAGGCAGACATGGCTGGTGGGTAGAGGGAACTAAGGTGTGAGGTTGACAGTCACAGTTTCAAAGCAGTCAGAAAATTTGAAAACGAAGAGTCAGACATGGACATTCAAGGGTATTCTGAGTAGGATGGAGCCACAGAGCAGTATGTGAGCCAAAGGGGTCTGGGAGTCCCCATACCAAGGGCCTGTCCATGAAGAAGCAGGACACTGGGGGAGGGGAGGACACAGGGCCAGTGTGTGATACAGAAAACAGGGACCAGCCTCTTGGAGGGGAACTGACAGAAGCTGGCCGGGGATTGGCATTCCAGCCCAGCACCTGGATTTGGGTCTGCGGAGGGCAGGCCCAGATCATGGACATGGGGCTGAGGGGGCAGCCGGGAGCTGTCCTGGGCTCCAAGGTCCTCCAGCCTTTGGGCAGGAAGCGAATCCCCTTTCCCTCTCATCCCTGGCCTGCTGCTCATGGACCCAGGGCTTGGGCGGGGCAGGGGCAGGTGGTCAGGGACAGAGGAGACGTGGCAGGTACGCCAGGACCCTCAAATGGCAGCTAGACAGAGCTGAGAAGTGGTTTGGTGCAGCAGAAGCATGGATTTAGATTAGATAACCTGGTCTAATCCTGACACTGTACGTTACTGTGTGACCTCAGTTTACCATCTCTGAGCCTCCGCTTCCTCTTCTGTAAAATGGGGATATTCGCTATAGGGTGGTTGAAGAGATTAAATTAGAAAAAAATATATGAAAGTGCTCAGCACAGGTTGTTGCTCAACAGATGCCAGTTTCCCTCCTTTTACCTCTTTTAGCTCCTAGAGCAGGGTCGCATGTGTCTCAGGTGGGCTTCTGGGGAGTGGGAAGGCGGGGTGGGGGGGGAGAGAGGTGGGGTAGGGGTAGCATATGTGTTGGTAAAGTCCAGGAGCAGAGCTGGAATAGAACCTCAGCTTCTGGGTTAATCTGACTTGCACTTCATGGTGAATTTAGCCCAGTGGGTGCACAACGTGGGAAGTAGCAAGTGGGAGGGTTAAATCCTGGCAAGTTTCTGAGCCTCTGTTTCCTCGTCTGAAAAATGGGTTTATTAACACCTTACTTCCGGAGTCGTGTGAGGAGTAGCGATAATGCATGGAGAGCATCGCACCACTCGTGCACATAGTAGGTCCATTCATATACGACAGTATGGTTGCCGTGGCCGCTGACACCTCTTCTGACCTCAGAATCATATCACCGTAAGGGGTTTCTCTCAGTGACCCTGGGGTCACAGAGAGAACGGGGAATATGCATGGTAGTTAGTGCTCCGGTGTCCTAGGGTTGGCTGAGGAGGGAGGACGCAGCGGGAAGCTGCCCTGAGGCCCCGGGACACTGCCAGGGGCAGAACAGGCACTCAGCAGTTCTCTCCCACACGTAGGGTGTTCCCAGGCAGGGGCCAGCGGGTTTGCTCAGGACTGGGCTGAGGTCTCGCTTGGGGTGGGGTGGGCGGTCTCTTCCCTGCAGGAGCATTGCCAGAGGCAGGCAGCACAGAGGTGGAGGGAGTCAGGAGGGGCCCAGCATGGGTCAGGAGTTGGGGGTGATGGGGTGCCAAGCAGCTCTGTGCAGTCCAGAGGGAGCTGGCCCTGGGTTCGGTCCCTGGACAGGTCAGCTGCCTGTGCCCTGGCCCTGATCCCAGGCCTGGTCCGTTACTGTGCACAGGGGACCAGGTGATGGACTGCACTCTTCTCTGGAGACAGGAGGACCATGCCGAGGATCCAGGCATCTGGAGAGAGTCAGGCTGAAGCTGCTTCAGACTTGCCCCGGGGCCACCTTGCTCTGGGTACCACGGCTCTGGGGCAAGAGGATTCCAGGGTTCTGAATCCCAGTCTGTCACCTGCAAGCTAGAGACCTGGGGCAAGTCAAGCCTATCTGACTCTTTGTGTCCCTTTCTGGAAAATGCCCTCATGCATCAGGCCCCATGCAGCAGGGGGCAGAATCAGACCTGGTCCCTGGGCCTGGTGCTCTTGGTCGAGAAACTAGACTGTTTATTACTGCTGGTGTCTGGGGACTTCGGCAGTGGTTACAAAAGCGCTCTGAAGGGGTGTGAAGCCACCGCACAAGCTCCGCCCCTGTCAGGTGTGCGGCCCCTGTATTTGGCAAATGGCCCCCAGTCCCCTTCCCCCAGGACACCCCTGAATCTGTCTGGACCTGCCAGGATCCTCTGGGCAACCTGTATAGCCCACCACCTCTCTGCAACACACACAACACACACACACACACACACACACACACACACACACAGAGCCATCGCTGTGTAAAGATGGGTCCCCGCCCTCTCTCTGTTTCTTCCCCCCATCGTGAACCTCTCACTCCAGTGGCTCCACTCCTGCTTCCTGATCTGCTCTCCATCCCCCACTGCCCCCCAGCATCTGGCTGCAAGAGATATTGGTTTGTCGATGGCCTTACCCCATCAGTCTCACACTAACTAGGTCCTGCATCTCCAGATCATACTTCTGCCTCCCCTTCCTCCAACAAGATCTAGGAAATGTCACTCACTCTGTATTGGGCACTTGGGAACTAGCACAATGGGATGGTTGATGGACTGTTTTTTCCCAGTTTCCCATCCTGTTCAGCCAGTGTCAAGGAGGCATACAACCCCGGGTTTGGACCCTGGCTCTGCTCCTTCCTAGCTGTGTGAACTCAGGCGAGTTGCTTTACCTTTGAAACCTGTTTCCTGGTCTGTAAAATGGGAACACTAATAGTACCTTCTGTGTAGGGCTGTCATAAAGATTCAGTGAGACCCTGTAGATGCAGCTTTTAGCACAGTGCCTAGCACGTAGTAGGTGCTTAATAAATGTTAGCTTCTGTTTTTTCGTGCCTAAGAAAATATTTGGAGTAGTCAGGAAGGATTATCTTCATTTATATACCCACCAAATAAATATTGATCTCCTTTGTTCCAGGCACTGCCCTAGGTACTGGGGATACAGTGGGGAGCAAAGCAGAGGAAATCCCTGCCCTGGGGAGTTTATATTCTGTTCGTTTCCACCCCGACAAACTCACTCTCTGCTGTCAGCCCACCTTTCCTCTCTGCATCTTCCCCTGAGGCAGTCTCTCCACCTTTTCTCCCCCAGCCTCAGCCTCCTCCCTCCAGACTCCCTGAATCTCACCTC
The DNA here is from genome assembly GCF_965194825.1 of Balaenoptera physalus. Taxonomy (NCBI): domain Eukaryota; kingdom Metazoa; phylum Chordata; class Mammalia; order Artiodactyla; family Balaenopteridae; genus Balaenoptera; species Balaenoptera physalus. The sequence continues at coordinate 66,035,147 of NC_138889.1, forward strand.
CTGGCCCATCCTCTTGCTAAGCTCTGTATATGCTCCTCGCTTACCTGGAATGTGTCCTCTAGACATGCAAACCTAGCATATCCGAACTGGAACTCACACATCCAACCCCCCTCTCAAACCTCTTCTCCCACTGTGTTTCCTGAGGGGGGGGTCCCTGTCCCACCTCTAGCTATTCCTCCATCATCGTCATCTTCATCGTCATCATCACCTCTTATGGAGCACTTACTATGTCAGGCACTATTCCAAAGGCTTTTATTTATTTTTTAAAAAAATTATTTATTTATTTATTTTTGGCCGCATTGTGTCTTCATTGCCGCGTGCGGGCTTTCTCTAGTTGCGGTGAGCGGGGGCTACTCTTCATTGCGGTGTGCAGGCTTCTCATTGTGGTGGCTTCTCTTGTTGTGGAGCACGGGCTGTAGGAGCATGGGCTTCAGTAGTTGTGACTCATGGGCTCTAGAGCGCAGGCTCAGTAGTTGTGGCGCACGGGCTTAGTTGCTTCGTGGCATGTGGGATCTTCCCAGACCAGGGCTCGAACCCGTGTCCCCTGCATTGGCAGGCGGATTCTTTTTTTTTTTAAATTTTTATTTATTTATTTATTTATTTTTAAGGCTGTGTTGGGTCTTCGTTTCTGTGCGAGGGCTTTCTCTAGTTGCGGCAAGTGGGGTCCACTCTTCATCGCGGTGCGCGGGCCTCACGTTATCGCGGCCTCTCTTGTTGCGGAGCACAGGCTCCAGACGCGCAGGCTCAGTAATTGTGGCTCACGGGCCCAGTTGCTCCGCGGCATGTGGGATCTTCCCAGACCAGGGCTCGAACCCGTGTCCCCTGCATTAGCAGGCGGATTCTCAACCACTGCGCCACCAGGGAAGCCCGGCAGGCGGATTCTTAACCACTGCGCCACCAGGGAAGTCCCCAAAGGCTTTTATTTATTAAATCATTTAATCTCTTGAAATCCCTACGAAATAGTTCTGATTGTTTGCAGATGAGAAGACTGAGGCCAGAATGGTTAAATGAGGAGACCAAGGTCCCACGTCTCATAAATGGCAGAGCCAGGATTATTAGCAAAAAAAAAACAACCTAAAACATAAGATCTCAAGGCAGCCTGGCCTCAGAAGCTGTCTCCAAAGACTGTGCTTTTCCTAAGGCTGTGCACCCTGACCCGGGCCCTGTGGCCTCACCTCAGCCGTGCCACTCACCCGGGTCCCCTTCTCGTCCACAGGCCAAGCCCCTCTGGTCTGGGCTGTTGAAGAGCCCATTCATCTGTATCTCTGCTTCCCTCTCGCTTCACCCCAGACCCTGTTCCAAGGGCTGCCTGTGATCTTCTCCCTCACAAGGCGGGACCATGCATTTCCCCAATTTCCTGTTGTTGCTAAGAGATTCAAGACCAAACACCAAACCATTCAGAGCCTGGCCCTGAATAACCTCCTCACTGATTCCGTATTCCACTCCACCCACCCCAACGCTCTCCTGTCTCCCGTGTCTCCCTCACCCCCTCTTCATTAAATCTTCATCCAGCCTCGAGTGATGCCTCTACTGCAAAGCCCTGCCTGACCCTCAGCCAGACTCCACTGCTCTCCCCTGTGCCCTCACAGCGCTGGACCCCACTGGTCCAGACCATCGCTGGCTGACTTCACTCTGCTTGGGACTATCGTTTGGTGTTTCTGTCCACCCACGTCCTCCACTGCCCTGTGATCCTCACAGGCCGGCACCATGTCTTACTCATCTCTGGGTCTCAGGGACTAACAGGACCAGGTGCAGAGGAAACCTCAATGCTGAGATGAACAGAGCTGGCATACACTGTCACTCGGTGATTCAGGGCAGGAAAGGTCCAAGTGTCTTTCTGTTTTCCCATCGAGTCTTGCTGTAGAAACCAGAAATGGGGGATGATTTCCCGATTGTTAAATCCCAGAAGGATGGCTGAGCTGGATGGGCCAGTAGAGGTCATCTGTGTTAATCCTTTATCTTTGAATTGTTGGACTGAGGCCTGAAAGGGGAAGACCTAGCCCAAGATCACTCAGCAGGGAGAAGTTGTGACTAGAATTCAGATGCCAGCATACTTTCTGCTTTGCTGAACTGTTCAATCTTTTCTTTGCTCTTTCTGTACATAAGCTGCCTACTATAGTAATCCCAATTACTTCCACTGAAAATCAGCCCAAATTTCAAGGCTCTGGAACGTTCCCCTCTCCCCTTCCAGATAACCACATGCACGCTTCATTTTACACTGTTGTCATCAGAATTTTGCATTCCCATTTTCTTTTTTTAAAAAATTTATTTATTTATTTATTTATTTATGGCTGTGTTGGGTCTTCGTTTCTGTGCGAGGGCTTTCTCCAGCTGTGGTGAGCAGGGGCCACTCTTCTTCGCGGTGCGCGGGCCTCTCACTGTCGCAGCCTCTCCCGTTGCGGAGCACAGGCTCCAGACGCGCAGGCTCAGTAGTTGTGGCTCATGGGCTTAGTTGCTCCGCGGCATGTGGGATCTTCCCAGACCAGGGCTCGAACCCGTGTCCCCTGCATTGGCAGGCAGATTCTTAACCACTGCGCCACCAGGGAAGCCCCCATTTTCTTATTTAGTACTTTTTTGTAATACTTAAATTAAGTTCTTATAGAGAATGGGGCGTATTTCTGGGTTGCTTATTTTTGTCCATTGAAGTTTCACGTGAGATTCATATCCATCAACACACCGTTTTAGTTGTTGTCGCTTTATATTTTAACATCTAGTGGGACTAGTCATCCTCTCATTAGCCATCATTATCAGAATTTTCTTTGCTTTTCTTAGTTTTCTTTTCCTCCAGATAATTTTTACCTGGGTTATCTAGAGGAATCAAGGGCAGGGAAATAGTTTATCCCAGGCTGCCCTAATCTTGGGCATCGATACAGGTCAATTGAATTGGGTACTCTTTTTTTTAAAATTTATTTTATTTAATGTATTTATTTTTGGCTGCGTTGGGTCTTCGTTGCTGCGTGCGGGCTTCCTCTAGTTGTGGCCATTGGGGGCTACTCTTCGTTGCAGTGCGCGGGCTTCTCATTGCGGTGGCTTCTCTTGTTGCAGAGCACGGGCTCTAGGCACGCGGGCTTCAGTAGTTGTGGCACGTGGGCTCAGTAGTTGTGGCTCGTGGGCTCCAGAGTGCAGGCTCAGTAGTTGTGGCGCACGGGCTTAGTTGCTCTGTGGCATGTGGGATCTTCCTGGCCCAGGGCTCGAACCCGTGTCCCCTGCATTGGCAGGCGGATTCTTAACCACTGCACCACAAGGGAAGCCCCGAATTGGGTACTCTTAACTCGTGGTTCTGAAAATGGAAAAGAGGCCCACTGATTGGGTGAAACAGGAGAAGGAAGTGGTGGCCCCAACTCCCTGACCACGCCCTCCCTTGCCACTGCGCCCTAACCTGCCATCCTGGGAGGCAGGGCAGGATGCCTGCCCAGTGGTAGGCGTGCTCCCTCGGCATGGATGTCGTTGGTGCTGGTGGTCACTCAGTGACTGTGAGTTTGCCTGAAACTGGGAGCCTCTCGGCAGCTGCCTATGTGGGGTGGGGAGCCCGGGGAGCAGGCCTGGCCCACGCATGCTCTGACGTGCACCACCGGCCCTGCAGCCTTCCCATCTCCCTGGCAAGGGCGCAAGCTTCCCGCAGAGTCTGTCTCCACCCGTAGGTCATTTTGCTTTGGTGCAAGAGTTTGCCTCTCACTGCCCACTCTCCCAAAGTTGTTACCTCAAAGACAACACCTCACCTCTTATTAGCCCATTTACCGCTAAAAACACTCACCTGAGGTACAGAATGGACACCTAATTATATCAGTAACCCAACTGCTTTGTGAGACAAAATTTAGGAACACTTTTTTTTTTTATGTGGGAGTATAGTTGATTTACAATGTTGTGTTAATTTCAGATGTACAGCAAAGTGATTCAGTTATACATATACATATATCTATTCTTTTTCAGATTCTCTTCCCATATAGGTTATTACAGAGTACTGAGTAGAGTTCCCTGTGCTGTACCGTAGGTCCTTGTTGATTATCTATTTTTAGGAACACTGCTGATTGACACTAGTCTGCAAGGCAAAGCGAACGCTTTGCCTTTCTTGTCATAGAACCCTGGTCCACAAACCATCCTGGCCTATGCCCTCCTGTCCTCAGGTCATCACCTAAGGGATCCTTAAGAAATCCCTGTACATTATCAAGTTTCAGAATCCCCTTCAAATTTTTCTTTGAACTAAGTGAAGTCTAATTTAGGAAAAATTACTATCTTTAAAATAGTCTTCTTATCATGTAGGAATATATTAGGAATCTCCATTCAAGTTCTTTTTATAAATCTCAATGATATTTTATAATTTTCTTCATGTGGATCACAAATAAGTTTCACTAATATTATTTTAAAACATTTCACACATGATCTTGCCATTGTAAATGAGATCTTTTTTTTCAATCTGTAAACGATGATTATTTTATAATAATAATAGAAGTGTTATTGACTATTTTCTTTTTCTCTTTTTATCTGGTGACTTTATTGAGCTTTCTAATTCTAGAGGTTTTCTCACTGATCCACTTAAGTTTTCTCAGGATCCCAGTACAGTGTGCCTTTTGCAATAATATAAATTATGACTCCGCTTCCTAATACAGTAGACTAATGAGTGTGCATCAATGTCACCCTCAGGAACTTCTAAAAAATTGGGATAGTTTGTTTGGCTCCATCCCCACTGAACCGCCACCCTGGGGCTCAGCAGTGGGGCCTGGGACTGGAAGGGGTGAGGGTGGGAGGTAAATTCCAGACCAAGGAGACAGCCTGTGCTGAGGTTGGGAGAACATGAGCCTGACTTGTCTGAAAGCAGACCAGTATGGCTGGAGAATGGAAATTTGATCGGTTTCGTGGATACTTAAAATTTTTTTTGGTCTGTGAGCAAGGGAAGTCAGTGAAGGATTTAAAGCAGCAGGTGCAATGGTAGATTTGCATTATGAAAAGATCACTCTCACTGCCATGTGAGAATAGACTGCAGGGGAGCCGGAGGGAAAGCGGGTGCAGCTCATTATGTAACAGCAGTTCATACATCTCCTTACGATGTGTCAGGCACTGTTTGAAGTGGTTTCTGTATATTAACTCTTAAGTCTCCAGGTGCGCAGGGAGTTTGTGGCAGAGCTTACTTGAAGCCAGCAGGTCTGGCTCCAGAGTGGACACCTGAAGCACACAGGTGATCCCACAGATGAAGTAGTATGGACGAGGGTGGTGGCATTGGAAATGGTGAGAAGATTGAAGAAGGGGACCAGCTGAAGAGATATTTAGGGTTTAATATAAGCAGGACCTGGTGATGGATTGGATATGGGGTGGTGGGGGGAGGAAATATCACGGTACCAGTTTTTCCACGTATTTGTGACCATTTGGAGTTTTTCTAGGACTTGTCTATTTACTTTTCCATTGGGTTGTTCATGTGTGCTTATCACCTCTACTCTTTTTCCTGGGGAAGGAAGGAATTCAGACCCGTTGCCAGGGTGTGTTCTGCATCTCCCATGTGTCTTCTGGGTGTATGGCTGGGTGAGGGATGGTCTCTGCTCACCACACTTTTGCTTAGGGGTATGAGAGCAAGGTGGGCCTAGTCTGAGTGTTCCCTACTCAGCTCTCCCAGGGCCTTTGGAGTGGGAGGTGGGAAATGTGCGTCCTTTTAATGTAAATTGTCAGATGGGGCCCTGGATACTGGAACTCTAGTGATATTGGAGGCCTTAGACACTATCTAATCCAACCCCATCATCTTATAGATGGGTACACCAAGGCCAAGAGAACTGGGAAGAGATTTGTCGATGGTCATGTAGGAGGCCAGGGACTTAGACCTGGAATTTAGGTCTCCCAACATCCAAGACACTAAAGACATGTTTGGATCAAGTGAGGACATTGGCCAACAGTATTAGCAAGTGTCTGGTCACCTGCCCTGGTCGGGGTCCAGGGACAGTGTATCAGAGCCAATAGGTGGGATGAGGCAAAGTAAAAAATAGGTTGGGTTGAGCCAGAGAAATGGGTTCTAACCACTCCTGAAAGCCAGATGGGCTGAGGTGTGAGTATGGGGAGCTGGGACCTAGCAGAGGGACGTGGGGAATTTTGGAGCAGATGTTTAGGAGGCTGGGGCAGAGCAGAGGGTGACATGAGCTAGAGGGACACACAGCACCTCCCTGGGCCCCGCCTGATGGGGAGGGGAGACCTTTGAAGTCCATTCTGAGGGCCAGCCCAGCCTGCCCACCTCCAGGGAGACCGCAGAAGTCTTGACGAGTGTGAGGGCCCGGACAGGGCCAAATGGCCTAAGAGGTTCCAGCCAAAATCCAGGGCCTCATCCCACTGAGAGGAGCCCTTCACTCCTGCCACCTGCCCCATGCCAGCCGCAGGGTGGTGGGATCAGGAAAGGGGCAGGATCTGCGGCAGCAGCGAGGGTGGTGCCTGCAGAGGAAACGTGAGAGAGGGTGGGCTGTGATAAGGACCAGGAATCAGGGAGAGAGATGCAGAAAGAGGTCCGAAGCAGCCTGGAGTTGGAGAAAGGCAGAGGTGGGTACCACCCCACCCAGCCCCACCAGCCATGGGCACTGTCTCACCTGAGGTCTAGAAGGGGCTGCCCAGAGCTCAGAGGTGCTGAGGCGGAGGGGCCCTCTCCTCGCCCCCAGAGCCCAGGTAGGGCAGCAGCCGCTGGGACTGTCTGTTCTCATCCTCCTCTGAGATGGGCCCAGGCCCTGAAGCACAGGCTTTGGCCAAGGCGAGTAAATCCTTGCTGTTGTGACCACCCACAGCGCTTATGCTTCCTTTCGTATAATAGCTCCTCAGGGTTGCTGTGAGCAATCAGTGAGATAATACAGGTACCGCTCAGCACAGTGCTGGCTCCACACCAGGGCTCAATAAGTGGAAGCTCTAATTACTACATGTTGTCACATCCCTGTGGTGCTTTGGACTTTCGACACAGCGATCACAGGTTCACGTTCCTTCTCTGCGTTCAGCCTCACACACCCTATGCAGTAGGCAAGATGTGCATTGTCCCCACTTAATAGATGAGGAAACTGAGGCGAGCCCAGGCAAGTGGTTCCCTGGCCACCCAATGAGTTAGCAGCACAGAGAGGACAAGAATTCAGTTCTAAGTCTAGTGTGTTTTCACTGCTGTGTGTTTCTTCTATAAAATGCAAGACTTTCATCCTTATTTCAGAGTTGAGCAGACTCTAATCACCTTCCTTTGTCTCCTAACAGCCCTGCTGTAAAGAGTTAAAATATCAGAGAAATGTAGTGCTGGAAGGTAGCCTTCGAGAACATCCCACCCCCTGAATTTCATGAGGCACAGAGAGGCCACATACTCACTCAAGGTCATATAGCATATCAGCAACAAAGCCAGGACTGGAATCTGGGTCTGGTGTTCTTTCATCTATACCTGCTGCCTCTGTAGGTCTTAGCGACTTTTCTCCCCATTTCAGAGATGAGAAAATCCAATCTAATCCCCTAGCTCTACCTTAGAGGACATCGCTTCTTCAGTGACCTTAGAATGGCTGGTGGCTTTAGAATCTGATTAGAATCTTATATTTATGAACCATTAGCAGCAAAAGGGAAGGGCCACGGAGCGAAAAGATGATGTGTTAGGGGTAATAAACTTTGGAAATAGTTTAAATTGCATTTCAGGGTCTGATTCCTCTTGCTAGAGAGATGGGTTTGCGAATTCAGAGTAGGGTTGTTTAAAATGTATTTCACATTTTAAACAACCATGGTTTTCTTAGATGAGGGGGAAAAAAACTGGTCAAAACCGCAAACTCATAGGCTTTTCTGAAAGGTTACAAAATAAAATGTTCTTTGCTAGAGGATATAAAGGCAGTGGCTCTCTGTTTGACAAAGGAGAGGGCTCTGCTAGATAAATCTTGCATTATGAACAAATGAGAACTCCCTCCCTCCCTTCCTGATCAGCTTAATTCATTGTTGCTTATCTGCAAATCCAATAACGCTGGTAAAACAAACCCTTCCTGCAGGCTGAGGACAGGGGCCTGGGCACTTCTCCTCAGAAACCTTTTCCTATTTATAACCTCAGCGCCTGCTCCTTGGAAAGCTGGGCTTAGATGCCCTGTGGGGAAGCAGGCAGGGATGCTGTGCTTCAGCTCCGGGTCTCCCAGCCACACCCCACCCCGGTCTGGGTCCTCTGAGCAGAAGAAGCTCAGCAGATCCTCAAAGTGGAGCTGGTAAACTGGGCAAAGAGCAGGTATTAAGTATACTTCCCGCACTTCCCCATCCCCCTCCAAGATATTGATAAATTTCCCGGCTCAAAATTGCCGACATTTTTAATGCCTGCGTGCATTGGAGTGTGGCCACCTGGGTGCCACCTCGGTAATATATCATACTACATGAGGTGACTAAGGATATTTCAATTGCACAGCTTTTAAAATATTATTTATTAATTTACCAAACCCCTTGTGCACTGAGTGTTTGTCTACTGTCTGTCTCCCCCCGGCCATGGTGGCGGGGCGTTGTCTGTGCTGTGGAGGGGTCCCCAGGAGGTCTAAGGAGCTGAAAGCTGCAGTTAAGAGGAAGCCAGCACCTGGAAGGAGGGACCACCTGAAAAGGAGGATGTGGTCCTATGGTGGCCTCACTGATGGACTGGACTGCGTCTTTCTCACCCTGGGCAACTTTTCCTGAGACCATTTGTGCATGTGCCAGTGTATGGAGCTTCTTTATAGGACATTAGACTTTCCTACAGTATTGTATCTCATAAACCTGTTCCTCTGTCATTAAATTCCTCGTAAAGGATGCTCAGTGGTCCATCCTGTGAACGTAGAATTATTTACTTAACCAAGTCCCAACTGATAGACGCTTTGTAAACCCCAGCTCCTGCCAATTTCCCCCATTAGAAATAAAGCTGGTACTTATTCTTCTTAAGTGATAGTCCCTTTTAGAAACTGACTATGGACTCATTTTACCTTTCTCTGATTAAAAAAAAAAAAGCCAAAAAAAAAAAAAAAGAAAGAAATAAAGCTGGGATGACTATCTCTGTACATAAACTTTTGACTCCAGTGCATGTTTCCCTTGGCTAGATTTCTAGGACAGGAATTAATGAGTTGAAGGTCTAAGGCCATCATCGTTGGGTTTTCTCTAGAGGATAGCCATTACGCTGTGGGCTCTAGAACTCTCAGCTGCCTGAGTTTGATTTGAACTCTTTCACTTATTTCCTGTGGGACTTTGAGCAGGCTATGTAACCTCCTGTTTCTTCACCTGCAAAATGGGGATAGTAACAGTACCTACCGCATAGTGTTGTTGTGAGGATTAGATGAGAGAAGCCATGTGTAGCTGTTGGGTTGAATAGGCATGACTCATGAGATGGAATCATAAAGTCAACCTTATTTTTGTGTCCTGTGGTCTCTTTAATTTTATTCTTTGAGGCTGTTTTTTCCCCCTAAACCTAGATGAAAGTGAGGGTAAGTGCCATGACTTTTCTGGCCGTTTCCAGGTAACCAAAGGTTGTCCTGTCAGTAATTAATATGTCCTGTCTATTGTGATAAAAAAACAAACTTTAAACTTCAGAGTTACACCAGCTTCTCTTGCCCGTCCCAGTCTACTGCAGGCCAGCTGCTTGTGGGAGAAGGTCCATCCTGCAGTTCTGACCCTCTCCAGGGTCCAAGGTGAAGGCACAAAGCAGGAGAGGAGAGGAGAGGGGCAGGAAAGTTCTTCCCTGACTGATATTCTGATGAGCTGGTGTCACACTCTCTGGGCCGTCGCTATCGTTGGGGTGTTTTGTGGGTTCTTAGGAACCATTCCATCGCTGGGATGTCTCCCCAAGCGAAGCTCCCTTGATGCGGGTGATGCTTTCTCACCATGGCTCATCCTGTGGACCCATTCTCAGGCCCTGGGAAAGCTGAACTCATCCCCTCCCGCACTGTGACCTCCCCCTGACAAGGGGGCCCTCTGGGCTGGGATCTAACACAGTCACACCTGTTCTTCATGCTGGGGCCTACACTGGTCCACAGGAGATACTCCTGTATCCATCACCCCACAAACCTGAGAGCACAGGCTGACCCTGAAGCAGCAGCACCTTCTCAGCCATCAGGACAGGTGTGACTCAGATGCCCCAGTACTGTGGTCCCAAGACTACTGTGGCCGCATACTGAGCTCTCCTCAAGCCCTCTCTCCGGATTGGAGGTGAAAGCCATAACCCCTCCACCTCTCCCTCTCAGGGCTCACTGGACCCTGGTGGCTTTCTCTAAAACTCCTTTTCAACCTCCAACAACCCTTTTCTCAGCCTCCTATATTTTGTATGTACCAGAAATGTGCCAGCTAATGGTCCGGCCTCTTCTCCATGTCACATTTGGTGGTGTCCCACCTCACTCTGGAACGTGATACCTATTGCCTCGGAGCCTCACTGAAGTTCCATTTCATCACCCTATTGCCCATATTGCTTTTATGAAACATGTAGAGGGTGCCCAGCATAGAGTATGTTCTCCACAAATGATGGTCACATCTGATCCAATCTCATAGGCTCTCCATTTACACTGACTTCATCACCATTACATTTGGTTTTCTTCCTATTACTTTGTTTTATGCTTTCTGAGTCTTATGTTTCCTTTAGACTATGATCATTTTTTTTCTTTTTTCCTTTTTTTTTTCCTGGCTGCGCGCTGTGGCGTGTGAGATCCTAGTTCCCCGACCAGGGATCAAACCTGCATCCCCTGCATTGGCAGCACGGAGTCTCAACCACTGGACTGCCAGGGAAGTCCCTAGACTAGGGTCACTTTTGTTGTTGTTGTGGAGATTTTTATTTGCTATTCTCTTAGGCAGTGAGACAAAATAGACATATTGGTTTTTTAAAAAATTATTTATTTATTTATTTTTGGCTGTGTTGGGTCTTCGTTTCTGTGTGAGGGCTTTCTCCATTTGCGGAGAGCGGGGGCCACTCTTCATCGTGGTGCGCGGGCCTCTCACTATCGCAGCCTCTCTTGTTGCGGAGCACAGGCTCCAGACGCACAGGCTCAGTAGTTGTGGCTCACGGGCCTAGCTGCTCTGCGGCATGTGGGATCTTCCCAGACCAGGGCTCGAACCCGTGTCCCCTGCATTGGCAGGCAGATTCTCAACCACTGCGCCGCCAGGGAAGCCCGACATATTGTTTTTAATTCTGCTAGTGGTTACCCTACATTTTTCCACAGACATCAGTAAGCCTATTTATCTCACTTTAATCATGTGTAATGGGGCAGTGGTCTTTGTATATTCTGCAGTTTGAAGGGGGATTTCAGAGGGCGCTCTCTGGCTGTGCATGCATGAGCCACCATCTTGCCATGACATCTGCCCAACAGCTTTGCAAGGCACTGGGCTCTGGTGTAGGGGGTTTCATCTCTGCCTTGGACTTTCCCATTCACCATCTAACAGTTTTCAATACCTCTGGTCTTGTCTCCCTTTATCCTCCATTTTGCTCCCAATTCTCTCTTTCTAAAAGGTACATCTGGACAGGTTACCCTTGGCTTAAAACCCTTTAGTGGTTCCCCACTGGCTGCAGGATAAAATCCAAGCCCCCCAGCTGGGTGCTCAGGGGACCATGTGACCTGACCCTTGTGCCACGCTGAACCACTCACCAATATGCCAGCACATTAGGTGATTTGTACCTAGGTTTGCACTTGCATTGGTCATAGACTCTCGCATCCGCTGCCTTTGTTCATGTCATCCTCTTTGTCTAGAATGCCCTTTGGTAAAAGAGCCCAGGACCACGCCTGGCCAGCCATAGAATCTCAAGAACTGTTAAACTTCCCCCCCACTTCCTTTCTTATCTGTCTATCAAAACCCTCCTCGGGACTTCCCTGGCGGTTCAGTGGTTAAGACTCTGTGCTTCCACTGTAGGGGGGGTGTGGGTTCGATCCCTGGTCAGGGAACTAAGATCCCGCATGCCTTGCAGTGCGGCCAAAAAAAAAAAACAAACCCTCCTCATCCTTCAAGGTCCAATTCAACTGTCATCCTTTCTTATTCTCAGGAAACGCTTGTCCTAACCTGACTCCCCTTCCTTCAGTACCATTGGCTGCTCCCAACACTTTGTACACCTGGATTGTGACTCCAGAACCTTGGTGCTTTCTGTCTCTCCTGCCAAACTGAAAGCTTCCTGAGAGCAGGGTTGAGCCTGACGCCTGCCAAAGTGCTGCATGGACCCTTGAGCCCAGTCGGGTTGAGCTGCTGTTTGGTTGATTGCATTGCCTTCCTCAGAATGCGAGGGTACAATGCCAAGCTACGAGGCAGGACACCTTGGGACCTGGTACCCAATCTGAATAGATATTCTTTTATTACTTATATCCTTTTGCTTCCGAAATTGATGAGAGGTGGCCCACACTCAATAAAACAGTTAAATTAGAAATAGAAAATTTAAGACTCCACATGGAAGTAGCAAGGTGCCAAAATGCTAACCTTCTTCCTTGGATGAACGAGCCTTGCTGAGGGGAGCTTGCACTGGGGTCCTCTCCAGCTGGGATGGCAGATGTGAGGGTCTCCTTCAGGTTGTTTCTGTTCCCATGCATTCTTTCACTCCACTCACAAACTATGCCTATGTTTGAAAATGCCTAAGATGCAACGAGGAGAATTTAAATTCACAGCAAATACCTCATCCTTGAGGAACTGGACAGGTGGTGAGGAGGCCGTGTGGGTTTGCTATGTTTCAGTAGAGATAACCTTGTTCCTGGGCTAAATTTAGAAAGCTTAGGTACTTATTCAAGGGTCAGTGTACAGCACAGCTGTATTTTAATCACAGCTTAGTACAGTATTCTTTACATTGCTTTCTGAAGTGGCTTTTTGGTAGAAGCCAAGGGCCTAGGCTTAAAATGTCAACCAGGGAAGTCATCTAAGCAGCAAAACCCACCACCAGTTCTGAGTTGAGTGTGAACACTCACACATCGCCGTAGAACTCACAGAAGCACCCGCTTAGATCCTCCCCATGCACACACATCAACATACCAACTAACAAATGTTCCTGTGCAGACCCGTTCTGACTGCAGGGACACCTTACACACACACACAGACACACACACACACACACACACACACTCACGCACACATGCATACATTGCACACAGCCCCACTGGCTCCCCCATATCCCATGTGCACACACAGCCTCGGCAGGAAGAGACACGGAGAGCTGTCTTATTTCTGCACCTCACTCTGACTCCAGATTTTGCTCCCTTAGGACAGAACTTAAAGTGCCTATTTAATAGATTCAATTACTCCAGGCTCCTGAGACCTTCCAACTTGATTCTGATTGCTTTAAGGTGTCAGATAATTTGGGAATAAAGGGGAAAAGCAGCCTCAGGTTCTTGAAGAGGAAGTCGTCTAAGCTCATCTCTGAAGTGGTAGCTGCTGATGGTCTGGAGGGTGGGGCTGACCTCTTGCTTCCGTACAGGGTTCTGTCCATAGGTCCTGACAGACAGAGGCCCTCAGGTAGTGATTTGCTATGCTGCCTTGGTCTCCAAGGCAGGGACCAGTCCCTTTCTGCTGCCCCTCCTGGGAGCCCGACAGGGGTGAAAACGGAGGCCCAGGCCAAGTGTCCCAGCAGGCAAGGAAACAGCCCTACTTTTTGCCCCCTGCACCCTACTCTGGGGTGAATTTTTTTGTCTGCTCTCTGTCCCCATTGACAGTGATAGCTCTTGGAGGTTGATAAATAATCAGAGGTCACAGCCTTTGGCAAGCATCGATGCTGTGCCAGACGGAGATGGATATGACCTGTCCACTCCAGAAGCCTGAAGAGGGAGGCTGGCTGTGTGTGCATGCGTGCATGTGCCCTGCAAGAACTGTGATAGGCAGGAGGAAGCTAAGGACAAGGGCTGTGTGTGAATTCTGGCCTCACCATTGACCAGCTGTGTGACTTTGGGCAAGAACTTTGCCTTCTCTGTGCCTTAGTTTCTTCTGCTATAAAATGGGTATGATAATAGCACCTACCTCCTAGGGTGGTTGTGAGGATTACATGAGTTATAGTATATAGCTAGCACCTGATGCGCAGCAAATGCTCCAGATGTCCTGGTTATTGTTTTTATAGCAAATGGGTCAGGCTGCAAGGCTGGCAAAGTCCTGGGGTGGGGAGTCCCAGCTGTGGACCCAGGGCAGCAGGATGGGGCCCTCCCTCAGCCCATCTGGCTGTCCTTACACTCTCTCCCCACCAGTCAGGCAGTCAAAGGATCCCACATGGACACTCTTCTGGCATGGTTGGGGGGATGGCACTGCTGAATCCAGGGTACACATGAGGACACCCACCTGCAGTGTGGAGACGGTGCCCCTCAGCAGACCCCTCCAAGATCTCCTGGTCTCTCCTCCCTGCTTCTGCCGGCCCTGCTGTGGACTTGCTGTCCTTCACCTCAACATGCCACAGTTTGCTTTAAAGTTGGTGCTTGTCACAGCCAGGACCTCCTCAGTGCTCAGAGACTTTAAGATTATCTTTGTTGAGAGGTTTTTGCCTCCATTTAAGTGTGGCCCTTAGAAAGGGCTTTGGAGGGCAGAGGCCCTGGTTCCTTTTCAGCTCCATGGCTGTCAAGCTTTATGTCCTTGGGCATCTTAGCCTTCCTGAGGCTTTATTTTCTGGGAAACAGGAACAACTACTTGCCTCTCAAGGCTGTTGTGGAGATTAAGTAAAATAAATTTACAAGGGCTGGGGACGCAATAGACGGTAAATGTATCCTTGTCTTGACTCCTATAGCTTAGAGGGGAAGGACTCCTCCGGAATGAGGAAACACCTCCTTTACTAAAACCAAAGAAAGAAGGTTCCCCCGGCGGCATGTGAGAACTGGAGGCGGCAGGGAAGGGGGGAACGTCAGCCTCCATGCTTCGGACCTGAAAGTTCCCCAGGACCTCTTTCGGTCTTTTTTGGCATCATTCCCTTCCTATACAACTGGGTCCCACCCCCTACTTCTCCCCTCCCCCTCCATTTGAGCATAGGTTTCCCATCCCTTAGTGGAGATAGGTAGGCCAGGTAGGCAGGTGTTAGAATTATCCCCGTTTCACAGGAGAAACTCAGGCTTGAGGTCGGAGACCCGCCCAGTGACAGCGCCTGTTCACCCAAAGTGGGCTCAGGCGCGGTCACCTGTGCGGAGCCTGCGGACCCGGGCTTTCGGTGAGGGGGATGGGGGCGTCTGGGACGCCGGAGCCGGTCTGGGGGTGGGGTCTCCGCCGGGGGCGGGGCGAGGGAGGAGGGGGCGGGCCGCCGCCGCCACCACGCAGAGCTCGGGCCCTGGGCGCGGAACCCAGCCCCTCTGGCGGCGTCGGGCGGTGCGGACGGCCTCTCCCGCCTTCACGCGCGCGCACGCCCGCCCGCGGCGGCCCCGCGCACTCCGCCGCTTCGCCCATCGAGCCGCGCAGGCAGTCGCTCGCCGAGCCCGCGGCCGGGGCCCTGGCGTGCAGCGCGGGCCTCGGCGGGGCCCAGCGCCCCGGCCCGGGAGGATGCGGCCCTGGGCGGCCCGGGAGCTGAGCAGGGCCCCCGCGCCGGCCCCCGCGGGCCCCGGCCTCCGGAGCCGCAGCTGCCGCCCCGCCCCCGAGAGACATGACTTCCAAGCCGCATTCCGACTGGATTCCCTACAGGTACGCGGGCGCCGGCCCCCACCTTCTCTTCGACTGGGGGGCTCGGGCCTGGCCCACCACCCTCCAACGCTGAGGGCTTGGGGCAGGGTCGAGGGTGCCGGGCCAAGGTGCCCACCACCCCGAACTCGGAGCGCAGGGCTGGCTGGGGACACTGGACTGGGGCGCAGGGCAGCTGTACCCTCCTCATCTGGCCGAGCCCCGGGGGCGCGGGTTGGAGGCTCTGGGCCTTCCTGCCCCAACTTTGGGGGCCCCAGTGGACTGAACTAGCCTGCTCCGCTCCCCCACTTATCCGCCGGGGCTGCTGGAAGAGGCCAGTGCTCTGGGCCTGTGTGGGCCTTGTTGGGGCAGTCAGTGCCATGTGGCCGCCTGGGGAGGGAGTGAACGGTGCTGAGCCCCCTCCTAGGCCTAGCACACCGGTCTTACGCCAGTATAGCAGCGTACACACACCCATACATCTGCAGGCATGCATCCACAGGACCAAAGACTCTCCTGCTGGTCGGTTCACACACTCAGGGCATGAATTCCTGGAGACAGTCAATCCGAACCTAAAGCGCGCGCGCGTGCGCACACACACACACACACACACACACACACACACACACTGATTCTCGGGCTCACACAGGTGTACTCCTGCCTATCCGTGCACATACACATCCTATATTTGGGGAATACCTGCCTCCCACTACCCACACACAAGACTACTCATATCTTTCAGAGAGTCAGAAATCCACTTGCTAACTGGTTTATACCTGGACACACACCAACTCACAATACATGAGAACTGCTTTCACGTGCACCAGAACACCTAGGAACCCAGGCACACTCAGGGAAGTATGGCCACCTGATGTTCCCTGATGCTGTGGTCTGTCCCAAGGACAGCTGGGCTTTCCTGCCTGTGTGGAGGTCGGGGTGGGGGAGGGGTCCCTGGGGCTTGCACAGGTGCAGGCCTTTCTACATCCACTCTACTCCATTCTCTTCATTACCACTGGAAAAGAGCTCATTGCCATGGCAGCACCAGATCCTTGGCCACCCATTGGCTCCTTGGTTGCCATGGGCTACGGGGCTATCTCCAGGCCTCCCCTGAGAGGCATGTGTGTAAAAGGGGTGCCCGCTGCTAAGGTCCACTATGTTCTTGCTGGCCCAGGTGCACATGCTTGTGGCTGGTAGGCACAGACTCTCCAGACCTGCCTTGTAACGCAGCCTACCCTCAAAGGGAACTGATTCCAGTCACTGATAGAAAATAATTCTGACAGAGCTTTTCTATGAGTCTGTCCAGACAGCATCCAAAATGGAAACCAGCTGAAACCGCCTGAGGCTTGTTAAAAGCAGATCCTTCTACAAACAAGCACCTGTCACTGGCCTGGGGATTCAGAGTTTCTCTTGAGAATTGTTGTTGTCTCTAATCTGAGCACCTTTGGGGGTTTCAGGGCTTCCCAAGTTAGAATTTGTGGGTGCCCCTCCCACCAACACACACACGTGTGTGCACACACACAGGTCAACCCAGGGTTTCCGGCAGATGTATACAATCACACCTCAGAGTCTCACATAGACCAGGAGATTCTCCCATCAGGGGACCGGGGCTGTGCTGACTCAGGAGGGCTGTCACCCTGCACAGGGCATCCCGGCTGGGGGCACAAGTCCTTTCCGGTGCGTCCTGGCCTTCTTGACACATGTGGGCTAAGGACCTTCTAGAAGACAGTGCCGCCACACAGAGTATCATTAACCTTTTCTAATCACCCAGCAGAGGTGCCTGGACAGTGCCTGTGGGCTCAGAGGCCTCTAGTGCTGTGGAAGTACCTGAACGGGGGTGCTGATGGCAGGGTGGTGGCCACAGACTAACTCAGGAGGCAGGGAGGACAGGGGAAGCACATGGGGCTGGGATATGACGGCGTGTTTAGGATATGGCAAGCTGGGGGCCAGGCCAGATCGTGGTTCAAGAAAGCCTCTCCCAGGAGCCAAGGACCAAAGCAACTTGTAGAGTGAGTACACAGGTCTTAGAGAAAGTCTGCCTCAAACTGGGGAGGCTTAAGCCTGCCTCTGGGAAAGAGGGCCCTAGGGAGGTCGGGTCGTCTCTGGAAAATGGCTCTGTCCTCCGGCGGCGAGTGCCCAGGCACTGGCATCCTGCAGAGAGTGATTTGGCACTTGCCCCAGCCTAGGCCCAGCAATCCCATCCCCTCATTCCTTTCTTGAGCCCACACACTCCATCTGGAGCACAGAATCCTGCCACCCCGAAGCCCAGCCCCAACGAGCAGCTTGGCATCCTTGTGGCCCTGCCCTGTGCACTGTCCCAGGGCTCTGCCACCCTGCCTTCTTGCTCTGTGGCAGGGAGGGTAGGTGTCTAGCTGGGGGCGGGCTGTAGTCAGAAGTTGCCAGACTCTCTCCTGCCTTGCTGGGGTCTTTCTGAGCCTGCACTGTGCCTGGGAAAGCACTGGAGTTGGGTGTAGACTTCCAGAATGGGGAGATCTGGCTGAGAGGAGATGCAAATTGCCTTTTGCACTAGCAGGGCTGCTGATTGCAGTCAAAGCCACATGCCTGCCTGATTACAGAGAAAACTGGGACAGAAGGCGGCAAGGCAGTGCACTTGCAGATGAGGGGGATGGGTACTTGTGCACGTGTTTTCGTGTGGGGTTTCCCTCATGTCAGAACTGGAATGTGCCATTTGGCTTGGGGACCAGAGGTCGGTCGATATCTCGTTAGCTCTCCTGGTGAGGGTTCTGCTGTCTCTGTGGTGGTTGCACCTGCATCCCCTGGGCCCGGCTCCTTTTCTTTGAAGCAGTGACAGCTGGTGATAATCATCTTAAGGGTAATTGTGACTCAGTTTATAATGATCACGGATTAATCTCACATTCCGACTTAGAAGGGAGCCATTTAGTTTATAAAGTGTAACAATTGGAATAGCTTTTTGCCTTTTTTTCTATTATTACTACTACTGGTTTCTATTTCTGCCATTGTCTTCACCTGTGTTCTTGAGGAGCATTAACTGTCCCTGGTTCATGATTTTACAACTTTTTATGGGTTGTAGGTGGCGCGCCGAGAGTCAGGAAAGCCTGCTGCCCACAGGTGTATTGGAGGGTGGGAGTGATGGCCAGCCCTGTCCTCAGTGCTCTGTCTGCACGGTCCTGCGGCCGTTGCCCGGTGTCTCCCTCACCGGGCCGTGCACTCCTGGAGACCAGGGACTGCCTCTGGAGAGCAACCTGTTTGCCTGGCATGACCCAGCATGGACATGATGCCCACTACTTTGAATCAAAGTGGCATCCCCAGGTAGATTTTAGGACTTCCTGGCTTTCCTGGTGCCACACCTGTGTTCTCAGCACACCTGAGGGCTGCAGTACTCTCCCCTCACAACGGGGCTTTCTCAGTGCTGCTGGAAAAGCACAGCTCTAGGTCAGAGAATGAGAACCTCAGGCAGGAGTGGCCCTCACAGGCTGTCCAGTCCTCTGTGTGAATGCTCCCTGTAGCATCCCTGTGAACAACCTCCGTTCAGGTGGACGAGAACGTTAGAAAATTCTATGTTGCGGTGGTGAGCCTAAGCCCGTCTCTGGGTTTCCCCTCCTCTTGGTCCTCGTTAAGATCCTCCTGGTACGTCTCACTCTGCTTACTGGGGAATGGAGTTAAACAAGACTCTGCTTAAGCAAGACTCTGAGTCTTTCAGTTCTCCCTCTGGGAGGAGCCTCAGAGGTGCCCAGACTCTGGCCCCCTGCTTCACTTCTGGCAACAGGAAGGAAGAGCAGAATCTCTGCTCCTAGTTCCACAGGGAGTCTCTCTCCTCTCCCACCCTGAGCGTCTTTGGGAAGTCTTCTTGCTGCTGCCTGGGGTGGAAGGAGCAGGACGCACAAGGTTGACAGATGATTCAGGGAGCAGGGATCCTGCGGATGCCCTCAGATCGGTCTCTGCCCTCCTCCAGCACGGATCCTGGAGCCGCAGGCAGGGTCCTGGGTGTGGCCTGTCCAGGTGTCCAGCACCGAGCAGAGTGAGGCTTTTATTTCCTCTCTCTGGACCTCTGCTCCTGTCGCTGCCCTCCAGGCCTCACCACCCCATGGGATGGCTTTGATACCGATCCATCACCTCAAGGCCTCTGTAAACAAAACCGCAAAGTCTTTCATCAGGCTGATGTCAAGCCCTGTCTCCTCCATTCTGCCTGCGTGGGAAGACCTGGGTTTGGGGGCCCATCTGTAAGACTTGACCACTTCCTGTTAGGTTTCCAGGGTCTTCTGAGTTCATACTCTCTTAGTGAACAGTTAGTATCTCTTCTACTTTGTGTCACCCGTAAGTCTGCTGAGAGGGCTGCGTTGTGTCAGGTCATCGATAAACTCGCTAACCAAGAGAAACATGATGCTAGAAACCTCCTTTGATGATGGCGTGACCCATTGTTGCCAGAACCTTTGTCCGTCTGACTGGCCTAGCACACCGCTTACGTGGCTTTGTCTCGCCCGCATGGTATCGCTGCCGGTCCCTGCAGCTCCACGCGGAAGCCTGGCTGCACTGTCCTCCTGTCTTTTCCGATAGGTCCGCGGACGTGTGCCCTGCCTTGCTGGCACACTTGGCCTTGCTCCTAATCCTAATGGTCATGTCCCTTCTAGCTATTCAGTCGACCCCTTCCACAGTCTTACCTGGGGCCACACTGATCTGCACACTATAATTTCTTCCCCCCTCTGAACAGAAGGCTGTGTTTGCATGCTTCCAGCCTTAGAGCAGCTCCGAAGTTTCTTTTTTGTTCTTTAGAGATCCCCAGCTCTGGCTCCTGGTCTCTATTTGCATGGCTGAGCATTAGAATCACCTGAGTCACTTGCTTTAAAAAAGGAAGTGTAAGGTGGAGGATTCATTCTGGGGCATCTTCCCCAGCAGGTCTGAATTATCAAGGGAGGCTGAGTGCCCCCAGCAGTTTGGATTCACCTGGTAAGGTTGGGAGCCAGTGGCTGGAATGGAGACGCCTCGTCCTGGGAGGCTGGAACTCTTGTGAGCAGCGTAGTCCTCTCCCTTCTGGAGCTGCCCCACCCCCATTCAGCCCCCACCGTGTGTCTTTCCCGCGATGTTCCAGTTAGCCACTCGGCAGCAGAAGCCACAGATCTAGACATGCTGGGTGGGCGGGTGGGGTCTGGCATTCGCCACAGACTCTGCAGCCAGGCACATTGGGTGGTCTTTCCTCCCCTGACAGCCCACTTCCCTGATTGCCTGAATCCAGCAGGGGCAGGTTCCACTGTGACTGAGGGGAAGGAAGGAGGGCAGAGGGCGGGGAGTGGGCATGGAGAGTGGGTCTGCCCTGAGGTTGGCCTGGCCGCCAGGCCTCTGGTCAGCTCTGGTGGATTAGCTGCAGCATGGAGGTGGGGTCTAAGAGAGGGGGCACCCGGCTTCCTAACTATGTTGGCCAAGTCTGGCTTTTCCAGCCATGGGAGAAATGTCCCTGACTCTTTTGTTGTCACACATGGTTCACTCTTCGGATACCTGTCTGGCGCCTCAGAAGAAGCAAGGGGATGTGGAGGGGCTGTCTCCTGGGAGGTGAGGGTGCCACTTGGTTGGCCTTTCACAGAGCAAATGGACGGGTGGACACAGCAGACCAGGTTTCTCTGGCCTTCATGAGCCAGTGACTGGTGTTTCCCTGGGCCTCCCTGGTCTGCCCCTCAGCAAGAGGTGACCGTCGTGAAGGAGCCGCCAGGGTCAGCTGGGAGACCCATCCATCAGTGCCCTGTCTCCTGTCTGAGTCTCCTGGCGGGGCTGCAGCTGGCAGCCTGGGCTTGGCAGTGGTTCCATAATAGGAGGCCGAGTCATTAAAAAGCCATTATTGTCTGCACTCAGGGTTATCGTTTAGTGCTGTCTAGAACAGTGCGGTCAGAAAGAGGCAGGCCTGGGTGTGTCCTGAGGAAGGAAGATGCCTAGGAGAGATTCCGTCATAGGAGATGGGAAGGCAGGGACATCTGGTGCACGGGGAGGGCAGGGGGACTGGGCCTGCTGCGGAGGAGAGAGGAGCTTTGGTTCTGCTCTCCCTGGAGACGGCCATCATTGTTGTCATTGTTCAGCTGTGTGCAGGGGATTCTTTGTCATTCACCAGGGACAGATGTTGTGCGCTCCGTATACATTGTTGTTGGGCAGAAACACCACCCGGTACAAGCTTGCCTATGCTGGGTGAGTGTGGTCCACCTGGTGCCTTTGCGGCTCTCCTGGAAACGCCGTGCTGTGCCAGGAGCCTGCTGTCCGGCACGTGGTGCTGCCCACTCTCGGAGCCGCCTCATTTAGCTGGGTTGTCGGCCCTCCTGGATGGGTCTTGCTCAGCCAGGCATGTTCTTGTTCACCAAGCACGTGTTGCTTCTCCCCAGCCCTGCATCCTCCACTCCTGCAGCGTGCCTGGTGGTGAGGGAAGAGGTGGGCGGCTCTCCAGGCACTTCTGGGGTATCCGAGTTTTTGGAATCTCTTCCGAAGCCTCACCCTTGTGTTCATCCATCTTTCTTTGAAGGCCAGTGACTAAGTCCATTCTACCTATAATCGTACCTTCTGACCAGTGTTACTAAAGCCTAAGGCTGTTTGTCATTCTCCCCCATCAGGGAATGGGGTGGAGACAGAGGAAGAGGAAGTGATGCTTTCATGGAACTGCGTGCCAAGTCCATGGCAGTGGGACAGTGGCCTGTGGTAGGAAGACGTCCTCCCCGCATGGATGAGGACATGAGGGGAGCACTGGCTGGAACCACCTTTTGTCAGTCGAGCAGCCACTGTGACCAGCAGTTTGGAGGTGGCATTGCTAATGTGAGCTTACCTCTCAGTGGGATGTCGCCCCTTCATATTAGGGGTCAGTGCCTTTCATGGTGTCGGCACCATGGAAATAATCGTCTGTGTCCTGCTCAGCCAAGCCCAGGGCTAGGACGACCCAGATGACTGCCCCCGGCCCTGCCCTGTGAGAGTGCAGTGGCTTGCGTCATCCCAGTGAGCCAGGAAGTGGCCTCTCCTGCTGGCAGGAAGGGGAGGAGCCAGCACTGCCTTGTGGAGGTGACATGGGCTCCTGTGGCTCAACCACCAGCACATGCCTGAGATGGCAGGCCACCCCGTGTGGGCCAGGCACAGAGCTTGGCAAGCAGGGCGCAGTTGGATTTCAGGCCCCGTTGCTCCTCTCGGCCAGGTGGCACACAGAGCCAGACTGTAGTTGTCACCCATATCCTGGAAGCCACAGACCACAGTGCACAGTGGTGTTTGCACACTCACCCTTTGAAGATGTTTTGCCCTTGCATTCTCCATGGAGGTGGAGAGACAAGAGGAGGAGTTGTAGCCTCTCGGACCTGACAGGGCTCCCAGGCATCCTGCTCACCCTGGTGCCCCCCTCCAGCCTGCGGTGCGGCCTTCTGTGATGGGATACTCACCACCCCAGCCAGCTGGGATTTTTCAGAGCTATTCCTGTCCTCTGGGCCTGGCATTGCCCTCAGGGAGGCCATGTGCCGCTGTGCGCTCTTAGGCAGGTGGGCTACTTTAGGCAGACTGAGGCCTTGACTAGAAGCATGTCTGTTGACTAGTGTGTTCTCCTGTGCTCTGGCAGCTGAGGGTTTGGCGAATGGGGCTGTTCTGTGCAGGGCCCCAGATCACAACTGGGGCTCCTCTTGCGTGTAGAGCAGCCCATGGGCATCAGGAAAGTCCTTCCCAGATGTCAAGTAGGTAGGACAGCTGCTAGTTCAAAGTATGCATGCAGTCTTCACAGGTTGTGGCCAGGGAGGTGGCAAAGCCAGAGGTGGGCGGTGGGCTGTCTGCAGTCCATGGACTGGCTGCCCCCCTTTGGCTGGCTTCCCCGGCACAGGTAGTTTGCCTGAGCGGAGACGACGCTTCAGGTCGATTGTTCCAGTTGGAAAGGGCTACTGCTGTCAGAAGTAGGTGGAAATGCTTCACCTTGTCTTCAGGGTGATGTGACCTCATCTTTCCCCCGTACGTGTGTACTGTACTCAGCTACACACAAGCACACCCACCTCTTAAACGGGCGTCTGCATGCATATATGTTCAGGTATGTGCTTACACATGTAGATGCCCTCACACATTTGGACATCTCCCAGTGCACACGCATGAGATATTCCTACAGCCTCACACACAAACCCAACAACACACTTGGACATACCTGTGCAGGCATCCACACAAGGTCTGATTCACGGGCAGGCTCTGGAATAACTGGGCCAGGGCAGCCTGGGGTTCCCAGAGCTCAGATCCTCAGGCTCCAACCCCACCCCATGCAGCTGTCCTGACCTTGGCGTTATAGGTTTGGGCCTAGGTCTCGTGCATGTGTCTTAGACTAGAAACAAAGTTAAGTGGTTGGGGATCCCTACTTGTGCTCTGCCTTACTTGGCGGCAGAGCTGGTCTGTGTGAGATGACGCTGCCCGTCCCAACGTCATAGGTAGGGGCTCAAGGATTTGATGCCCTGCAGCCGCCCACACTGTGTCTGTGGCCAGGGAAAGGGCCTGGTGGCCGGCTGCTGGGCTGTGCGTTGTTGTGCTGTGTCTGCCCTGCGCACATCTGCACCCAGCCCTAGCCACGTCCCGAGGGACTGGTCGGTGTCATAGTTTCACTCTCCCAAGTGAGGGACCTTCAGTCCTCTTTAAGTGGGGGGGGGTGGGCAATGTCAGCATTTCCACTTTACCACCTGGAGAGCCAGGAGTTTGCCTTAAACAGATGGGGAGAGAGTCTGCTTCGGAAGACCCAACCTCCACCAGAAGGGACGGAAAGATGGAGCTGGAGGGACAGGCCCTTGGGTCTGAAGCCCAGCCTCGGGCCTGGCTTGTGCCTGATGCCCCTGGATCTCAGTCAGGCCTGGCCCTGCTCATGGGCCCAAGGGGAGTGTCTCCTCTATATTTACTGGGGCAGGGCGGACTGGGAAGTCCTTGGGGAGCAGGCATCCCAGCAGGAGATAAGTCCCCAAAGCGGCAGAAAGATGGCTCATGGCTTCCTGTCTCAAGCTGGTTCCCAGATAGTAGCTTCACCCTTCCTCCCCCTCCCATGCCCAGCAGCCATGACGGGAGGGGTTTAAAGAGACCAGACGTTGCTGGGGGTGGCCTCTGGGCTGTCCTGGCTCCTTGTGGGCAGGCCCTGAATACTCGTCTCTCCGTCCGCAGTGTCTTAGATGATGAGGGCAGCAACCTGAGGCAGCAGAAGCTTGACCGGCAGGTGAGTGAGGCTGGAGCCGGGCGGAAGGGTGGTGAGCACTGGCTGTCCCGGCCAGAGTCTGGGCTGGGGTCTCCGAGGGCCGGGGGGAGGGCTGTCCTGCTTCCTGGGGTGATCCTGTTTGGTGGGGAGAGGGGGCCCTCCCAGGAGAAGAGAGGCGAGCTCTCTCCTTTACCAGCTCGGCATTAGCACTGCCCCGGCATCTGGGGCTTCTGCCGGCAGGCAGCTTGGGTGACCGCAGTTGGACGTCTGTGCTGTGATCCTGCCAGGGCAGCTGCCTGGGCTGACACTTGCCGGCTTCCGCTGGACCCCACGTCTTGGGGCACCAAGAACATGAGGCCAGAGTGGGCTATGGACCGCACTGTGACCTCTAGAACTGAGCCGAGCGAGCAGGTCCTCTCCGGTCCCAGTCTGGGCGCCTTCCCTTGGGTGAGGCGGTCGCCCTCTCGGGGCCCGCCAACCCCGGTGCTTGTCCGCTGCCTCTGTAGCGCGCCCTGCTGGAGCAGAAGCAGAGGAAGAAGCGCCAGGAGCCGCTGATGGTGCAGGCCAACGCCGACGGGCGGCCCCGGAGCCGGCGGGCCCGGCAGTCGGAGGAGCAGGCCCCCCTGGTGGAGTCCTACCTCAGCAGCAGCGGCAGCGCCAGCTACCAAGGTACCCCCGCCCTCGGGACAGCCTGGGGAGGCCCCTGCGCTGCAGCTTTAGGCCCCGGCACTGCTTTGGGCAGCCCCTCCGGGACTTCCTGCTGACCTGGGTAGGTGGGGGGCTCATCCTGTCAGGGGTGCCCAGGCCGAGCACGGCTCCCAGCCCAGGTGCGCAGCTGAGCGGGGCAGGCGGAGGGAGGCTGGGACCTGGAGCCCTGGGCTCCTGAGCCAGGTGCTGGGGCCAGAAGGTACAGCTTGATGGACCCGGGAGTTCAAAAGCCCAGGTTTCTGATCTGAGACATTTCCCTGGGAGCAGGAGGCAGCTCCCAGGAGCAGAAGGGTCAGCTCCCGCCAGCATTCTGCCTCCTGAGAGGGGTCCATCTCAGCTTCCTGCCTGCCCAGTGCCTCTTGTGACAGACACCTGTTGCCTCCCCGCCCTGGGCTCCCCAGCCCTCAGTGCCCTGGCTTCCGGCCTGCAGGTGCCTGCACGGAGCCGTGGTAGCCAGCAGCCTCCCGTCTTCGTACACTCTGGTTCTCAGCAGAGTGCCCTGGGCAGGGGACTCCCTGCAGCTCATCCTGGGCGCGGGGACGGGGTGGCTCCGTTGCAGCCCAGTGCTCAGCACCCTCCGTCCTGCTCAGGACCCCAGGCTGAGCGGAGGGTTGGTCTCTCTGAGCCTGAAAGGAGGACTCAGACTCAGTCCCCACTGCCCCCTGCTGGTGCCAGCAACCACGGTGGCTTCTCCATCAGCTAGTGACTCTAAGAAGGTTGCAGGCATCTGGCTTTTGCAGCTGGAAGCAGCCACGGTGTTCCCCTCCTCTGCGGCTTCCTCAGGGCCTGCTGCCTCCAGCCACTTCAGTCTATTGGTCGTTGCCTCGCCTCGGGGCCCCTTCACAGCAACGCCCCTGTGTGCTTCAGTTCAGCAGCTGGGGCCACAGCTGGTGTGTCTGTGCTCCACCTGAGAAGCCCTTCAGAGGAGGGGACAGTCTCTGGGAGGCAGTCCCAGCTCTGCTGCACATGGAACTGGCCTCCGGCCCCACCCTAACCTGGCCGCCTTCTCCGCACGCTTTGTCTGTGGGTGCTGCCCCAAGGGTGGCGGAAGTGCCTTGCAGAGAAGGCCCCCGCTGTTCTGCATCCAGTGGAGGCTGGCATCACTGCCCCGGCCTTGCCAAGCCTGGCATCTGGCCATCCAAGGCTACCCGTGGGAGGGGAGCCTGCTCCTGGGACTTCGGGCCCTGCCAGTTCGCGCCAGAGCCAACGTCTTGAGGCTTTGAGAGAGTCTGGCAGGTCACAGCTGTGCGGTCACTTTGGCAGGTGTTTCTTGAGCACCGACTGTGTGCCGGGTAGGACCAGCCCCGCAGAAAGACTGCAGCCCCTCTGAGACAGAGCGAACGGTCCAGGTCAGAAGACAGCTTGCTCGCTTGTCATCTGCTCGCTGGTCCCCGTGAGCGAGTCACTTACCTTCTCTGGGTCCGTTTCCTGCCCTGAAAAGTGAGGAAAATTGTGTCTCAGGGCTTTGAAAGTTGAAGCAGCCATGGTGTGTTCCAAGAGCCAGTAAGCTGAATGCTGTCCCCCGCTGAGACTCCAGACCGGGCTGAGTCTTCACGGGACCGGGCTTCCCCAGCTCTGCGGAGGCTGCTTACCCAGCTGGCTGACCTGGGATTCCGGTTTCCAGGAGCCCCGCCCGCCCTGCCCCCTGTGGTCTCCGCTGCCTCCTGCTCTGCCCTCTGCTGGCTCTTGGTGTTACATACAAGGGGATCATTCTCAGAGGAAGATGAGGGAGTTTGACATAAGTCAGAACTGACAGTTTATCCCAGTGATGAGTTTCTGACCTACTGGCCATGCTCATTCACGTTGTATATTTACCCAGTGCTTAAATATTTATTGAGGGTCTATTCGTGTCGGGCTCTGGATTAGAGGCTGGGGGTCCAGGGTGAGCACACACGGATGTGGTCTCTGTTCTCTTATGGACCTTAAGGTCTAGGAGGAGAGAGAGAATGAAATAGATTGTTATAGGTGTGCTTTGCAGAAAGAAGCCGGGCCCAGTGAGTGAATGGCAGAGAGCCTGCTCCCAGGCTAGCGGCCAGAGAAGGGCTTCCCCGAGGAGATGATGTCTGAGCTGGAATCTGCGGGATGAATGGGAGTTAGTGGGAGCGTGGGCGGGAGCAATGAGGGCGGTTCAGGCGGTGAGACAGCAAGAGCAAGGCCCCGTGGCAGGAGGGAGTCCAGGACGTACAAGGCACTGGAAGAGCCTGGTGTGCCTGGGACGTGGGGTGCCCCGGAGCTGAGGAGTGTGCAGTTAGGCCGAGGGGAAGGCCAGACTTGCAGGAGGATGTCGGTGGTCATCGTAAGAGCACTGAGAAACCACCCAAGGACCTTGAGCAGATTGGGGTTCTGATGTGTGGAGAGCGTGGAGACACCCAGCAGTGGCCCTTCCGAGACCCCGCTGTTGGCGTGCGGCTCCTGGTGTCCGTTATTGCCCTGCCTCGGGCTCATCCCGTGGGGCCAGTGCAGCTCCCTGGGGTGCTGGCCCTCGCTGTGGTCTCTCCCAGGGGCTGCAGCTTTTCTGTCACCCACCGTTTTCGATGGCCCACATTCTTCCAGACGCTCTCCCTCCCCCTCCCAGACTGCTCTGCTTCTGGGTTGGCCGTGGTGTTGACTTATCACCCTGCAGGTGTTGGGGTGGTGCCGCCTCCTTCCCTCTTGGCCTGCCTGGCAGAGACAGCGTGTGGAGGCCCTGGCAGGGCTTGGCCAGTGGTGGGGGAGCTGGGAAGTGTTGTGCTGGAGCTCTGGTCTCACCTTGCGCCCGTCTCTCTCTCTCTCTTGCTCTCTCCTGAGCAGTTCAGGAGGCCGACTCGCTTGCCAGTGTGCCACTGGGAGCTGCCCACCCCACAGCACCAGCCTCAGCCAAGAGAACCAAGGCAGCCGCCGCAGCGGGGGGCCAGGGCGCGGCCTCTGGGAAGGAGAAGAAGGGGAGGCACAAAGGTTGGCTTGCCCTCACTACCGGCCTCCTTAGGAGGCCCAGCCCCCTCTGTGGGGTTGGCAGGAGGCTTATCCTCCAGACTTCGGGGTGAGGGACCGGGTGGGAGGCCTTGGCGAGGGCCCTATGTGGCACTCAGGGCTCCGTTCCCCAGCTGGCTCACAGGCCCCCTCTCGCTCCCGCGGCACCGGGCTGGCCTGTGGGTGTGGGCAGGCCTCGCGTGCTGCCAGGAAGTGAAGTCCAGCTCCCCACCCGGGGGCCTGAGCGCCTCTACCTCCGCCCTGACCAGGACACTCCCTCCGGGGGGCTCACTGTCTCCCGGCAGCCCGTCCCCACCTTGGGCAGTGCTCAGGCATCTCATGGGCTTCCTCGACTCTTCCCTGCTCCCAGTTCCACCCTCTGGGCCCCACAGACCAGTCTGTTTCCTCTGCTCCTGCCTCTCCAGAGAAGATCCCTGGAGATCAAGGACAGTTACAGGGGCGCCTGCCCTGAGTCCTGTCTCTGCTGGCTAGACACCCTGCTCCTCAAGCCTTGCACACGGAGTGGCTTCCGGGCCTCTGGGTCGTGGTTGGACAGTGGTGTGTCAGGGTCCGTGGGCTTGTGGAGCTGACCGCAGCATTCTGGGTAGAGCCTTGCTTCTGGTCCTGAAGCTGTGGCAACTTGGGCAGGAAGGTTGACGGGGGATGGGAGCCCCTCCATCCGGGAAAGCAAGTGTATGCCGACCTGTCTTTTTTGAGGGGCCCTGTGTGTTTTAACAACGTATGTGAGTCTGCGTGTGTGAGGGAGAGAGATCAGCATTGACGACGTGGAGCTGGCCGCGTCCGTGCCGAGTGGTGGCCTTGCTGTGTCGGATCCAGCCTCGTTCTCCGTCTTGTCCTTTTCACTGTGCAGTTGGTTTTGGAGCTGGCTGCTGTCTGCCTGGGATGTGAGGCATTTCAGTCCTACCCTCGGCCACAGATGTGGGGGAATGGCAGAAGAAACGGAGCCCATGCCCCTTCCTAGCTCACTGATCATTAAGAGGCTGACAGACAGCTGTCATTCATTTTTAAAAAATCGGTTTTGCCAGTGAAGTTTTCAGAGGGTCCCCCCATTCTTCCCTCACCCTCTTCCTGGACATCTGAGAATCCAGGCTCTCCCCCCACCCTCCCCACCCCTGGATGGGACTCAGGAGTGTCCATGGCCTGCAGGCACCGGCGGGCCAGCAGCACTGGCAGAAGACAAGTCCGAGGCGCGAGGCCCCATGCGGATCCTGACTGTGGGCCAGTCAGACCACGCCCGGGACGAGGGGGAGACAGCCGCTGGTGGGGGCACACGGCCGAGCGGGCAGGACATCCGTGCCACGATGCAGAGGAAGGGTGAGCCCCGTGGGGGTCCAGTGACGCCCCCAAGCCCAGCCCCAGGTTCTCAGATGCACCTTTCTTGGGGAGCGTGACTCTCCTGTGTCTGTTCCAGCCCCTCCCAGGCCCTGGTGTGGGGCACACTCGGAGAGCAATGAGAAACTTGGGCAGGGAGGGGCCCCTGATAAGGCTGAGTTAAGGGAAGCAGTGTGAACTAAGGTAACCGACCAGCCCACAGCCCAGCCCTGTCTCTCCCCATCCCCATCTGCCCCCAGGGAGGCCCAGGTTTGGGGACAGGTTTCCTTTCCCTTTGGTTCCTTTGAAAAAGCTCCTGCTTGCTAAACGTGCCCCCTCTCTGTCTGCTGAGCTAGGGGGAGCAGGGCCAGGAGGCTGAGAGGCAAGGCAGATCCTCTCAGGAAACCTGCTGCCCACATCGTTTCCCCACCATGGGATAGCTTCCTGGAGAAAGGGCTGTTGAGGCACCTTGAGGCTGGAGATGGCATCCCAGGTGTGAAGAAGCACGTAGCCAGGGGGCCCAGGCAGGCTTTGGAGAGGAGTTGCTGGGCCCCATGCATCAGGCTGAGTAACGAGTCGGGCCTTTCCCGAGATTTCACGGCCTGTGCTAGCCAAGGCCTCTAGTAGGCCTGAGGCCAGAAGTGGAGGCTCCCAGTGCAGGGTCAGCTCAACTCAGGCCTTGCTACACAGAGACAGGGCACCCTGACCGCTAGAGAGGGAGGGTCTGATGGCTGAAGCTGGGAGGGCGGCTGCACCTGGGGATAGGGACCAGCCCCAGCTCTCGTACGCACCAGAGAGAAAGCGTCCTTGTGTGCATCTGGATGTATGTGTGGGAGTGTGTGGATGCACGTGTGTACACGCAGCTCTGCATGTGTATGTCTGTGTGTGTATGGGTGACTCAGACAGAGCTTGGGAACCGGTGACCGGCTGTGCCTGTGTGACCACCCGTCCCTTCCCGCCCCTCTGCCTGGCCCAGGCGTCTCCAGCAGCGTGAGCTTCGAAGAGGAAGAGGAGGATGAGGACGAGGACAGCTCCAGCTCCTCCCAGCTGAACAGCAGCCCCCGCCCCAGCTCTGCGACGAGCAGGAAGTCCCTCAGGGTGAGTGAGGAGGGCCCTGCTCAGCAGAGGGCAGGCGGCAGTGTCTCCCAGGTGGGAGGAACATGAATGTGAAGGGACGGAGGGCTGGCTTTTCTGGGCCAGGGGCTGGGCCCAGGGGCCTATCAGGAGCTTCTCCGGCCTGGGCTCTTCTGTCCTCCCGGTCTCTTCAGCCCGGCTGGGGGGTGGGGGGAGCTGGCGTTGGACAGGATGGCCCCTGAGAACCTGCCCACTTCCTCCTTCCCCACCCCCAGGGCTGCTGAGGTGAGGGAAGGGCTAGGAAGCTAGCTGCTGGTCCCAGGGCCAGGATAGCTGGGTCCACATCCCAGGGGGCCTGCCCTGTCTCCCACCACGACCACGTTGGGGCAGCTTTGGATCCCAGACCACCAGTTTCAGCCGCTCAGGGTCCCTGGGGCTCAGGCTTACTCCTCTCTCCTCCATAGGAGGCAGCCTCAGCCCCCAGCCCCCCAGCCCCAGAGCCGTCGGTGGATGTTGAGGTCCAGGATCTTGAGGAGTTCGCCCTGAGGCCGGCCCCGCAGGGGATCACCATCAAGTGCCGCATCACACGGGACAAGAAGGGCATGGACCGGGGCATGTACCCCACCTACTTTCTGCACCTGGACCGCGAGGATGGGAAGAAGGTGAGGTTGGCTTGGACACACGGTTTCACCCTGTGGGCTTGAAGTCCTGGGGGCTGGAATGGGACTGAAGCCTCAGCTCCAGCACTGACCTGCCAGTTCCCCCAAAGAGACAGAAGCCTCCGTGCCTGGTCAGTGTATCTGTGTGTGCACACGTATGTTCAAGAGCTGAAGCAAGGGAGTCACTCGTGAGTGCAGGTGTGTGAGTGGCACCCGTGATTGTGTGTGGACCGGAGGCCGGGCCTGGAACATGACCCTGCTCCACCCCCAAGGTGTTCCTCCTGGCGGGAAGGAAGAGAAAGAAGAGTAAAACTTCCAATTACCTCATCTCTGTGGACCCAACAGACTTGTCTCGAGGAGGGGACAGCTACATCGGGAAACTGCGGTACGCGCACTCCCCCAGAGGCCGGTGGGGGTGGGGCAGGCAGGGGCAGGCTCTGTAGAGGGCATCTCCTGTCCCCGAGGGAGATCCAGGCCAGGGGTCGGATCTTCTCCCAAAGTCGTGTCTATCAGATCAACCATAGGCCCAGGTCTGTGCCAGCCTAGAGCCGATTTGAAGATGGGCCTCACACACCCTACCCTAAGCTGCTCCCAGGCAGAGGGGACACAGGCCCGCCATGAGGGTTGGATCAAACCCTAGGATGTCAGTGATGACGTAGGCCACCGTGGAAGAGCCGCCTTAGCTCCATGGTCAGTGCCAAGGGGCATGGCTGAGAGTGAGCCCTTGAGGGAAGAGAAAGCAGCCTTAGGGTGGGGGAAAAGGCTCTGAGCTAGGTCTCAGGTGAGGGAAGAGTGCCCGATTTGGGAGCATAAATCAAGCTTAGCAGTCAGGAGCTAAAGCTGGAGATGGGGCTGGACCAAAGCTCACAGGCTGAATGGGACAGAGCAGAACATCTCCACCCTCTACGGGGTGCTGAGTCCCCTCTGCAGTCTTGTCAGATGCCACTCTGGTGGCTCACCTCCCGTGTGGGGAGCCACTCCCGTTCCTCCAGGGAGACTTTCTGTGGAACTCAGATTTCCCTGAACTGAACCGAGATGCTCTTTGATTAAACTCAGAGCAAGTCGAGGCCTTCTGTCCAAGAAGCGCCTTCAAAGATGGGGGTTCCGTGAGCAGTGTGCCCCCAGGTCCGCTCCTGGCCCAGCCCAGAATACTTTGCAGGCTCCTCACAGGACAGCCTCTGAACTGCTCCATGCCTTGGGGCACAGGGTGCATGACCCTGTACTGATGCGTGCCTGTCCTTCAGGTCCAACCTCATGGGCACAAAGTTCACCGTTTATGACAATGGAGTCAACCCTCAGAAGGCATCATCCTCTACTTTGGAAAGTGGAACCTTACGTC
The DNA here is from genome assembly GCF_965194825.1 of Balaenoptera physalus. Lineage (NCBI taxonomy): Eukaryota > Metazoa > Chordata > Mammalia > Artiodactyla > Balaenopteridae > Balaenoptera > Balaenoptera physalus. Next base: position 66,067,821 of record NC_138889.1, read on the forward strand.
AGGAGCTGGCTGCTGTATGCTACGTGAGTCATGGGCTCCCAGGTCTCTGGTCTCCAAGTTAGATGTGACACTCAGGACTTGCTACCTGTCTGTGGCCTATCCCGTCTACCTTTATGGGCAGACATGGAGGCGTGGTGGAGTGGCCCCTGCCTGGGACAGGACACAGCTGGCCATCTGCCTGGCAAGTTCTGGGGACTAGGCCTGGCTCTCTGAAGCCCAGCCTGGATGCCTCCTGGAAAGGAGGAGGCAGAAGGCCTGGGTTCCTGTTGGTGCAACCTTCCAATCCTCCCTCCGGTGTTCAGGTCCTGAATGGACTGTAAGGCCCTTTGCATAATCATCTCACTGAATATTCAACCTAAGAGCTCCATCCTATCTTCTAGATTGTATAGATGAGGAAATCGAAGATCAGAGGTTGAGTCACTTGCCAATGTCACACAGCTCATAGATGACCAAACTGGAATATAAACACAAAGGATTTCTCCATCTCATTTCAGAATGAGGGACTGGTACCATCAGCCTGGGAATGCATAGCTGTTTTGTATGGTCCAGTGGTGCCACCTGCTGGTCGGCTTTGGGGAGGCAGTCTGACTCTCTTCAGATACTGAGCCCCAGGTGCTGTTGGAGGCCCTGAAGAGATAGTAGTGAACAAAGAGACAAATATAGACCCGTATGGGATGTGAACCCCTAGTGGGGAGATAAACTATAAAACAGTCATATAAGCAAAGTAAATACATTCTGATAAATAGTAAGAAGAAAAAAATAAAGCAGGGAAGAGGGCTATGAATGTCCTTTTAGGAAGGATGGCAGGGAGGGCCCCACCGAGGTAGTGCTTAGGTAAAGTCCAGAAGGAAGTGAGAGCCAGCTGTGCAGGTGTCGGGGAGAACACAGCGAGTGCAAAAATCCTGGATGCCTGGCATGCAGGGGGAATAGCAAGGAGGGCAGAGAATGCAGGGCAGTGAAGAGAGGGGGTAATGGGGCCATATTACTTGAGGCCTTGCAGGTCGAGGTAAGACCGTTAGCTTTTACTCTGAGTGAACTGAAGAGGAAAATGATCTGACTTACCAGGACCACTCACTGCTGTGTGGAGAACAGATGACGGGGAGGAGGGCGGGGGGGTGAGGAAACAAGGAGTCCAGCTAAAGGCCAGTACTGTGATCTTGGTGAGAGATGGTGGTGGTGAAAAGTGGTTGAATTCTGAATATAATTTGCTGATGGATTAGAAGTGGGGTGTGAGGGAGAGGGGGGAGTCAAGTATGACTCCAAGTAGTTAGAGCAGATGGAAGAATTGAGACACTCCTAACTGGAGCAAGGACTGTGAGAGAAGCTCACTTGGGCAGAGTGGAGATTCAGGAGCCCACTTCCAGACATGGTAAGTTTAGAGGTGCCTATTAGACATGTGAGTGGTGAAAGCTGCTCATCTTTATTCCCTCCCCCCAGTCTCTCCAGTAGGTAAGTTGAGTCCTCAGATGGCCAGTGTTGAGTTCTCTGTCTCTATTTCCTAGGAAACAAATGTTTTAGGTTTCAAGGGGCCGCGGAAGATGAGTGTGGTTGTCCCAGGCATGACCATGGTTCACGAGAGAGTCTCTATCCGGCCCCGCAACGTGAGTCTCTGCCCCATCCCACCCGCCTTCCCCATTATCCCAGCGTCTGCATGAGCATCTAAGGGCAGAACTCCAGCTGGTGTGTATGCGTGGCAGAGACACAGTGTGAGAAGCCCTGGAGGTCTAGGGAACTCTAAGGACTCCCACCCCTGGGGCAGATCCCTCTTTGGGGTGGTCATGGTGCCAAGGCCTGGGCCTGGCTCAGCTGAGGCTGCCCTCCCAGGAGCATGAGACGCTGCTAGCACGCTGGCAGAATAAGAACACGGAGAGTATCATTGAGCTGCAGAACAAGACGCCTGTCTGGAATGATGACACACAGTCCTACGTACTCAACTTCCACGGGCGCGTCACTCAGGCCTCCGTGAAGAACTTCCAGATCATCCACGGCAATGACCGTGAGTGTTTCTGCCCTTATTACTGTCCACGTGATACCCGGGGCCCTTAGCTCAGGGTTCAGCTCACCTAGCCCTGCCCGTAGAGGTCAGAGTTTAAGGACATGGATTATACGGCTTAGATTAGATGTAAAAAACTTTCTAACCATAATGACCGGGAGGCCCTGGAGGAACCTTCTCTGGAGCCCTGACCCTAGATTCTGTGCACTCAGCAGAGTCTTGGGCGTGGGAACACCCTCTGAATGGACTTCCTTTCTTCTTCCCTGTCTCCTGGTGTTTGTATGTATCTTTCTCCTTTGCCACCTGTTCCATCTCTCCTGCCACTTCTCCCAATTGGTCTGTGTTTTACCTCCTTTGGGATTCTCTTGGCTTCTCTGCTTCTCGCTTTCTCTTCCCTCTTGTGATTTGGGTGTCTGTCCTTCCCCATCTCCGCCATCCCTGCTCTGCCCTTCTGTCTCTGTCCACGCTTGTGCCTGGCTCCAGCGGACTACATTGTGATGCAGTTTGGCCGTGTAGCAGAGGACGTGTTCACCATGGATTACAACTACCCATTGTGTGCGCTGCAGGCCTTTGCCATTGCCCTGTCCAGCTTCGACAGCAAGCTGGCCTGCGAGTAGAGGCCGCCTCGTGCCCTCTGGGGTTGCCCAGCCTGGAGTGGAGCTGCCTGCCTGCGGAGACAGCCCTGCCGACCCCCTGTACATAGGCCTCGTGCCAGGTGACCCTTTGGCTCTCAGTGGGCTCCCGGGCCCAGCCATCCAGGAACTGGCTCCTGCGCCTCCACTGCTGAGGCAGAGGAGTGGGGGATATGAAGGGACCAGCGTGAATTCTTTCTGTGCCCCAAGATCAACACACACACCCCCCACCCTTGGGTTAGTATCCTGCTGCAGTCATGTTTGCCAAGCTGAGCAGCCTCTTCAGCCGGGGAAGCAGGAAGAGGTGTAGAGGGAGAGGAAGCACAGTGCAGGGCTGCTGGGGCCCAGCCATGCACTCAGCCCAACTGTGAGGGGCACAGCGAGTGTGGTGTGTTAGTGTAAGTGTTAGGGCACACCTACTTTACAGAGCAGAGGGCTGGGTAGCCAAGCCTGGCCCTTACAACTACAGGAAGTCCTCCAGCTTCAGAAGGCCTCAGCTGGGCCTGGGAAGAGTTACGGGGATGGGGAAAGGTGAGTGGCAGGACCTTGCCAGGGTTGCAGGGGCCCGGCTGTGGCTGTGGGAAGTGGCTGGTGGCCTAGGGTTTGAGCTCATTTGATTTCTCTGTGTGCACAGAGGCGGCAGGAGGCCAGCCCCCAAGGTCAGATCTCTTAGAGGATGGGGCCTGCAGGACGCAGGCTCAGCGTACAGGCGGCGCATGGGGACAGGGCTGTCCTGGAGCTCCGTCAGCTGCCCCGGGAGCTCCCTGCTGAGCAGTCCCTGCACAAACCCCAGGACACCAGCCCCAGTCTGCACACAGGTAGGCGTGCCTGGAGCTCCTGTCTGTGCTTCAGCTCCCACTGCAGTCAGCCTAGGCTGTGGTCGCTGAGGGCTTGTATGTGGTTGTTCTTAGCTGGGAATGGGACAGGGTAAGGAGAGCAGGAAATGTTTTAGAACCACAAGCGATCAGAGGTGGCAGGACCCTGAGAGAGCATCTAGAAAATAGGACTTGCCCTGGGTCACCTGGCTGGTTAGGGGCAGAGTTCGGAGTTTCAGCTCCCTTGATTTCCTTGTTTCCACCATCCCCCAAGAAACTGCTCTCTCTGACCTTCCTAGGGCACAGTCTGCATGCCCGTGCACCTGATTCCAGAGACTTAGAAATGTCAAGAGGTGGTGAAATTGAAACCATTTCAGTGGGAAATTGGGCAGTTCCCTGCTGAAAGCTGTCTGGATTTTTGCATGTCTGTCTGATAGGGACTGGCCTGTGCCTGGCTCCTCCCCGAGGGCAGGCCTTAGCAAGGCTGCTGCCCGTTTTGCTATCTAGGTGTGACAGGTGGGTTGTGAGTGCTCAGGGCTGCGCCTGATCTCTCTCTACCGCCCTCCTCCTTGGATGGCACCATCTACTCTGAAGACTTGGAAAGTCTTGCATATTTGTCATTTACCCTGACAGAGGCTACTCGCCCAGATGGAGATCAGAAATCAGTGGGAAGCAAGCAAGAGTTGTTCCCCACTTCAGAGTAGATCTGCTTGGAAAGACTACATAGAAGTTGGTTTTTTAAAAAGTAAAAATCATACTTTAAACATGTTAGCAAGGCTCTGAGGTGAAGTTGTTTTGACTTCAGTGGGAGTAGTATGCTCTCATTTCCTGGTAATCTGGGTTTTCCTACGTTGAGTGCTTAAAGCAAGGCATTCTTGTTCTAGCAGGGATCTGCCCACACCTGGGGCATGTCTCTGTGAGAGGCCCCTCCAGTGATCCAGGTTTTGTTAACATGGTCTAGTTTCTAGACAGCTCTTGACTTGGGGCCATCTTTAGGGCACTAGAACTTTCTATACTGGAGCTGTTCCACTTGCCAATGAAATACTGTCGTGCCGTCCTCCTTTCCATAGTCCCAGTTTGGCTCTTCCTCTCTTGACTTTGAAAAGAGAGACCTGCTGACATTTAGAATGATGGAAAGTAGATGATCCCTGAAGTCTAGTCAAGCTGTTTCTCTGGGTCAATGATTTTAAGGTAGAACAGGTTGATTCTGGATCCTCATGAGAGAGGGGATCCTGGTGGCAGAGTGGAAAATTCATTAGATAGAAGCACAATGGAAAACTAGTCCCCTGCTTTCTCCTCTAGTACACAGGGGAGAGGGTTGACAGATGTTTTGGTAGGGTCAGGAATGTGGCCTGAGAGTTCCAGCCTGGGCATGGAAAAGGGTAGCTCAGCAACAAAACCCTCTGTTGGGCATTGAGTGACAAGCAGTAGCACTCGAGTCACCTTCTTAAGACCCCATTCTTGGTGATGCTGGTTTTCCTTGACCACTGGCCTCATAGCCATGGGCCCAAAGACTCATAAAGCTGCCAGGGCCCCTGGAGACCACTTGGGCTCAGCCTCTCCCACAGTAAGAGTTCTTGCCCTTCATACTCTCTAACCAGATGGTCCTTGGTTGGGCAGGGAACTTGGTGATGGAATGAGCAGTCCCTAAGGGTGTTGGGTAGCTGGGACATTAGGCAGCTCCTCTGTAACTGCTCCTAGCTCTAACTCCTCCTGGGGCCACACCCCCAAACTCTATGCCCTCTGCCCCCAAACAGTTCTACAGAGCAGTGAAGTTCACTTCCCTAACTCTTCCCCAATTCTGGCTTTTCTTTCCTTCTGGCTCCAAGGTGCTCTGTGTCTGTCTGTGTGTCTGTGTGTCTCTGCGTGTATTTGGGGCAAAGGGCAATCTGTGAACAATCAATTGAGGTTTCCTATTACAATCATATTTCTACAGATGAATAGGAAAGGAATAAGGATGTAGTTATGATCACCGGTGGATTTTGTTCATTTCATGCTCTTTGATCAGAAAGTATAATTTGGAAAGTACCAACTCTTTCTCCCAAGGTTCTCCAAGGAAGACACCATCCCAAAAAGTTTAGTTCTTCAGTTCCCACTTTGCATTACCTGAAGAAATTGGTGTGTTGCATGTGTGCTTTTGGATGAATTTGAACTTATTCTAGTTGAATGTGCCTTAAAAACCATGACACTAATTCAGAACGAGCATGTAAGGTCCAGACCCATGCTGAGGACAGGTGTTAAAAGCCAGGGAGTGTGATAATCACAGGCTAGAAGACAACAATCACAGGCTAGAAGACAACAATCACAGGCTAGAAGACAACAATCACAGGCTAGAAGACAACAATCACAGGCTAGAAGACAATTTGGGGCCCACCTCCTTCAGTGACAAGGGCAACAAAACTGTAGAAGCAGACATCTTTCTTTGCTCTGGAAATGGTGGGGCATTTACTTCTAAATGAATTTACCATATATTTAGAGGCAGTTCTGAATTTAACAAGCCACAGTGATGACTTCAAACTAAGATGCTTGTGCTTTCCTTACAGTGAGGGGAGAGGCTGGGCTGGCTGTGTCCACGGCTTTGTTATGCAAGCACAAATTCCATCTCCTAGATGGAGTCCCTGGCTTTGCCTTCCTGTGGTTAACACTGGCCTGTCCCTCTCTACAATTCTTCACCCCAGCTGAGATACCCCTGTGACCTCAGGATGCCAGGTGGCCCTCAGAGCACATTTTTCCAGATAGCTGAATGAGTCTGCTTGCTTCTGGTGCCCAGCACTGAGTGGGGCCTGACTCCACTGCACTCAGGGCCCAGCGTTGGGACCCTACACTGCCCTGGGCCCTGGCTTGTCGAACTGTAGCAGCCCCAGGAACAGGCCAGAGGATGGGCTCTTGTTTGAGTTTAGTGGTCACCTGTCCTTCCCATACCTCCTGTTTGTAATTTTCTGTCATCTCAGGATATGGGGGGAAAGGTACAGCAGAAGTATTTGGGACGGGTTTGGTTTTTGAATTTTCCAACCAAGTTGAGAGGCAGGTTGGTCTTACAGAAAGCACTACTGCACTTAGTAACCATGTGATTTTGAGCAAACCACGTGATTTTTCTAGGTCTGTTTTCTCACCTACAAAATAAGGAGGTTGGACTGTCACAGCTTGCAGTAGGATTCAGGGTGAATGAAAGTTGATCCTTGCTTTCATCACTTTCTAGCTCATCACCGTGCCTTTTTTCTTTCCTAAGAAAGACGTCACACCCCTTTCCTCTTCTCTTCTGTTGTCCCTCCCTCCTTCCCTATCAAGGTCCAGGCAGAGCTGGAGATTAGGCCGAGATCCAGAATTTCCTAGAGAGTAACAGAGTGGCTTAGAAAGGGAAGCCCGACTCTGGCCTCTTTAATCCTGCATTTGGTGACTAAGGGGACTTAGGATGGTGACACTTCTCTTGTTGGGAGCATACATTTAGCCAGTTTTCATAATGCCTAGAATGTGTATGTCTATTTGCACAAGATTGTCTTTTCCTATTTTGGAGTGGTCAGACATTTTATTTTTGTTCAAAATCATCAAGTTTTAGACAAACTTGCAAAACTGTGCTTTTATTAAGTGACTTTTTGAATAAACTCTTTGGTATTCTGGAGCAAATGTATTTATTTATTGGTATGTGCAATGACAAAGTTGGTATTTTCCCATGTTGACATTATGTATGTTGTAGAACTTAGTGTTTGTCTAAGTACAGACCACAAACCATATATCAACAAATTAAACTTGAACTGTTTCAACACTGCTGTGCACTTTTTTCCCCCTATAAAAGAAAAAACATGTCTCTTACCTAAAAGTTTTTTTCTACATCATTCATTCCTTCTGTCCTAAGAGGCTCAGGGGTGGGCAGGAGGGTGGTGGTAACAAGGGGATCATAGCTCGTTTAGAAACCATCACATATGGGTGGAAACTGTCTTCCCTCTGGCCGTGCTCGTCAAGTTTAAGGATGGTCAGGACCACACACGCAGAGGCTGGAGGGGCTAGAAGGGTAAGGACAGAAGGTACTTAAGTTAGAGCATCCTCTGCAGGGGCAGCTGTGCCAGCTGGAAGAATGGGCTGCTGCTTCCTAAGTAAACCCCTGTGGGCCTGGCCCATACGAACAAAAACAGGACCATAGAGCTGAATAACAGGTGAGAAAGGCCCAAGTAGTAGAAATAACATGAAGACCCAGCCACTGGGTTCCTGTAGCCCTATGCAGAGCAGCCTAACCTGTTTAAACAGGACTTGGACATACTACACACTTGGGAATTTTCTTTTCGGCCTGTGGCATATCTGAAGCCAACAGCAAGGGAGGCTGCAGTTGTGGCTGGAAGCAGACATGAAGGCTATGGGTCTGATCCTGAGGGAGGAGATCAAAACTGAAGTCACCCAGAGACTGCAGGACCTGTGCTCTGGGCCATTCCCAGCAGTCAGGGTAGCCTTGGAGGGTGTCACGGGCGACAGCCCAGCAGCACAGGACTTGATGACAGAGTGTGATGCTGTTGGTGGCACTGGCATGAGCACCTAGCACAGGCTACACCCTGGACAGACACTGCGCACAGCACTGCGAGGCGGGTATTATTCCCAGTGCGTAAATGAGGAAATTGGTGCTTAGAGGAGTTAAGGAGTAATCAAGAAAAAGGGGAAATTTGGCCTATTTACTTTGTATAAGAAAATGGGAAAGGAAAAACATAAGGTTAGGTACATTTTAGAAACACTTGTGTGAAAATGGTCAAGGCAAAGTCTGTGATACTTCATGTTTTTCTCATTGCTGGGTAGCTGAAGTATTAGATTTTCCTTTGGTATATAAATAGTCTGGGTTGAGGGAATCTAAGAGTGTGGTAATAAGTAGGGTTGGTTTATTTATTACCCCAGATTTGGAGTTTTTAATGTGGTCAACAGCATTTCCTACCTGAACTGTGGCCTCTCTCCTTGGCTCTGCCTCTGGGAAATAACATTTGCAGGGCACTACTAAAAAGGAAAGAGATTTTCGTTGTTTAGTGGTCAGGTTAAAGACAAATCTTGTAAATAGCCCTGGACAGGGTCCATGGAGAGTCCTAGTTTACAGCTATTATCCTGGCATAATTAAAGCTCCCTTTTCCCAAGTCCTAGTTTACAGCTACTATCCTGGCATAATTAAAGCTCCCTTTTCCCAAAGTGCCCCAGACTGGACCATAAGTCATTGGATCATCCAGGCCATAGAGGGTGCAGAGAGTGGGGTCCTCACAAGCCATCTCTTCTAGAGGCCAAACGTGCCTGCACTCCTCTATGCAGCTCTCTGGGCCTGGCTCCTGAGCTCACATAGCACTAGTCCTGGAACTAAGGAGGTACTCTCCCTGTGCTCTTATTCTGACCAGGAAAGGGGATCTCCTGGCCGGATCACCCACCTGATTTACCAAGCATGGTCCCAGGTGATGCAGTTGTTTCCTGGGCCAACTATCTGCCCCCAGAGGTGTGACTGTGCTCTGCCACGGTGCCTAAAAGTCACTGCAGACCTAGTGCCAGGGGACTCAGCCCAGATCAGTTCTGGAGAGATGAAGACCAGGAGGAAAGAGACAGCAGGCATGACAACAAAAACCAGTCCCATGATTTTGGTCATCCTGGATTGTATATACAAATATAATTGTCATCCCTGAAAAATAACATAATTCTGAAAAATCCAAAAAGGATTGCCTAATCTGAAATTATTGAAAAGTGCATTAAAATTTTTGAAATATAAATACATAAATATATTCCTGCTATATAAACCCACCAAGAACCAGGGCAGCAAGAGCTATCGTGGTCTTAGTACTTCCAGCAGGAACTATTTCCATAAGCCAATTTCCCCCAAAGATTAACATTCCAAAAAAGAGTTGGTTATGTGACACCTTACATACCAGCCTCATCAAAATACCTGAACATCACCCTTTTACTTTCACACCCCACTGCTCTACCACCACTCTTTCTGCCAAGAATGTCCTTTCTCTTCCTTGCACAGCTGAGAAGTTCTTAGCATCCCTCGAGACCCACCTCCTCTGTGAAGTTTCTTGAAGTACTTTAGCAAAAATGATCTTTTTTTGTGCTCCTATAGATTTGGGTCCATATCTCAAATACAGCATAAAACCTTGTACAATAAAAGTAAAGTAGCTACGGCTTACTGAGTGGTTATCCTGTATGAGATAGGATAGTGCTGTTTTATAGGCACTGATGATTTCATTTAATCCTCATAACTACCCTGTGAGACCTGGACTTTGACCCGCCAGCCTTAGAATGAGAAAGCCAAGGTTCTTGGGGTTAAGGAGCTGGCCAGATTCTGAAACTAGAATAGACAAGGATGGAACTGTGACCGACATTTCCCTGCCTGCAGAATTCATAATCTTGAGCCCTTTTATAGTTCACAGTTCATTTTTAAAAATAAATCGGATAAGGCTCCCACATTCAACTGAGTTTTTTTTTAAAGGTAGGAATTGAGCCTTCTGTTCCCACTGCCTAGCTCTGAGCAGGGTCTGCCGAATGAATAAATGAGTGAATAAGCTAGAAGGAAACAAATACATACCTCTAATAAGGGAATCATATCCTAAGGCAAAAAAGAAATTCAAAACAGGGTCCCAGAACTCTTTCTCATAAATCAACCCCTCATTGTGAATGAAGAGAAACAACACAAAAAATAATTTATCGAAACAGTAAAGAGCACCTACATTATTTTTTGCCTTCGGCATTACATTACATCTAGACTGTTTTCAGTACATTTTAAACTGTATTCTTTACAAGTGAATCAAATGTTCCACACAGAGACAATATGCTTTCTATAGACTCAGTCTTCAATGACTTTTCTCTGTAGTCATTAACTAACAAGAAATGCACAGCTGTAGCTGATACATTATCTTAATATGATCCTGTACCTGTGACAGCAGTGTTTATGCTTATGTGATTTAATAGTGATTAAACTATTTTCCTGGCCTCTTGCTCATGCCAGGCACAATGGAACTCTAAAAGCCGAGTCTACCTTTACATGATTTCTTAATTTTCAAGTCTTCTGCATTTCATGACTGGGAATATCCTCAGGAATGTGTCCTCTTTAAACTCTTAGGTCTTACCTGTAAACTGAATTCACTCATCCTTACTAGACAGAATACATCTTACCTCAAGGAGACACATGACAGATGGCAGCTCAGAGATTAGGCTTTTGGTTTGGTCACAATCCTCCCAGTCCTAACCTACCTCCTACTTTGCCCAGCTTTCTCAGTAGACTCAGATATCCAAATATGGAGCAAATGGTCTCTTCCTGGGCACTGCTACATTGGGTCCCTGCAACTTCCCTGCTGGGCTGGCACTTGGTCTATAAGCTCAGTCCTCCTCGTTTCTGTTTCAATTGAATTTGTTGTGAGGACAAATTTCCCAGAGGGTACAACATTCAGAAACAGCATCTAAGCAAGGACTGCCTGTAAGCGCAACAGTTCTCTCCCCGTCACTGGCTCCCTGGCCTTCTGAGTATCTCGTGGCAGGACCACCACCCTTCGGCAGGCTTTCCTGAATCCTCAAACCTTGGCTCTGCAGGGCAAGGACTAAAGTCTCTAACTCAAGTTTCCTCCGGCCACTGAAGACCAGAGGTACAAAGGTACTTATGCATTTGGCAGTTCTGTTAAGCAGAACAGGGATAAAGGAAGCTAGAGATCCAGGCAATATTAGAGCAAAACCATCCCCCAACAAGCCTCTGGGTTCATTCTCAGGTCAGTGGGAATCTTCTACTCTGAGAAAAGTGGAGATCTGAGGCAGCCTGGGTGCTCCTAAAAAGGGCCTTGCTGTGAGCAAGGGGCTTCAGTTCAGACAGCAGAGTTTCACCCTGCTCTGGCCCCACCATCCCCACTAACAAAAAGGTTTTCTTCTTGAGCACAGCGGACTACTAACCTGCTCAAGGCCCACAGAATAAGGCATTCTGGACTCTGAAATCTTCACTCTTACAACCTTATGTCCTCATCATGTATAATCTGATGTTCGTTCACAGGTAAACCATCTGTTACTCCTAACACGAAGAGTCAGACCTCTGTCCTGAGTGGTCCCGTCTGTAATTACAATAGATGGAAAATTACTCAGTGGATCAACTCTCTGATGGAGGAAAGGCAGGAAGAGAAAGAGGGAAGCTGTCTTGTGTTCATACTGATCACTGTGATGTTTTACAGGTGACAGGTGTGTAAGCACCAGGAAGGACACATGATATCCATGGCAGTGGCCTGATTGGCTATGATATTTAAACACAGAGAATGAAATACAGGGCACAGGGCCAAGGATGAAATCAGAGAGGAGAGAAAGGTCACCTTGGGACTAGAGTAATGGGCACCTCACCAAACTGGCTGTCTGTACTCTAAACGGTGGGGGTCCCGCTTCCTCAGCATGCCCCCTGGATCTGCTTTATCAGCACTGACGCCTGGCCCTTCATCTCTCAAGTCGCGGGGCCACATTTCTTTGGTGGTCTCCTCTTGCTCACGGTAACTATCTGCACCAAATCCAGCATTCTCTGCCAAGACAGCGGGATCCTCTTCTTCATGAAAACAGCAGGAACATGTTTCTGCCTCTGGGTCACACGAGGTAACAGAATTATCTTCCTGAGCTCTGGGGTCAGCAGGCATTTCCCACCCCAAATGGCCTGATGATCCTTCTTCTATCACTCCCATTCTTTCAGCTATTTCCTCGGCAGAGGGCTCTTTTGGGTCAGGGTAATCCACTAGGATTGTTTCTTGCCTATGCTTGATGCAATCTGAAAGGTCATAAATTGGGTAAGTCTCTTCAGGGTAACCTAGAGAAAAAAGCAGAACAAAGTCTTACAAAGAATGTCTCTTCCAAATAAAGTGTCAGGCTCAAAAAGGCTTCTCAAACAGCAGCCATCCTATCCCAACAAATCCATTCAAGAAATCTCTAAGATGATTCTAACGGTTCTCAAGTTTCACTTGAGCAAATTCTTGGCGATCTGGCTGACTGTCCCCCAGCTCTTTGAAATACAAATCAATTCAGTTGAAAATCCCTTCTTAAGCGCAGGGTGCTTGGGGCAGAGTGTAAGTCTCACTCCTCAAGCTTCTGCAGTAGTGATGAAGATTAAACAAACAACATGAGCCTCAGTTTTAAAAAAATGTACCAAACACCAGATGGAGAGAGCATAGCTCAAGGCTAATGTTTATAATTTCTATTTGGAACCATTTCCAAATCTTCCTGGGGGGCGGCGGGGGGGTGGGGAGGAGGGAGGAGGAAAGGAATGCTGAGCTCTTTGAAAAATACACGACAAAGCCTTCTACTAATCAAAACAATTGAAATGGCTTGCAAGCATCAGAAAGAGAGCATTTTAGCAATACATGCCCAAGATCCCGAAGGACAAGGACTGCATTTTCAGAAGGCAGAATTTCCATTGTTGGCTTCTTCCTCTTCACAAAAGGGAACAAAAGAAAACAACAAACTGGTAAACAAAATGAATCCCAGCAATGATAATGAGAAAAGAGAAAATGTTGCCAAACTGAAGAACAAAATGAAATACATCTGTGTCAGCCAAGCCGAGCCTGAGCAGCAGATGGGCCGTGCTGGAGCTCATATGCCAGTGCTGGCAACAGCGGCCATGCTCACCGCACAATGTGAAAGCTGGAGAATTTGAAATCCATTTGCACATTATGATAATTGGCAAATTGAACCCTAACATAAACCATTTTTTTGCCTACAAATTCTGAAAAGCAGGGGTCTTTTTTGGTGCCATGTAGAGTGTGGAGAGACATTTTTACTACATTTATAATTAGGGGAAAAAAACAGTCACACAGACTCATTTGTAGAAAATTTGAAAAACACAGACAAGTTTTAAAAAGAAAACACAAATCACCTAGAATCCCACCACTGATAACAATGTGTTGTGTTACCTCTGGCCTTTTTATCACATATAAACATATATCTTTCTCTTTTTTAACAAAGAGGGATCATACTGTATATAAAATGTTGTACCCAGATTTTTTTCATTCAACATTGTATCATGAGCCCTTCTCCATGTTATTAGGCATTTTAAAGTTGGCTGCAAAGTATCCCATCATACAGCTACATAACTGACATGATTTACCATGCCTCTTCTATAAGACATTTAGATTCTTTCCAATTTTCCCTTATAAGTTTCATATTAGTTTAGCTCTCTGAATATAAATCTATGTCCACTTCCCTATTTCTTTAAGACAGACTTTTAGAAATATGAAAACCAGACCAAAGGGAATGGACATTTTAAAAGCCTTTTTTACACTCTGCCAAATTACTTTCCAGAAGAATGGTATAAATTTTTAGTCCTACCAGTGACATAAAAAACTGGCCATCTTATCACATCCTCACCAGCACTAACAGTAGTATGTCAAGAATCTTGCCAATGCAGTCTTAGTTCCCAGGCTTAACTTACTGTGGATGGAATGCTAGGTAAACTGGAGCTTCGCTACCCAAGGCCCTCACAGTCTCCTTGGTCAAGGGCAGAGGCTGGGGAAGTCCATTTGCTAGTTAGCTCCTAGCCACTGCATGCCTAAGAGAAGTCCATTCTCTGGCATATTGCTGCCTTGTCCCCACCAGGAACAAAGCTTGCCGTTGGAATTCCATGACTATCTGCTTTGGTTTACGAGGGGGAAGCCTGCTGAGGAGAATCAAACAGTGACTCACATAACTACTTAGGTAGCCCGTATCAGCCAAGGCACTGGTTACCCAAAACTTCATTAAAAACATGAGCAAGCAACAAAAACTCACTGGTCCTACGAGGAAATCAGCAGCTCACAACAGGAACCAAACTAAGCAAACTATGTAAATAGCCCCTGAAAAAAGTCAATGCAGGAAACAAGAGTTAATGTCAATCAGCTTATAATTGATGTTCCCAGTAATATTCAACAGGTTATTGAATGTATAAAACCAACCAGGCTTCAATATAAAAAAGGGAGCAAACACAATGTAAGAGAGAGCTGTTAGAAACAGAAACTCAGCATTACAAAAAAAATATAAACTTAATAGAGGAAGAAAAGAGTAGGTTGAAATAGACATGACTGAGAACCAAATTAATATATTAGAAGTTCAAGGTGAGGAATTCTCCCAGGACAAAGATAAATATGGCAAAGAAATGGAAATTATGAGAAAAAAGATAAGCTGCATAGAAGACCCATCCAAGATCCAATCTCCGAATTACTAGAATTCTACAATGAGAGGGCAGAGTAGGTTAAATGGAAGCAATAATCAAAATTATAAGAAAATATTCTTTAGTTGAAAAAATAACTCAAGTCTTCAGATGGATAAATGCTAGGTAAAAATACCTTGAAAAATCCATACGGAGACATATGCTGATGAACCTGTACAAATTCAAATTTGGTGGGGGGGAGGGATGGGGGAGGGACTTAAGGAAGTATTCTGACAGATACAAAAATTAATCAAAAATTTAAATTCAAGAAAGAAGATACTGCATACAAGAAAGTGGTAAAAAATGAAATCAATAAGAATTATCAATGTAAAATAATCATTGATAATGTGGTTAGAAATTTAATGCCATTGTTAAGAAATACTTAAAAGATAAAAGGCTAATACCTGTAAAAGCTAACATCACTTGTAGCTAAAATTCTACATAATTTCAACAAAACCTAAGCAGTAGGTAGAAAATAAATATGATAAAAACTTTACCTTATTTGGGAACAAGATTATATAATGAAGATTTGCAATTTGGAAGAAAAAAAGGAATTCCAATTTTCATTTCATTGATTACTAGTGAAAATGGAATAATTTTTCTTCTGTTTTGTAGCCAGTTGCACTGTTTTCTTTTGTGCACTGCATATCTAGGCGGATATCAGTGTTTTCTAAATTAGTTGTAGAACTTTTTATATATTAAAGATATCAGCTTCTTTGCTGATATCAGTCATATTTGTTACAAATCTTTTTGCAGTTTACTGTTGGCTTTGAAAACTTTTTGACATTCTCTGATCTGCAGAAAAGTTTTATGTACACTATGTAAAACACTATCCTTTCCTTTATAATTTCTTGCATTGCTTTTTTAAACTAATTTTTTATTTTGTGTTAATCGTAGATTCACATCTGGTTATAAGAAATAATACAGAAATCCCATGTACCCTTTACCTAGTTTCTTCTAATGATAACACCTTGCAAAACTATATGCTACAATATCACAACAAGGATATTAATACTGATACAGTCAATATACAGAGCTTTTCTATCACCACAAGGATCCCTTATGTTGCCCTTTTCTGGCCACACCCATTCCCTCCTGCTCCCACTCCCTCAACCTCTGGCAACTACTAGTTTGTTCTCCATTTCTATAATTTTGCCATTTCAAGAATGTTATATAAATAGAAACACATTATATAACCTTTTGGAATTAGCTTTTTTTCATTCAGCATAATCATCTGGAAATTCATGCAAGTTGCTGCATGTATCAACAGTCCATTCCTTTTTATTGCTGAGTAGTACTTCACAGTCTGTACGTACCAACACAGTGTTTAACCATTCACCTGTGGAAGGATGTCTGGGTTGTTTCCAGTTTGGGGCTATGACAAATAAAGCTGCTATAAATATTCACGTACAAGTTTTATCTGAACATAAAACTTTCCATTTCCCTGGGATAAATGTCCAGGAGTACAACTGCAAGGCTGTGTAGTAGCTACATATTTAGTTTTTTAAGAAACTGCCAAACTTTTTTCCAGTGTGGGTATATTTTACATCCCCACCAGCAACATAAGAGTGAATCCAACTTCTTGATCTAAAGATTCAATATAATGCCAATTAAAATCCCATCAGACTTTTTTCTTGTAGAAAGTGACACAATGATTCTAAATTTATATGAAAATGTGAAGTGCCTAGAATTACCAAAATAATTTTGGAAAAAACATAGTTGAAGAACTTGGACTACCTGACTTCAAGGCAATATAAAGACACAGTGATAAAGACACTATGGCACTGGTGTAAGTATAGACACATAAATCAGTGAAACAGAATAGAAAGCCCAGAATATACCCACACATACATGGTCAAATGATTTTCCATTTTCCAAAAGGGGAAGGGTTGGTTGATTTCCGACCAACACACCAAGGTAATTAAATGTAACAAAATAAACTGGAACAATAGGATATCAATATGGAAAAATATTAACCTCAGTCCTGATACCTCACACCATATATAAATAACTAAAAATAGATCACAGGTCTAAATGTAAGAGCTAAAACCATACAATTTCTAGAAGAAAACAGAGGAGTTAGGCAAACTTTGAGTTAGGCAAAGATTTCTTAAACGCACACAAAGAAAGTGAGTCATAAAAGAGAAAATGATAAACTGGACTTCATCAAAATGAAAAAAACTTCTGTTCTTTGAAAGATGTCACTAAGAAAATAAAAAGGCAAGCCACAGATTAGGAGAAAATATTTGCAAAATTCATAACTGACAACTTATATCCAGACTATAGAAGGAACCCTTGCAACTAGAATACAACCAACTCAATAAAGAAAGTGGCAAACAATGTGAACAAACACTTCACCAAAGATATACAGATGGCAAATAAGTGTGTGAAAAAATGTTCAACATCATTAGTCATTGGGGAAATGCATACTAAAGTCACAAGCTAGATACCATTATACACTCACTTGAATAGCTAAAATTAAAGACTGACGATACCAAGTGTTACCAAGGATGTGGAGGACTGCAATTCTCATACATTTCAAGTGGGAAGGCAAAATGGCAGAGCCACTTTGGAAAGCAGGTTGACAGTTTCTAACAAAGTTGAACATACATGTATAAAATGCCAAAACCTCATTCCTAGATATATACACAAATATATGTTCCAACAAAAACACGTACGTAAAAGTTCATAGTAGATTGCTTCATAATAGCTCAAAGCTGGCACCCAAATGTTCCTGAACTGGTGAATGGAGAAACAAACTATATCCAGACAAAAGAACACTACTCAGCAATTAAAAGAGAGAGAGAACTACTAATACACTCAACACATGAAGCTCAAAAGCGTTATACTAAATCAACAAAGCCAGAAACAAAAGAGCATGTGCAGTATGATCCATTTATATAGAAAAGGTAAAACTCTAGGGACAGAAAGCAGTTCAGCTGTTGCCAGAGCAGGAGGGGATTAGCAGCAACGGGGTGGGAACTTTCTGAGATGATGGAAATATCATGACTAAATCATCGCTATGGTATGATTATATTTGTCAAAACTTATCCAACTATACACTTAAAATTGGTGAATTGTATCTACATTATACCTCAGTAATAAAGCTGACTTTTAAAAATTTTGTAAGATCTCTTTTCTGGGCTGATGGTTAACAAAGAGATAAGAAGACACTGTTTACCTTCCCAGTCCTCCATGTAAGGGGCCTCCTCAGCTTCTTTCTCTGGAGTGGGGCTGTCAATGAATTTTCCTTCTTTCATGACCCTGGTGATTTCTCGGAGCTGATGCAGCAATCGTTTTTCTTGGTCAGAAGTCACGGCCTGTGCTCTGCTTAGAAACAGCAGACAATCCGGCCAGTTAGTGGTAAATACTCCTAGGCAAGGAACATAAACATCACTGTGATCTGTCTGGACTCCAGGAAGTTCAACAGCAACAGATAATTACTCTGGGAATTGATCCTGGAACTGCATAGCTGGGAACTAGAGATGTTAGTTCAATGTTTTGATTTTATAAATGGGAAAACTAAGGCCCAGAATAGATCAAGTGACTGTCCAAGGTCCCAGAAAGATTTAATGTCAGTACTGGGACAAGACCCCAGATGTCTTAGCCTTCAGTTCAGTGTTCTTTCAGTACACCTCACTGCCCTGATTCTCTAATCTCAAGCAATTTCACCATTACTTATATTATTCCATTTACAAACAAGCCACTTTTCTCTGAAGCAATGTCATCAAAAGAAAATGTGTTGGACCATTTGCCTCAACTAGGGAAAAATATGCTACTAGGCCAACCCTGGAATTACCAGGCTGAATCTGCTTGTGCAGCAATAAAGATATATCCTAAAATTTCAGAGCTGGATCATTCTGACAAATCACCTAAACCAGAGAAATTGGGGAAACTGAGGCCCATGGAGGGGAAACTATACATTATCACACTGTTAGTTAATGTCAGCTCTAAAACTAAAGTCTCCTGACTTCTGACAGCATTCTGGTGCAATTCTTGAAGCATAGTGCTCAAGCTGCACAGTTCAGAAAACCTGGGTGTGACCCCTAACTTAGCTGTGTGGCTCTGGAGAAATGTCTACACAAGTAAGATGAGGCGCAAGGATAATGGCGTGACTCTTTGAGAGGGAAGCGCTGCGTGGAACTGACAGGCAGGCAAGGCCCTACTCAGAAGACTGAGAACTGTCTGCTTTGGGACCAGTTTTATCTAGTGGCAGGACTTACCAGAGGCTACTTATGCTCCTCTTAAAAACCCAAAGCACCCGACGTCAGTACAACACTCATGAAGAAGAAATGATACACTCTGTGCCAGCCTCATGGAGGTGCCATCAATCTGTCTAATAGTCCAGCCCCGAGCCTACGTTTCTTTTTACATTTAACCTACATTACGTTACCCTTAATGACTAACAGGGAATTAGAAAAAACTGCTTCTCCCGCCAACATTAAGATGGCAACTGAGGAAAATGGAGATGCAACATTTCTACAGACCTCAGTGGGAGGAAAACAAAAGCCCCATGAGCTCCACTTTCTCTACAATAAATGGCCTCAAAGCCATGAACTGAAGAAGCCTGTCTGTTCTACATGCAGCTGAACAGCTGATTTACTCTTTCCCATCAGTACAGGAGTGCTGACTCACCCTAACTACTCATGTATTCTATAATCCCTAATCCTTACTGTTACAACAACTCACTTTGTGGGAGGTTTCTGGGGCAGCTAGGTCACCCCTAGCTAAAAGAGCCTATGTGATTAGCACAACATGCTACACACGTTACTTCTCTGGACTGTATTTAGTACATTCTGATTTTTACTGAACGAAACAGTCTTAACTTTGTTTCCTAACTCATGGAAAATTGGAACCTTTAAATAAAAGGGGGATGGGTAGGCTAAGAGAAGCAGAAACAGACAAGAGAAGCTTTCTTAGAGAATTCCAAACTAAAGTGTCCTCAGATGTACTCAGTGTCCATATCATATGTTAGGCAATTAATCGTGGTCCACCTTACATCTTCTGAATTTATTGCAATGAAGACTTCCATGGATTTCTCATTGTCTCAACTTGGTTTGATACTCCTGGAGGGCAGTGGTAAGTTCACAACAGGCACAGTGTACAGCCACAGTGCCATGAACATTTTAAGTGCTCAATAAATATGTGTTAGTTTGATTGGTCCCCATTTCCTCACTGTACCTTTTCTTCTACCTCCCTGAAATCTGGCTTCCACTCCATCATTTTACCAAAACTTGTGAAAATCAATGATCAGTGACCACTTTACTTTTTTTTTTTTTTTTTTTTGCTGTGCAGCCTGTGGGATCTTAGTTCCCTGACCAAGGATCGAACCCAAACCTCCTGCAGTGGAAGCACAAAGTCGTAACCACTGGCCTGCCCAGGGAATTCCCCAATGACCACTTTAAAGTCCAAAAGTCTTTTTTCTCACATTTCATGCTTCTTGACTTTTCTGTACTATGGACCATCCTCTCCTTGAAATGCCCTCCTCCCTTGGCATTTGTATTCCTCCCACCTATTTAACCATTCCTTGTATCTTTGGTCCTGGCTCACTTTCCTACTCCCACATCCTAAAACATGGTTTTCCTGAAGGCTCAATCCTAGGACTCTTGTTTCTCCACTCCTACAGGCATGCCCTCAGGAAGCTGACCCAATTACACAGATTAAACCATCACCTCTACACAGACGATGCCCAATCTCTACCTCTAATCTTGACTTTTCACACAAAGGCCAGTCTCATAACTCCAGTTACCTCCTGGGCATTTCTACTTGGAGGCCCTGTCACTATAATAAAGTTAAACTTAAATTCACCCTTCAAAACCCTGTCCTAGTTGGCCCAGGATCATGAGCAGCTGCATGAACAGGTAAGCTAGGTGAGGTTGGCTATGGCCAATTCCAAGATGTTAGAAAAATAAAACGTCAAGTTGGGAGGTAACTCAGACTTCTGAATGCTATTGCTGTAAATCCAGAGGAATCATCAAGTTCTGAGTCCAAGAGTTAAACACAGAGAGAAGAATGAAACAGTTTCTTCCAACACCATTCATGAGAACAGAAACCAGACCAGCAAAAGAATGCTGGCGACTGCCACACAGTAATTATATGCCTCAAGGATATGGTGATCTCATCTTTCCCGCATGGCCCTTACCTCTTACTCCCAGCCAGATGACTTCCGAACTTGTGTCCTCTGTTCTGACCTCAACACCCAAATTTCCTATTGTTGTTGTATATCATACATGGATGTTCTGATGGCACTTCAACCATACTCAAAGCTGAACTTATGACCCCTATTCCAAAGCCTTATCTTCATTCTTCTGTGTTTTTATTTTGGTTGATGCCATAATCTTCCTCCCAGTTTGGGCTGTAAGTCTCCAGATCACCCATCTCTTCCCCTTCACTTCTCTTATCTAGTTTGTTCTCCTTTGGAAAACCAATCCCTCTTCCGCTCACAGTGCAGAGGCTGAAGCCATCCATCCCCTCGCTTCTCCTTCTAGAGTGGCCACGTGGCCCATGGCCTATCATCACACTCCATCCCCTTGGCTGCAGTGACTGATTCAGTGATATATACAGCTGGGCCAACTATACTTTCTCCTAAAACTGGATCTTGAACACAGTGAAGCCTGAACTGAAAATTTTTCATGTTAATTCATCCTGGCAGCAGTCCTTGAAGAGACTGTCTATTTGCTCCTGCTCCTAAATCCCTAGAGCTGCTCTGGTTCCCACTCTTCCTGAAACTTAGATCTTCAGCTATTCTTTTGAGACTGTAAGCTACCCCATACTCTTCCAATAAATTCGGCCACACCCCCCAAAAAACATATTTTTGCTACCCAGAGTTGTCTGCTTGCAACCAAGGAATCCTGATACAGCCTGTGATTCTTTTTTCCTCCTTGAAGCCCCCTTAATTTGCCCCCCACCTCTTTTCTACTCTCACTGGCCTATTTATCACTTTTGCTAGAACTTTTTCAATATCCTAGCATATAGCCACCCTAAACATGAGTTATTTTTCTCAAGCACAGCAGATTATGCCATTTCTTTTCAAAAGCCTTCAGAGGCACTCCGCTGTAAATACAATAAATTCCAACTTCTCAGCCTACCATTCAGGGCCTTCCAGTCTGCCCCCAGTTTACTTTTCTAGTTTTTTCTCCCATTAGTTACCTCCCTAACCATTTACCACAGCCCTGGTGTACCCTACTCCCGTTACTTCGAACTACTTGCTATTCCAAAAAACATGCCTGACTTCTCACCTTGTTTGCTGCTTGTGCCACCCTCTCCCTCTGGAACATTTTTCCCCCAACTCGGCCGGAGGGAATCCTTCCATCCTGTAAGGCTTATTTAAATTCTCTCTTTTTCCTGAGACCTTCTGTGGTAGGCAGAATAATGTCTCCTCACCACCCCCCAAATATGTCCACATCCTAGTCCCTCGAACCTATAATGATGTTACCTTATACATAAGGGGACTTCAGGTTGCAAATGGAATAAAGGTTGCAAATCAGCTGGCCTTAAAATAGATTATCCTGGATTATCTGGGAGGACACAATGTATTTATGAGGGTCCTTAAAAGTAGAAGGGGGAGGCAGAAGAGGCCAAAGTAATAATGTAATGTACGAAAGTCTCAACCCACTGTTGCTGGCTTTAAAAGTGGAGGGAAGGGTCCATGAGCCAAGGAATGTGGGCAGCTTCTAAAATCTGAAAAAGGCAAGGAAACAGCTTTTACCCCAGAGCCTCCAGAAGGGAATGCAGTCTGGAAAACACCTTGATTTTACCTCAGTGTAGAACTTCTAACATACAGACCTATAAGAAACAACGTGTATTGTTTTAAGACATTAAGTTCGGGATAATTTGTTATACCAGCCACAGAAAACTAATACACGTTCCCAGAGCACACTTTTTCTCTCTGAGACGCAGTTCCTTAAAGAGAAAATAATACCTGCTATTGACAACCACAGAGGGCTGTGCAGAATGAATCAAAATAGGTACCAAAGATATTCTTATTATTGCTGAAAATGCCTGCTTTAAACTACTTTCTTTACATCTACCTCATTCATTCTTTCAACATGTACAGACACTGTCAATGTGCCAGCACTAGGAACGAAATTTGAACAATGAGCCAGCTCTAGGAATGCAAGGTTGAACAATGAAAATTCCCTGTCCTCAGTAAGGTTACAGGGTATTAGGGAAGACAGAAAAGTTAACAGAAGATAAGGAAGTAATATGATGCTTACATTATCCAGCAAACAGAGATGGCCAAGGGAGGATATGGGAGGAACACCTAACCAAGTTGTGGGTTCAGGGAAAGACTCTCAGAGGAAATGATGTCTAAGCTGAGACCTCTAGGACAAGAGTTAAAACAAGTGTGTGTGGGGAGGCAGTCGGGGGCAACATCCAAGCAAAGGAAAAGAGTATATGCAAAATCCTAGAAGCGAAAGTGCCCAGGTTACTTCAGAGGAACAGCAAGCAGTCAGTGTGGCTGGACCACAGACACAGAGAGAGAGAGTAATGGAGAAAGATAAAGCAATTGAGGTATGCAGAGCCATGTCACCTAGGACCATGTAAGTCATGTTAAAGATTCTATTCTTTATCAAGAGCAACAGGGACCTATTGAAGGGTTAAAACAAAAGATGTAATCCACTGGTTTGGAAAGCAGAAAGTGAATTGAAAGGAGGCAAATTAGAGGAAAAGAAACCACATGAGATAGTTCTAACCTATGTCAAAAATAAAGGCATTCTCTACTCACTCACTTACTCATTCTTCCATTTCAATTAATACTCTTCTAAAGCCTACTACTGGCTTGTGCTAGGCTCTGGGAATAAGAAGGATAATCCCTGTCCTAGTAGAGTTTAGAGTGTTTTACAGGGAGACAGACTTACTAATTAGGAAGAAATGACAAGACATGGTGATTAATGAGATATGGGAAGTGAAGGAAAAGGTGAATCAAAGATGACATCTAATTTCTGCTTTGGGCAACTAAGTAGATGGAGGAGCCATTTGCTGGGATGGGGAACATTAAAGGTAGATATAGGTTCATCTAGGGGTAGATGATGAGTTCCATTTTGGATGTTCATTCACTCAGGGGACATTTACTGTTTGATGAGGATAAGAGTAGCTATCTATGAGACATGTCCAGTAGGACCCTGAATATAGAGGTCAGCAAATGAAGAGAAGGATCTCAACAGGGAATGGCCATGATTTACTCTTCTATCATGGTAATAAGTACAGATGCTTGCATCAAAAGTGAATATCTACTCTTTTTCAACGGTATTTACTTAGTACCTACTATGTGAACACAGTGACCAAGAGAGACTAAGCCTGTCCTCAGAGTTTACAACCCCACAACGCCTGCCAGAAATCTGTGGTCCCACATACGTGCTCAACATGCCTGCCAAGGTGTTTGCGGCCAGAGGCTGCACCCTCATTTCTCCCTTGGGCCATTCCATGCTTCTAGGTAAATAATTACAGTGGGACATGCTGCTCCAGGAAGGAACTTTCACTGATCACAAGGACAAAAATGAGGACACCTTGATTCAGATTCCTAGATCCTTTCCTTAGTCTTTGTGTCCTTGGGCTAGAGAGTCTGCTTAATATCAGACATAACATGGGACAATACCAACCTTCCAGGAGGCTTAATTATTTAAAAATGTGTGCAGACTTATATCGCTTACAGGTGAAGGCTGTCTGAAAAGTTTTGTTAGATAGTATTAAAAACCTTTCCCATATTTTGATTCTTACATAAGCATTAAGATGAAGTATCAGAAAGAGCATATTTTGGGAATTTTAAGCAAAATCTTACAGTTATGGAGTGATATTATATAAAAGGACTTTGAAGGCTGCAAATGAACATGTCTTCTTTGTCTTAAATCCTCTCCTTGACCTCCAGAAGCCTGGCAATGTGATAAAATCTTATCTGACAGAAAAAATACTGGGGTATTTTGGGCTCTTCTAATAATCCTAGAAGCACAGACTTGTAAAAGAACAAATGCCACAGAAACTAAGGTTAAAGGCTTTAAGTATAAAAAGGAAAAGAATGTAAAACATGCAGCTACCTAGCCCTTGCAGTTTTGAAGGTGGAAGTCCCATAGGGCCTACCTGTAAGGATAAAAGGTTTTAGATTAAGGAGTTTCAGAGAGAAGGTCACCTCCTTATAGACTGGAAAATGAGACATCTGGGAAAGAGAGACACAAGCTATGCTCTCTTGAGTGGAAGGAGAGCTGCTCCCTGGTTCCTGAGAGGTACTGTGGAAAATATTTTACACAATCATTGCCATGTGGCAGTGGCCTCAGCATGTTCTCAAAGAGCCCACACTCCAGCAACTTACTAGGAGTATATAACCTGAGCTAGGACCCACTGCCCCAGAAACAATGAGATGGTGCAGCTCCAGGGGCGGAGGCGGTGTTGACACACAACTCCTCTGCCTTCACACATAAAACGTGGAGCAGGGGCTTCCCTGGTGGCGCAGTGGTTGAGAATCTGCCTGCCAATGCAGGGGACACGGGTTCGAGCCCTGGTCTGGGAAGATCCCACATGCCACGGAGCAACTGGGCCCGTGAGCCACAACTACTGAGCCTGCGCGTCTGGAGCCTGTGCTCCGCAACAAGAGAGGCCGCGATGGTGAGAGGCCCGCGCACCGCGATGAAGAGTGGTCCCCACTTGCCGCAACTAGAGAAAGCCAACACAGCCAAAAATAAATAAATAAATAAATAAATAAATAAAAGAACGTGAATTTCTAAAAAAAAATCTTAAAAAAAAAAAAAGTAATCAGCATAAAATAATCCTTAAAAAAAAAAACGTGGAGCAGCAACCCTGGCTGGCACAAGGAGGACACACAGTAGTTAGGGGTCACAGTACTGCACCCCTGGCGTCGGCAATGGACAAATGGTATGCATGGTGGGGTTATTTGGTTTGAGCTAAGGGAGTCTGAATAGCAGTGAAGAATAGTGAGAAAATATCTTCACATGGTTTCTTAGCCCAGGGGTTGGATCTCCCAGGTGGGAGGCCCTGCCCACAGATACTCACCTATAGTTTTCCTGACACTTAGGTGTGGCCTAGGGCTTCAAATAGACCAGGGCCAGGGTACAGATATTTTCTGAGGCACAAGGGTCTACAGAAGTCTGGTACTTCCCCACCCAGACTGTGAATGGTACAGGATAAGGGCAGAAAATGCCAGAAAAGTATAGCTGCACAAATTGGTTCAGTCACACTCATACAAAACAGTCAAACATTAGATAATGCATATAAAGCATTAGCTTGGAGCTTTGTTCTTAGTAAGTGCTCAATAATGCCAAATAGTGTTATCCACTCACACAGATATACTCATGTATAGATATGTACACCTATCTCTACCACTCTGGAGAAGTCCAGATAGTCACTCTGCTTTCTGGACCAAAAGAAGGTCAAGGGTCATGGGCCCAGATAGGCAAGGTTCACCCTCATAAATGTCATTTCAGCAGCAATGTAGACTTTGCAGGGAAACGCCAAGCCAAGGGACTTCAATTCGAGGATGTTTACTCTTCTCCTATCCGGCCAAAGATGGGCAAGGCGGGAGCCAGGAAGCAGGGAAAACAGTATGGGGCACTAGTAGCACAAGGACGGCAAACAGAAGAGGCTAAGGTAGAGCAGTTTTCTGGGGCAAAGACTCCACCCTGAGCCCACGGGGCTATAGGAGGGACCTTTCAATACATCCTCCTGCATGGGATTTTGCTGCTCACCCCCAGTGCTTCCTCCATTCTTGTCAGAAGGCCTAGCGCGAACCGAATCCCTCTTTGTTCTCAATCTCACATTCTGGTTTCTCCTCCCTGGCCTTCCTACACCCACGTTTCCTTAGTTGATGCCCACTTCCATCAACCCCCTGAAGCCACCTTTTCAGATCCTCAGCCAGCCCTGTAGCAAGAGGAGTGTATTTTCGTTGCAGAGCATCCTAAAGGGCTAGTTTGGCTCCTGACACCTACTTCACATGTCTAGTTCTGTTCTGGAACAGTCAACACAAAACAAATGCGTACTCTGATCGTACTTGCTCTCTTCTCTCGTTCTGCCTCAAACAGAAACCACAATATTTAATAATCTGGTTTTACTTAAAATTCTGCCTTTTTTTAGACAGCTAGGATACTGTCTTCCTTAAAACCCAGTTATTTTAGCCTGTAGTATCTGCTCACAAATTTACTCACTCTCACAATAATGTTGCACAACATGGAACATATACTCTTGAAAATGAAACTGCTTGAAAGTGTGAAAATGGAAATGTTCAGTGAAAAATAATATGTTAGTGACAAATATGATAACAATGAATGCAAGTGGACCAGAAATCAAAGAAAAACAAAATTTTGAATTGACTCTCTAAATGGGAAACAGTCTGATCTCTGTTATGTGAAAACGTACCTCTCACCATTAGGCCCCACTCTGTTGATTAGTTTTTCCATGGCTTCCTCTGTCTCCTTCAGTTTTTCTTGTAGTTGAACAAGCTCAAAATTGGCTGAAAAATAAGCATCAATCTAAGAACCATCATGTACAACTCTCTAAGCCCTTTCCTGAAACATGGCTGGCTGTGACGCTCTACAATAATCCAGGCTGGTCCTGAGAGTCAGGCTGGTCCTGAGATTCAGCTAATCCAATCAGGACACAAAGGGTACTGAGGTCTAGACACCAAGATCTAAAGGATACACGTTTAGAAAGTGATGAATAAATCACTCTCTCACACACAGAACTATAGCAGGACCAGCCAAAGAAAATACCTAGGAGTGAAAAACATAGCCCTGCACAGTCAGCCAAGAAGGAATGAAGATAACTCCTTTCTAATTCAAATGATACTTGAGGATAAAGTACCGAATCTGGTAAAGGACTTCAGAAAAGGTGTTAAGACCCTGAAATGAACGATATTTCACCTGTCCCTAGGATCTGAAAACTTATATGGAAGATAACAGTATAAAAGTTACTCTTCTTCAACAGAAGAAGTCTTGAACTAGGGCTGAGACCTTCCTGCCCAAGGTTTTCTACTTCAGTCATCTGGGGTGAGTGGTATAACCCTATCTCCCAGAAGCAGCTTTCTCAACAAGGGTCAGAAAGGACCACAACTACTGAAAGTAATGTTAAGACCCTAAAAGTAGAACATAAAAAATCAATCACTCAATCAGTACATGAAATGAACTTTAAGGTAACAGGAAAATAAAATGTTGCTCATTATGTAGATAATCTAGTTATTCTGTTTCACACCCGAGTATCATTCTACGCAGATATATTTAGAGGGTCACTATAAAATGTAATATTTCAAAGGCTTTTTAGTACTTGTACAACAAATTCTTATGCATGCAAATAACATCCGTGTCACATAAATGCTTAGGTTATTTTTATTTTCTTTATGATTCAAAATTGAAGCATAAGAAGTTGATATAATTGCTACTACATTATAAAACAGCTGCTCTTAGGAATTCATTTTATTTACTTCTTTCTGTTTTAAATGCATTATGTGACAGGATAAAGAAGTTGCTACTCTTTAGTTCACAAGTCTTTAAAAACAATTTCATGATGCATTTACAATCACTTTTGGTAAGACACTATTTCAATTAAGAATACAAAAATTCAAAAAAAGAAAAGAATACAGCAGGGATCACAGTCATTTTGCTGATGTCTTTCTTTTAAAAACCTCCGATGAGGCTTCAGTATCCACAGGATAGTTTGGCCTTCAACAACACAGCTTATCCTACCTACTCTTCATGCCTTCTTTCCCACAGCTGCCCTCTGTCAGACTGCGTCTTACTCAAGCATCCTATCTAATAGGCCCTCCTTCATAAACAACTAGGTGCGATTTCCCAGAAGGCTTTTGCCAAGTCCCTTCCTTCTAGGTAGTAAACTTTTCACAAGTTATTTTTCCCTGACATTCATCCTAGACTATAAATTCTCAGAGGGAAGAGCCATGCCATATATATTTCATTTTTCCAGAGAGCACGGAATATTCTAATTGGTCGGTAAATATTTGATGATCATGTTTCAAGAGTAAGAAGTGTTAAACTCTGTCTCTAGATCTAATAACTGACTTTGACAATGACTTGATCTCACTGCCTCAGTTTTCCTCTATGTGAAATAAAGAAATTTGCTACCAATATTCTGAAGTCTAGAAATGAGAAGTAACCCATTCCGAGCATAAAATATTAATCACCTAATATATAAAAAAGTGAACTGGTGGTTGTGTACTTTTTATAACTATCTTTCCCTCAAAAGCCCAACATCAATATGGAAACTTGAGAATTCCCAGAGCTAAGGTAAAAATCGGCATCAGATTAATCTGGGACAACTTTTGAGAAATGCTTTTAAGACATATCCACAGATTGTCCCTCTGGCTGTATTACAGCTGTCTGACTCAATGAAACTTATAAATATACTGAAAGGGGCACTTACTAATTTTCCTGTGGGTGCTTCCAGGTGTGGCAGTAGAGCACTTCCGATCCTCTGCAGTACTTTTCCCCTTTGAGAGCTGAGAATTGAAGGAGGTACAGTACATCAACAGCAGCTCAGAACCTCAAAGTCATGGAACCCCTCATATTAAATGGGAAAAAAAAAAGGTTGGGAGAAAATCAAATCAAATAGCAACATTAGAGAAACATCTCAAAAAAAAAAAAAAAAAGCCAACAGAAGGTTTCCAAGTAAAAAATTATCAAGGTCAAGGCACAAGAAAAAAATCTCTTCACAAGCCATCTGCCTTGCCCTCGCTCATCCAAGACTCAACCTGGGCTGCCTGCAGAATTCCTAGGCAAGAACGAAGTCACCTCTTACTCTAGCTAGGAGGGCAGCCTCCTGCCTCTACTTACAGTGCCCAGGCCCGGGCCCGTGGCTGGCCAAAGCCTGCCTGGAGGCAGAACTTAACTGGGAGTCTACTTTTCAAAGGACCCAAATCATATCTCCCCAGAGCTGGGAAATATCAGGCTTAGTTTCAGGACGCGGCAGTTCTGTTTCAGGAGAATTACTACAACCGATGTTAAAAACAGCACCTCATACTCCTGGGGGTAAAAGCAGGAAAAAGTGGTGTTGGTACAGTCATTATTTGGCCTCACAGTGGCCACCTGGAAATCATTATGCCAATCCTCGTGATAAAGTTCTTCTTAGAACATCTTTATGCCTTTACAGTTTACAAAGATGCCCAATCAAGAAAAAACTGGGGCAGGGTCGGGGGAGGGTAGGCTTTGAACTTTACTGCTCAGTGGATTAGGAACTAGAAGATTCAGGTTCAAGTCCTGGTTCTGCATATTTAGTTGTGAATTCTGGGGCAAATTGTTTAGGTTCTGAGTGAAGATTTTCTCATCTGTAAAACTGAGATACGTGACAGCTATCCTAGGTACCTCATAAAGAGGAGGCAAGATTTAAAGAGATGATAGATTTGAAAAAGGGTTATGAACTATAAAGGGTTTTAATGCTGACAATGATTTTTATTATGATGATACTGGATTTTCATTGATGTAATATGATCAGGATGAATCCACTTACCTTAAATAGAATGTATAGTATATATAAAAAAATCCCAAAACCGTAGATTGGAATAATCTGCCCCATCAGGCCTCTTCCACTACCTCCTCCTCCAGTGCCTCCACCTGGTCCTTTAGCCTTTGCAAAGGCCTCTGCAAGGTGAGACCTCTGGAAGCGAACCCCAGAGGACTGGCCATCTGAGGGTGCCTGGTGATGATGCATCATAGGTGGAAATCGACCCAACTTCCCTGAGAAAATAAATTAATCAGTCTTTATTACTTCTACTATTTTAAATATGGCTACTAGGAAAACACCTCACGCACTGAGATACATGACAGAAGTCAACTCAAACAAGTTTAGGAAAAAAACGGGAACTTGATTATAAGGATATAGAGGCATCACGAGAGTATCACACATATAATAAATATCATGTGGCAATCTCTAGCTGTTCACCAAACCCATTTTCTCTTCCTTTTGGGTCCACAGGTGGATAACATTTTTCAGCTTCCCATACACTTAAATGTGGCCGTGTGACTGAGTTCCAGACAAAGCAATGTGAATGACAGGTGCTAGTTCAAGGCCTGGCCTATACAACGTCCCATGTATTGAACTCCATGTTCATTTCCTTTCTGCAGGCTGGATGCTAACACCTAGGGAGACACTGGAAGTCATGTGTTGAAAATGGCAGAGCCTCCATCAACCTGAGTTCCTGAGTAACTGTGTGGCACAGAGCCCTCCACTGCCACCACCTCACCAACTTAGAACCATCTGGACCTGTTTATGTGAGTGAGAAATAAACTTCTATTGTGTTAGGGCCATTATACACTTTGGAGTCTATCTATTAGAGTAGTTAGCCATCCCTAACTAATACACATAAGGAAATTCAATGTGATCTCAGAAGAGAACACAATCAGAAACTGGAAAGCCATCAGGATACAAGACAGCTACTCTCACATTCTACTTCAATCGTTCTCCCTCTCTGTGGGACCAGAGGGCTTTTTTCTCTGTTCCTCTGTGCATATCTTCCTCATTCTCATTTCTCCGCCAGCATTTCTCTAGCTTCTCTGTAAACATAAAGGAAGATGTTCACCCCCAAACCCCTTAATCTGCATGTCCTTCAAGGGGCCAGCAGAGACTGGTCATAATTCCAAATTCCCTGCATACCTACTCAGCTTGGGTAGGTATGCAGCACTTTCCAATGAGCTGTAGCTGAGCAGACAGGATTCATGTAGTACAAACAGGGTCACAGGGGCTCAGTCCTGTGAGTGAAGTGCAGGGCTTAGAGAAAGGAGCGTGCATCAGTTTTCTCACATTTTTTCCTCCATCAGGGGCAGCCAAACATCAACAGCATCAAGCCTCCTTCAAGTCACAGGTGAGAAAGAAAGGAAAGACATCTCTTCAAAAGGCCATGTAAACAGGCTTGTGTGGATAATCCATTGACAAAAAACACTCAGGAGCAGAAAGACTTCCCGACTCAGGCTCTAAAAATACAAACTACACAGTAAAAACTGTTGGATTTGACTTCAATAAAATTATGGATTTCTGTTCAATAAAGAATACCATGAACAGGGTTAAGATAGATGACAGACAAGGAAAAGCTTCTGCAACGTCTAAAATTGACAATGGATTAAATCTCTAGCACAGACAAGGAATTCCTACAATTTGATATGAACATCAGAGGAAACCCAATAGAAAAATGGCCAAAAGATATGAGTAGGAAACTCACAGAAAGAGAAGTTCAAATGGTTAACAAGTACATAAAGAGATGATCAAAATAAAACCAACGAGAAAAATACTAATTAAAACAATGAGCTAGCACTTATACCTATCAGAAGGGCAAAAATTAGAATGGGGGGTAATAGTAGGTACTGTCAAAGATGTGGGGAGGCAAGAACTCTCATGCATTATGGGTAAGAGTGTAAACAGACACAGCCATTCTGCTAAGTGATCTGGCTGCACTTAGTGAAATTAAAGCTACGTCCTATTATCCAGTGATCCTACACTGGTGGATAAATTCCAGAGAAATTCTCAAATAAGGCTGTCTGTATCCGAATTCAAACTATATACTCTATAGACCTGTGTGAGAATGTTCACTGTGATGATGTTGCAGCAGGGAGCCTGAAGTAACTTTGATCTCTGTAACTGTTAGAATGTAGAATCAAAATGGAGTAGATACAAATATGAAATTCCACATAGCTTTTAGAAAACACTTTAGATATACCTACAGCAATATGAACATATCTTAAAAAGCACAGCATTGAAAAAAATAAGCAAATACCATACGTAAGCTAAAGACACACTATAATTATACTACATATCTTTCAAGCAAATACGTAGGTATAAGGACATAAAACAAACACATTAGAGTGGGTGCACATGAACGGAGAAAGGAATGGGCATGTGGAGTGAAGGTAAAAGGTTAAAAAGAAAGTAACGAAATAAGAAAGCAACCTTGCACTGGTGATGTTACTCAGGGGCTATGAACTGAGGACTATCTTCAAGTCAACTCTGCTCCTGAGGTGAGAGAGATGGTGGGTGGGCAGGCAAGGAGTGAGATAGCCAGCCACTGGGCCTGGGAGCTGTGCTCTGCCTGTATCCTCTCTCAGCCGAGCTCCACTCCAACAATCCTTTTTTTCCTCTTGATACTGACTTCAGGTGACATGAAAGTTAGAAGAAATGCTTCTTTTTAAGAGGAGGTCAGCAACAGAAGCACAACTTCAGACAGTAGAAGAAAGCAAGCAGGTCACTACTCCTTATTCCGGGTGCTGGTGACTATTTTGCTACTAAACTGTCAAGGATCTTAATATCTTAAATGGTCCTAGCTTTAAGGCTATAATGCACTTTGAACAAATGCCTAGCCAGCATCTAAGAAGCTAACCTTTCCCTTGAGAGAATCTGATATATCGGGTGGTTACTGCTGAATAAACTAGATTTAATATCTGTAGTAATACGTTGTTGAACTTCATTTAACTGTACTGAGAAGACTGTTCTCAAAACTTGGCATAAAACAAAATATAAAAAATTAAAACCAAATAATGGCACAAAAGGCATTATTTTGCATTTCTAAAATTGAAAAATGATGATGATGCTAAACATCACACATCTGCCCCCAAAACTTTTATAGATCTGTCAGCCAAGAAGATTTATTGGACCACTATTATGTTCAGGACTGTGCTGTAGGCAGGAAAGGAGGAGAACCATAAATGAAATGGAAACAACGGTTCCCACATGAAACAATGCTTTTAAAAAGTAGTATATCCAAAACAAACAGCAAAAAAGGAACAGGGTACTATGGATCTTATTCCTAGACAAACTAAGTGTCTACGTGTTGAAAGAATGCAAAAAAAAAAAAAAAAAAGGGAGAGGAATCAGACGGGATCAATCATTGAAGGGAGTGAGATTCAGAATAGAAGAGAAGCAAAGGCACACTAGGAGAAAAGTGGACTGTGTGCAATGAGAAAAAGATGAGAACAAAGAAATAAGAACAAAGAATAAATAAGGCTAACTACCAAATCCATTAAGGGAAGTAACAAGAGATAAGGAGAGGAAAGTAGCGGTGGGTTAAACGTTGACTTGTGTCATATAAATTTAATACTGTGGGTCGAGGATCAGGGAAATGATTCAATCAGAAGGGTATCTGAGGAGGATTATTCCAGCAGTTGAGTAAGGACCTAACAGAGAGAAACTAGGGTCTGGGAAATCAGCCAGAAGACAGCTATAGCTATAGAAAGGAAAGGATGGGTCCAAAGGCTTTTACCATGTAATGATCAGCAACATTTAATAATGAATGCGGAGTGGGGGGTTGGAAAACTCGAAGGTTGGTTTAAGATACTAAGAGAAGACAATGAGGAAAACTGGGAGGGCTTATGGTTAGGGGAAGACTGAACACCTATTTTTCACATGTTAAATTCTAGGTGTTGTCGGCATATTCAGAGGAAATTTTTATTAGACTGTAGTTAGGCTTGAGAAGAAACTCTGAGCTACCTAAATGACAAAGCTAATTAAAATTGCATGAACAGTTCCCATACCAAAAAAACTGGAGGGGTATGTGTACTTATATGCAAAAATACGAAGAAAAGAAAACTGTGCTGGTCAAAGAAGACCAGAAGCAAACCAGTATCATAAAAGTCAAAGGAGGATAGACTTTAAAGCAACTGAGAAATCTAGAACAATCTGATAAAACACTAATGGCTATCCCTGTTTTTAGACACAATGTATTCTTGGGAAAAGGATGGCCATCATATGTAATCTTGACTGTCCACCTATTTGGACAATAACAGAAACCAATATACTACAAAGCATCATAGAATCTTCAGAGTCAGAAACAGGCTTAAAAGTCATCCAGCCTCTCAACAAATGCTATGGGGACAAGACATTCACATGCAAAAGAATGAAGTTAGACCCCTACCTCACACCATATTAAATTTCTAAAAATTAACTGAAAATAGATTAGAGACCTAAATGTAAGAGCCAAAACCATAAAAGTCTTAGAAAAAAAATAAACATAAATCCTTGTGACATTAGATTAGGCACTGTTTTCTTAGATATGACACCAAAAGCACAAGCAAAGGAAAAATAAGCGGACTTCATCAAATTTTAAAACTTTTGTGTGGCAAAGACACCATCAAGAAAGTGAAGACAACCCACTGAATGAAAGAAAACTTCATATATCTGATAAAGGTTGAGTATCCAAAATATATAAAGAACTCTTACCACTCAACAGAAAGACAACCCAATTAAAAATGAACAAAATATCTTAATAGACATTTTTCCAAAGAAGATATATAATGGCCAACATGCACATGAAAAGATGTTCAACATCACTAGCGATCAAAGAAATGTAAATTAAACCCACAATGAGACAGAACTTTACACCCACAGGATGCTATAATCAAAAAGACATAATTGATGGGACTTCCCTGGTGGCGCAGTGGTTAAGAATCTGCCTGCAAATGCAGGGGACACGAGTTCATGCCCTTGCCCGGGAAGATCCCACATGCCACAGAGCAACTAAGCCCGTGTGCCACAACTACTGAGCCTGCGCTCTAGAGCCCGAGCTCTAGAGCCCACGAGCCACAACTACTGAGCCCGTGTGCCACAACTACTGAAGCCCATGCGCCTAGAGACCGTGCTCTGCAACAAGCCACCAAAAAGAAAAGCCCCCACCTGCCACAACTAGAGAAAGCCTGTGTGCAGCAATGAAGACCCAACACAGCCAAAAAATAAATTAATTAAAAAAAAAAGACATAATCAAAAGTGTTGGCGAGGATGTGGAGAAAATGGAACTACTGTACTCTGCTGGGTGGGAATGTAAAATAGTGCAGCTGCTTTGAAAAACAGTCTGGCAGTTCCTCAAAAAGGTAAACGAAGTTTCCATATGACCCAGCAATTCTGCCCTTAGGTATATACCCAAGAAGAATATGCTCACACAAAAACTTATGTACAAAAAAGATCTTGCTGTGATTTATGTTAAAGAGTGTTCTTCCTATGTTTTCCTGTAAGAGTTTTATAGTGTTCGGTCTTGCATTTAGGTCTTTAATCCATTTTAAGTTTGTTTTTGTGTATGGTGTTATATATATATATATATATATATATATATATACACACACACACACACACACACGCACGTATGTGGAATCTAGAAAAATGGTACAGATGAACCTATTTACAGGGCAGGAATAGAGATGCAGACATAGGGAACAGACGTGTGGACATGGTGGGCGTTGGGGAGGGAGGGTGGGATGAACTGGGAGACTGGGATTGACGTCTGTGCATTGCCATGTGTAAAACAGATAGCTAGTGGGAACCTGCGGTATACCGTGGTGGTCTTGACTCTGCTGAATACCATCAAACAGGAAACTCAGTACTTCCCCCCACAGAAAGCCCATGCCACCTCTATACAGCTCTGATTGTTAGAACTGTCTTCTTTATATTGAGTTAATGGGTGAGCAATGGGAGTAAGAAAGGAAGTGTGATATAGGGTTTCAAAAAGCAATACTAAATGAATGGTGATGTGGCAAGAAGGAGAGAAACATTAAAATTGATTTTAAAAGAGATTATTGATAAAGAGATTGTAGAGTAGAATCAAAGAAGCACTGAAAAAGTAGAGAATACTATTTTCAAAGGTAGGAGGGGGAACTGAGAGCAATGGAAGAGACAGGCTAGATGGTAAAAATATGTTTTATAACCTAGGAGAAATCTGTGCATTTTATATTCAATGTAATAGTTCACATATTTACTACTGAACACTTAACAACATGCCAGGTACTGTGCCAGACACTGAGATTAAAATGATAAATAAAACAATTCCTGTATTTAAAGAGTTTATGGATAAGAAGTATAGTTACAACATGGTAACTGTACTGTAACCATCAAATCCAATGGCTTTTACTCAGCTCTCACTCTTAAGACTCCTCTCCTACACAAGAAAGTGACTACCACAAGTCATTCAATAAATATTGGATTAATCTGAACAAATTCTTGTCAAACTTTCCTGCCTTAATATCTGTGGCACATCACTCTCCTGATTTCTTCTTTCCCCACTGACTAGTCCTTCAACCCATTTCTTCCCATCTCTTTTACTGGTTCTTCTTTAATCCTCTCTCCCCAAGGTTTTGTTTCAACCTTTGTTCTTTCCTTATTCTTCTTCCTTTGGTAAACTCATTCATTCTCAAGGCATACACTGTAATGTCCAAAATGTATAGCTCTAGTTCTGACCTTTCCTCCAAGCTCTTATCTCTTATCTCTAAATCCCATTAATATATATGTCCTTTTGTGTGTCTATCAACTCAAACCTAAAAATGAAACTAATTTTCACCTTCCAAAACCTGCTCTCCTCCTGTATTTCTTTTCTTTGTAGAGTCACTCTCTCAGACCTTTAGGCTTCAGACCTATAGCCTCTGCCACCTGTGACCAAGGGTACACTTGAGATGGCAGGCTAGGGTCAGAATGCTGAATTTGGAACAGATTTTTCTCTTCATAAAGTTAACTGTTCTCAATAGGGAGCAACCTCACCTCTTGGATCTTGGTATCACCATGTTTCTTAGAACTGAACAGCCCAGAATGCCTAAAAAGTCAATGGCTAGCAAACACTTGGAGATGTCTAGCTGAAATGATTTTTTAAGAAAACAATTTTAAAGAAAATACTCCAAGTGTACAAAAAACTACAGATGATAATACACGAGCACCTGTATACCTACCTACCACACAGATATAACTGGAGCCCCTTATGTCTCTTCCTCCCACCCTCACTGCAATAGCCACAACTCCGAATTTGGTTATTACTAGAATATGTGCTTTTAGATTTTACTATGTAAGTATACATCCATGAACAATATACAATATTGACTGAGTATTTTTTTTTCCCTAAAATCTAGTTATTAATTAATTAATTATTTTTTGGGGGGCTGTGTTGGGTCTTAGTTTCTGTGCAAGGGCTTTCTCTAGTTGCGGCAAGCGGGGGCCACTCTTCATCGTGGTGTGCGGGCCTCTCACTATCGCGGCCTCTCTTGCTGCGGAGCACAGGCTCCAGACGCGCGGGCTCAGTAGTTGTGGCTCACAGGCCCAGTTGCTCCGCGGCATGTGGGATCTTCCCAGACCAGGGCTCGAACCCGTGTCCCCTGCATTGGCAGGCAGATTCTCAACCACTGCGCCACCAGGGAAGCCCATTGACTGAGTATTTTAAAACTTTATATTATGAATGGATGGTGGTGATGGTTGTATACCAGTGTGAATGTACTTAATGCCTCTGAACTGTGTATCTAATGGTTGAAATGATAAATGTTATGTATATTTTAACCACAATTAAAAAAAAACTTTATATTACAGTATCACACTGTACTGATGTTTCTGCAATTCCTTTTTGCCTTTTTTCTGGCAAAATGTATCCAGTTAATACATGCAACTAGTTCATTCACTCAAACAGCTATATAACATCTCCTTGTCTATCTATATCACAATTTTTCACTATTACAAATGTTCTACTTTATAGCTACATTACAAAAAGGATTTGTGGGGTTTTAATTGAAGTATAGTTGGTTTACAATGTCATGTTAGTTTCAGGTGTACAGCACAGTGACTCAGTTTTTTTTTTTTTGGCTGCGTTGGGTCTTTGTTGCTGCATGCAGCAGCTACTCTTTGTTGTGGTGCGCAGGCTTCTCACTGCGGTGGCTTCTCTTGTTGCAGAGCATGGGCTCTAGGCACACAGGCTTCAGTAGTTGTGGCTCGTGAGCTCAGTAGTTGTGGCTTGCAGGCTCTAGAGTGCAGGCTCAGTAGTTGTGGCACACAGGCTTAGTTGCTCTGCGGCATGTGGGATCTTCCCGGACCAGGGCTCGAACCCGTGTCCCCTGCATTGGCAGGCGGATTCTTAACCACTGCGTCACCAGGCGAAGTCCCAAGTGATTCAGTTTTATATGTATACATACACACACACACACATACACACACACACACACTTTTTCAGATTCTTTGCCCTTCGGTTATTACAAAATATTGAGTATAGGTCTCTGTGCTACACAGTAGGTCCTTGTTGGTTAATCTGCTTTCTACATAGTAGTGTGTATATGTTAATCCCATACATATGGTACTATATACACAATGAAATATTACTCAGCCATAAAAAAGAATGAAATAATGCCATCTGCAGCAACATGGACAGCCCTAGAGATTATCATACTAAGTGAAGTAAGCTAGACAGAGAAAGACAAATATCATAGGATATCACTTATATGTAGAATTTTTAAAAAAGATACAAATGAACTTATTTACAAAACAGAAACTCAAAGACATAGAAAAATTTATGGTTACCAAAGGGGAAAGCAGGGAAGGGTGGGATAAATTAGGAGGTTGGGATTTGTGATTTTGTTTTTTAATTGCTTTAAAACAAACAACTAAAGAGATCAGAACATTAAAGATATTAGAACATTAAAATTGCAGACCTTCCAAAATAGAAAACAGCTGTGTTCCCTATCTCTATATGTACTTAAGTATTCTATTAAATGGACTTGACTAAATCCCAATTGTTTATTGAAAGCTTTCCCCATATTTAGGTTTATTTAATTATTAAAATTTCACTTAGCAAATCATTTAAGCTTGACTAAAAACTTAATGGATTTTACAGAGTGCAGCTCTACTTTCCCTTGTTAATAACCATCCCTATTGCTAAAAACAAAAACAGAAACTCTAGCACTGTTAACAAAAGAGCTTTCTGAAAGCAACATTAAACCATTTGCAGCATTTCATTCTTAGGGCAAATAAATCAATAAAAAACTGGATGTGTTTATATTTCTGATTACCACAGAACAAGAAAGGTCTTAATGTAGCCAGTCCTCTAAGATACGAAAGCTTCTCCCTAAATACTGAGAAAGTTCTTGAGGTCATATTTAATTCAGCATTACTTAAAGTGGAGGCTCCAACAACAGCTGACTGTTTCTTCCTCACCAGTCTCCTCCAAGGGCCCATCTTATTGCATTCCCCTCCTACCTAACTCTACTTTGCTGACCACTGCTTTAATGTTTTCTGCTTGTCTAATCAGATTTTTTTCTTCATCTTTTACCAACCTCCCCACTCCCAATTCATCCTACATATTACTAAAAGAGATATTTGTGTGTCTAAGTTGCTTAGCACAGGGCCTAGTCCATATATTCAACACATGTTAACTATTACTGTTTGTTACCAGAGTAATCTTCCTAAAGCATAATTCTAACTGGTCTTGCCATTCCTTTGATCAAAAGCTTTCAACGGTTCCCATAATGACAAGAGACTGCATCACACAGGAGACAGCAGAGGGAAGTATCAATAAAGTGAGTACCACCTTTTCAGTCAGAGTTATTAAGATCCTCGCTGTGTGTCCAACTATTTAAGTGGAGGTTAAATTAACCTTACTAGAGCTCATTTTCATCATCTATAAAATGGCTATCATGACACCTACTTCTCAGGGTTGTTACAAGGGTTACAGATTAAATAAGATAACATATACAAAGCTCCCAGCACACACAGTATTTAGCAAATTCTGATTTTTCCCTCCCTACAAAGTGAACTCCTAAACAACTGAATTCCATAATCTAGCCCAAAAGTACCTCTTCACGCTTCTTTCCCATTACATACTCCTGATTCAGCCAAACTAGACTTCTCACCATGCTTTGAGCCTGCCTTGTGATTTCTTACCTCTCAGCCTTTGCTTACTCGAATGGTTTTGCTTTTCCCTCCAACTCCACATATCTAAATCCAGCCTATCCTAAGCCCAGGCCAACTACTGCCCTTGTCCCTGAAGCATTTTCTCTTATCATCCCCATTGCTTAGAATACACTGTCTGAACCTCTTTAATTGCACTTATCACACCTGGCCTTATTCAAGAGTTCTATTTATGTGTCTTACATCCTCTATTTGAATGGATTGGAACAGAAATGGGTAACATCTTCCACTAAGTACCATTTCTACCCAATTTTAGCTAGTGCTGATTAAAACCTATAAATCATACCTGAGAATAAGAAAAGCAGCCTCTGATACCCAGGAGCTGGCCTGGTGTTGCTATGAGCTGGCCTGGCACTCACAGTTAGGTCTTGGTGTTCTCCTCTTACACATAAGCAATTTCAGACATGAACATCAGACAAGACCATTCTGTGACCATGATGGATCAGACAAAAAAAATAAGAACACTGTGTAATCTGTCTGAACACACACAAAACATGAACACCGCCCAAACCAAAAAAATATCAAATAGCCCCTATTGCTGGATGATGAGTGACTGCTGCTTCTTTGCCAATTATAGCTATAGCTTTTCTTTAGACTGCTCTCTCTTTACATAAACTCTACTAAGATACCCAGTCATAGAATTTGCCCCACTTTCTGACAGCACCCGATCCACAGCAAAGCCCGACGTCCTTAAACCTCCCACACAATCACCTAACACAAGCCTAAATCCTATAGTAAGACTTTTCTAACACTCTTACTGAGATGCTGCGTGCTTCCTCGTGGTGTGCATCCTCCTTTGCTGCAACAAGCAATAAACCCAATTTATTCAACTGCAGGTGCATTCCTGGTGCTCTGTGGCTGAAGGACAAACTATGAACTTCTTTAATAGAAGTCTAGTATTTTCTTTAATTATTTTATTTTATTTTCTTCTTTTCATACTTTTTATTCTTTTTTTTTTTTTTCTCTTTTTTTTTTCTTTTACAAACCCTTGTGTCGAGGGCTGACTTTCAATAGATTGCAGCGAGGGAGCTGCTCTGCTACGTACGAAACCCCGACCCAGAAGCAGGTCGTCTACGAATGGTTTAGCACCAGGTTCCCCACGAACGTGCGGTGCGTGACGGGCGAGGGGGCGGCCGCCTTTCCGGCCGCACCCCGTGTCCCAGGACGAAGGGCTCTCCGCACCGGACCCCGGTCCCGACGTGCGGCGGTGCGCGCCGCGCTCTAGTATTTTCTTTATGCTTACAGGGCATGCTCTGGGTCTTGCATGCTATACACTTTGTTGAACTGATCTGAATGACTTACACTAGGCCTGTTGGCCTTGCTGTAATCTCAAGACCCAGCCCAGTCACTCTCAGAGCTAAAAATAGTTTTTTACTTCATTATCCTGAGTGTTTTCAATTTCACAGTTTTGAGAATAGAAAATGGCAGTCAGACTGATCGAGGTGCCCCACACTCAACCACCTCTGAGTTTCTGAAATTGAAAAAGTGTCTAATTTACATGCATTCACAGACTCTCAAATTGTCTCTGCTCCTCTCTGCACACTTTCAGAGTAGATGTCTGATGTTTCATTAAGTGAAAAAGTAAAGGACCAAAATAATCCATTTGTCTCAGGCACCTACATACCAACACATAAAGAGCTAATTTAAGGTAACAAAGAATTACGTATATATGTGTGTGTTACATATGTATGTATAAATATGTATACACACATATACATATATGTGTGTGTGTATGTATTTTCACATCTTGGAGAGCTTCAGACTCAGTGAGCAGGACTCACTTGAGGAGAACATGGTGACAAAAAGAGTCTGAACTATTCCAGAGGAACAGGGTTACTGGGGAGGGGCTGGTAAGGAACCGTGTTTACAGGCATTCAAAGTGAGACGCTCAATGGAAAACACAGGTGGGCAGGGTCAGCAGGAGAGATGCCAAACGTAACATTACTGTAGGAGCCCCCCAGGCCCCAGCCAATGGAGGTGGAAGGTAGGACTCTCTTGAAGCCAATTCTAGCATAGAAGCAGCACACTGTCACCTTGGAGGGCTTCAACTACTCTGGA
The DNA here is from genome assembly GCF_965194825.1 of Balaenoptera physalus. NCBI lineage: Eukaryota > Metazoa > Chordata > Mammalia > Artiodactyla > Balaenopteridae > Balaenoptera > Balaenoptera physalus. The sequence continues at coordinate 66,110,091 of NC_138889.1, forward strand.
ATCTGTTCAAAGTCCCAGTCAGCTAACCAGGAACAACTGACAAGTTCCTGACCTAGTATGCTGACATCTTCATGTTTCAAAGGTACATAAAATGAGTCAGGGAATGGTTACTCTGGCTAAAGAAGAAACCTGTTGGTGAAATGAAAGGAGAACCATAGGAGAAAGAGATCATGCCATCTTAGAATTTGTGGCAAAAAGGTAGGGGTTGTGTGGCACAGGCTCTAGGAAGGCAGAATTAAGAAGTCCTGAGAACAGAGACACGTGGTTCCACTGCATGAGACTCTAAGAAGAAAGCTCTTAAAATGCATTTTTGCTTGGGTATTTAAAAAATTCTTAAGCAGGTGGGGAAGGCAGAGGAAGACAGTAGATGTACTGGTAGCTATTCTAAAAGAACAGACAAAAAATGAACAGAAGAACACATCAGCAATCAGCCTGAAAGAGTAGCAAGACTTGGAAGAACCACATGCGGAGGCCAAGGTCCAAAACAAATTAAGGTTTACAAAAAGGCTAGCAAGGGCTTCCCTGGTGGCGCAGTGGTTGAGAATCTGCCTGCCAATGCAGGGGACACGGGTTCGAGCCCTGGTCTGGGAAGATCCCACATGCTGCGGAGCAACTGGGCCCGTGAGCCACAACTACTGAGCCTGCGCGTCTGGAGCCTGTGCTCCGCAACAAGAGAGGCTGCGATAGTGAGAGGCCCACGCACCGCGATGAAGAGTGGCCCTCGCTTGCCACAACTAGAGAAAGCCCTCGCACAGAAACGAAGACCCAACACAGCCAAAAATAAATAAATAAATAAATAAATAAATGTGAAACCTTTTTAAAAAAAAAAAGCTAGCAAAAGCAAAAAGGGTATTTTTAGAGTGAAAAGGCAATTTGCTTGATGATAAAATGTAATGCTGAGAAAGCAGAATTTCTCAACCTCTATTTTGCTTCCATATTCTCTATCAAAGGGTATGAATTTGGGGTTAAATGGGAGAGAATTAACAATCCTAGAGGGAAAAAAAGTCCCAGACGGGTGAGGAGGATAAGATCAAGTCTGTTCACTAAATAATTTCTACCAGGAAGACTGGTAAAACTTGCACATAAGGTCACTGAACTAAAGAAAATTTTAATAAATTATATTGATAAAAAGAGAAATCTTGAACGAATGGAGATAGATAACTATTGTTCCAGTTTGCAAAAATCAGAAGGTGGATAGTGGACTTTTCAACTATAGAGAAGTGAACACTTCTTGGGCTCAATTCTAAAAAGGATTCTTCCTTTTTTTTTTTTTTTTGATGGAGTGGACATGGAAGGGAAGAAACTTTTTTTCTGGTTATAAAAGAAAAAAAAAAACGCATACCTATAGAAAATTGAGAAAGTAGAGAAAAGTATAAATAACAACCACCCATGTTTCCATGACCCAGAAATAACCACTGTAAAGATGTTGACCTACTTCTTCCTAGTGAATACATACAGTGAATATATCTTTACTTTTCATTTATAGTATACAATTTTCCCGTATTATTTAGAACTCTTCATGAGGAGAAGAAACAGAAAAGGAGATCCACAATGTATTAAAAGAGATTATGGCCAGGGCTTCCCTGGTGGCACAGTGGTTGAGAATCTGCCTGCTAATGCAGGGGACACGGGTTCGAGCCCTGGTCTGGGAAGATCCCACATGCTGTGGAGCAACTGGGCCCGTGAGCCACAACTACTGAGCCTGCGCGTCTGGAGCCTGTGCCCCGCAATGGGAGGGGCCGCGATAGTGAAAGGCCCACGCACCGCGATGAAGAGCGGCCCCCGCACCGCGATGAAGAGTGGCCCCCACTTGCCGCAACTAGAGAAAGCCCTCACACGAAAACTAAGAGACCCAACACAGTCATAAATAAATAAATAAAATAAATAAAGTATTAAAAAAAAAAAAAAAAGAGATTATGGCTGAAAAATTCCCAAACCTAAAGAAGGAAACAGATATCCAGATACAGAAAGCACAGAGGGTCCCAAACAGGTAAACCCAAACAGACCTACACCAAGACATATTATAATAAAAATGGCAAAAGTTAAAGAGAGGATTCTAAAGGCAGCAAGAGAAAAACAAAGAGTTAATTACATAGGTTACCCCATAAGGCTATCAGCTGATTTCTCTACAGAAACGTTGCAGGCCAGAAGGGAGTGGCAAGATATAGTCAAAGTCCTGAAAGGGAAAAATCTGCAACCTAAGGTACTCTACCCAGCAGGATTATCATTTAGAATAGAAGGAGAGACAAAGAATTTTTCAGACAAGCAAAAACTAAAAGAATACAGCAATACTAAAACTATCCCCTAAAAGGAAATATTGAAAGATCTCTAAATAGAAGAATATATAGAAAACAGAAAATCACAATTGGAAAGCAAAACACCTAAATAAGCCAGTACACAGATTAAAAAAAAAATCAAAAAATTTCTGTGAAAGTAATGATAACCACAATGAAGAGCAAAACGATGAACATGAAGATGTAAAAGAGGACACCAAAATCATAAAATGTGATGGAGGAGAGTAAAAAAATGTAGATTTTAAAAAATTTCCTTGAATGTGTTTGAGCCTATATGACTACCAGTCTAAGGCAAGTAGATATACAATGGGGTTAACATACTTGAAAAACAGGGTTACCACAAATCAAAAACATAAAATAGATTCACAAAAACCAAAAAGAAGAGAACATAAGTATAATACAAAAGAAAATTATCAAACCACAAAAGGAAAACAACAAGAAAAAGAAAGGGACAAAGAAGAAATATAAAATCAACAGGAAAACAATGTTTAAGATGGCAATAAATACATATCTATCAATAATTACCTTAAATGTCAATGGACTAAATGCTCCAATAAAAAGACACAGAGTGGCAGATTAGATTAAGAAACAAAAGCCTACAAGATGCTGCCTACAAGAGACCCACTTTAGGGCAAAGGACACACAGAAACTGAAAATGAGGGGATGGAAAAAGATATTTCACGCAAATGGAAACGACAAGAAAGCAGGGGTCACAATACTCATATCAGACAAAATAGACTTAAAACAAAGGCCATAAAGAAAGATAAAGGACACTATATAACAATAAAAGGATCAATACAAGAAGAGGATTTTACGCTCATCAACATATATGCACCTAATATAGGACCATCCAAATACATAAAACAAATACTAACAGACATAAAGAAAGAAAATGACAAGAATACAATAATAGTAGGAGACTTTAACACCCCACTCACATCAATGGACAGATCTTCTCTGGACAGATCTTCTAGACAGAAAATCAATAAGGCAACAGAGATCCTAGATGATACAATAGAACAGTTGACATTTTCAGGAAATTACATCCAAAAAACCAGAATACACATTCTTTTCAAGTGCACATGGAACATTCTTTAGGACTGACCACATACTAGGACACAAAACAAGCCTCAACAAATTTAAGAGTATAGAAATTATCACAAGCATCTTTTCTGACCACAATGGCATGAAACTAGAAATCAACCACAGAAAAAAGAAATGAGAAAAAAGCAATTACATGGAGACTAAACAACATGCTACTAAAAAAACCCCAACCAAAGAAACAATGGGTCAATGATGAAATCAAACAGGAAATTTAAAAATACCTTGAGACAAGTGACAAGGAAAACACAACCATACAAAATACATGCGATGCAGCAAAAGCAGTTCTTAGAGGGAAGTTCATAGTGATACAGGCCTTCCTCAAAAAGCAAGAAAAACTTCAAATAAACAACCTAACCTACCACTTAAGAGAATTAGAAAAAAAACAAAAACCTAGAGTCAGCAGAAGGAAGGAAATAATAAAGATCAGAGAAGAAATAAATAAAATAGAGACTAAAAAACAATAGAGGGCTTCCCTGGTGGCAAGGTGGTTAAGAATCTGCCTGCCAATGCAGGGGACACGGGTTCGAGCCCTGGTCTGGGAAGATCCCACATGCCACAGAACAACTAAGCCTGTGCGCCACAACTACTGAGCCTGCGCTCTAGAGCCCACAAGCCACAACTACTGAGCTCACAAGCCACAACTACTGAAGTCCGTGCACCTAGAGCCCGTGATCCACAACAAGAGAAGCCACCACAATGAGAGGCCCGTGCACTGCAACAAAGAGTAGCCCCCACTCGCTGCAACTAGAGAAAGCCCACGTGCAGCACAAAGACCCAATGCAGTGGAAAATAAATTTAAAAAAAAATAGAAAGAAAAATCAGTAAAACCAAGAGCTGGTTCTTTGAAAGGGTAAACAAGATTGACAAACCTCTGGCCAGGCTCACCAAGAACAAAATAAACAAAATAAGAATTGAAAAAGGAGACATAACAACCGATACCTGCAGAAATACAAGAAACCACAGGGAATACTATGAACAATTATATGCCAACAAATTTGATAACCTAGAAGAAATGGACAAGTTTCTAGAAACATACAGCCCACCAAAACTGAATCAAGAATAAATAGCTAATTTGAATAGACCAATCACTAGAAGTGAAATAGAATCTGTAATCTTAAAACTCCCTACAAACAAAATTATAGGACCAGATGGCTTCACAGGCGAATTTTACCAAACATGCAAAGAGGAACTTATACTGATCCTTCTCAAACTCTTCCAAAAAACTGAAGAGGAAGGAACATTCCCAAAGACATTCTATGAAGCCACCACCACCCTGATACCCAAACCAGACAAAGACACCACCAAAAAAGAAAATTACAGGCCAATACCTTTGATGAATATAGATTCAAAAATTCTCAACAAAATATTAGCAAACCAAATTCAACAACACATAAAAAAAAATCATACGCCACGACCAAGTGGGATACATCCCAAGTTCACAAGGATTGTTCAACACATGCAAATCAATCAATGTGATACACCACATAAACAAGAAAAGACAAAAACCACATGGTCATCTCAGTAGATGCAAAAGAAGCATTTCACAAAATTTAACATCCATTCATGATAAAAACTCTTACCAAAGTGGGTACAGAGAGAACATATCTCAACATAATAAAAGCTATTTATGACAAACCCAAAGCCAATGTAATACTCAATGGTGAAAAGCTGAAAGCCTTCCCACTAAATTCTGGAACAAGACAAGGATGCCCACTCTTACCACTTCTATTCAACATGATACTGGAAGTTCTACCCACAGCAATCAGACAAGAAAAAGAAATAAAAGGTATCCAAATGAAGGGAAGAAGTAAAATTGTCATTATATGCAAATGACATGATACTATACATAGAAAACCCTAAGGACTCCACACAAAATCTACTAGAACTGATAAATGAATTCATCAAGGTAGCAGGATACAAGATTAACATACAGAAATTGGTTTCATTTCTTTACACTAACAATGAACTATCAGAAAAGGAATGTAAAAAAACAATACCTTTCAAAATCACACACCCCAAAATAAAATACTTAAGAACAAACTTGACCAATGAGGTGAGAGTTATATGCTAAAAATTATAAAACATTAATAAAAGAAACCGAAGAAGACTCAAAGAAATGGAAAGATATCCCATGCTCTTGGATTGGAAGAATTAATATTGTTAAAATGAGCACACTACCCAAAGCAATCTACAGATTTAATGCTATCCCTATCAAATTATTCATGACATTTTTCACAGAACTAGAACAAATAAATAGTCCTAAAATTTATTTATTTATAAATAATCCTAAATTCTGGGTCCATAAAGGACCCAGAATTGCCAAAGCAATCCCAAAGAAAAAGAAGAAGGAGGCGTCAGCCTCCCAGACTTCAGACAATACTACAAAGCTAAAGTAATCAAAACAGCACGGTACTGGCACAAAAACAGACATATGGATCAATGGAACAGAACAGAGAGCCCAGAAATAAACCCACACACCTACGGTCAATTAATCTTCAATAAAGGAGGCAAGAATATACAATGGGGAAAAGACAGTCTCTTCAGCAAGTGGTGTTGGGAAAGTTGGACAGCTTTCACCATACACAAAAATAAACTCAAAATGGTTAAAGACTTAAACATAAGACATGGCACCATAAAGCTCCTAAAAGAGATCACAGGCAAAACATTCTCTGACATAAATAGTACCATTGTTTTCTTAGGTCAGTCTCCTAAGGCAATGGAAATAAAAACAAAAATAAACAAATGGAACTTAATCAAATTTACAAGCTTTTGCACATCAAAGGAAACCACAGACAAAACAAAAAGACAACCTACAGAATGGGAGAAAATATTTGCAAATGATGCTACTGACAAGGGCTTAATTTCCAAAATATACAAACAGCTCATACAACTTAAACAAAAAAACAAACAACCCAACTGAAAAATGGGCAAAGACCTAGATAGACATTTCTCCAAAGAAGACATACAAATGGCCAACAGGCATATGAAAAGATGCTTAACATCGCTAATTATTAGAGAAATGCAAATCAAAACTACAATGAGGTACCACCTCACACTGGTCAGAATGGCTGTCATTAAAAAGTATACAAATAACAAATGCTGGAGAGGATGTGGAGAAAAGGGAACCCTCCTACACTGTTGGTGGGAATGTAAGTTGGTGTAGCCACTATGGAAAACAGAATGGAGGTTCCTCAGAAAACTAAAAATAAAATTACCATATGATCCAGAAATCCCACTCCTGGGCACATATCCAGATAAAACTATAATCCAGAAAAGATACATGCACCCCTATGTTCACAGCAGCACTATTCACAATAGCCAAGACATGGAAACAACCTAAATGTCCATCAACAGATGAATGGATAAAGAAGATGTGCTACATTTAAGCAATGGAATACTACTCAGCCATAAAAAGAGAACGAAATAATGCCATATGCAGCAACATGGATGCAACTAGAGATTACCATACTAAGTGAAGTAAGTCAGAAAGAAAGACAAATACCATATGATATCACTTATATGTGGAACCCAAAAAATAGGACACAAATGAACTTATCTACAAAACAGAAATAGACTCACAGATATAGAGAACAGACTTGTGGTTGCTGGGGGGGCGTGCTGCAGGAGGGATGGAGTGGGAGTGTGGCGTTAGCAGATGCAAACTAGTATATATAGAATGGATAAACAACAAGGCCCTACTGTATAGCACAGGGAACTATATTCAATCTCCTGTGATACACCATAATGGAAAAGAATATGAAAAAGAATGTATATGTATGTATAACTGAATCACTTTGCTATACAGCAGAAATTAACACAGCATTGTAAATCAACTATACTTCAATTAAAAAAAAGAAAGTCCCTCAAAAAAAAAAAAATAGGTATGGTACACAGTATCAGATTTCAAGTTCAGGTATAATTAATTCTGTATTTGTACTGTCTACCCTGTTTATAAATCCACTGTGATCCCAGACAAACTGGTATTTTTTCCCCTTTGATTTCAAAGAAAAAGAAAACTGGCTACCAAAACAAACAAAAAACAAAAAAAAACTCCAACTCCTCATGAATATAATTTACTAGATTCAAAATAGTCTATCATATGGATACACAATAATTTATGTAACCATAAATAATAGTAATAATAATGTAATGGCTTATAAATGCTAATAGAGGAAACCATGATCCCTGGGAGCCAGCATTCATTAATTCACTCAATTCACTAATTCCTTTATTCATGAATATTGATTTTCTACAATGTGCAGGCCTGGTCTAAAGTTGGAGATACAGCAGTGAACAAAACAAACAAAAATCCTTACCCTCATGGAACCTCCTTTCTAAATGGGAAAAGAGATGACACACAAAATAATGATAAATACTAAAGAGAAAAAATGAAGCAGGCAAAGGGGATAGGATGTGTTGGGGGGAAATAAAGATTTTAGCGGGAGTGTCCAGAGAAGGCTCAGGAGAAGATAAAGGAAAGGCACGTGGCTATCCAAGGAAGAGCATTTCAGGCAGGGGAAACAACAAATGCAAAGGCCCTGAGGTGGGAGCACACCTGGCGTGTTCAAGCAAGCGTGAGAAGGCCAGCGTGGTCAAAGCAAAATGAGAAAGAGGGAAAAGGAGAAGGAAATGGGGACGAGCATTAAGTAGGGCCTTGTAGGTCATGTACAGACTTTGTCTTTTCATCTGAGTGAGTCAGGAAGCCACTGGAGGGTTTTATGGAGGGAGAAACGTATGCTTTAAAAGGATCAGTATGGATGCTATGTTGAGAACAGACTGAAGGGAGAAGGGAGGAAGAAGGTGGACCACAGCCTAAAACAGACAGAATAAGATGGAGTAAAGCAATCAAATGACCAACTAGTTTAATGACTCTACACAAAAGGTTTCAATGAATAGACTGGGGTGACCCTAAGAGCAGTTTCAAATGACTGATAGATTTAAAAAAATAATTTGAATGATCTATCAAGAAGACACGCTAATCAAAAGCAAGGATGAAATTGTGAAAAAAAAATTATGAGGCAGTCAGAGACATTTGAATGCTGACTGGATATTTAATGGCATTAAGGAATTATTGATTTTTTAGGTGTGATAATGATATTGCGGCTATGTTTTAAGAAGAATTCTTATTTTTTAGAGATGTATACAAAATTATTTACGGATGAAATGACCCAATGTCTGGGATTTGCTTCAAAATAATTGAGTGTATGGGGGGAAAAGTAAGTGGGGATATACATGATACAAGATGATGGTTGTTGAAGCAGGGTGATGTGGATTCATCTTACTACTCTCTCGACTTCTGCTTATGTTTGAAAATGTCTAAAAAGAAAGTTTTTTTAAAAATCAAGAATAGCACATGGCTGAGAGAGATGGTAAAACAAATACACTGAATGGAACAATAAATATTCTGAAAAAATGTCAAGAGGCTAGAATTCTGGACCAATAGATAAAATGCAACAGAGAAGGCTAGAAACTGCTATATTTGGTTCCAAAACATCAAGTGAATGTACAAAATGGCCAAAACCTAGATGAGTAGCTCCTATTTAAAAAAAAAAAAAAAAAAAAAAAAAAAAGTTTAAGATTCAAATATACAGCAAGGTCGGCAAGTAAAGTGCCAAAAATCTAAAGCAATCCCCAAGATGCATTAATAAAAGTAAAGAATTTTAAAAATGGGGGTGGGGGGGTTGCTCTTCCATGAGCTAACTGCCTTACACTTGCTATTGTTTGCCATCTAAGAGGGCTATGTTTAGATACTTGCAACTAAGTCATATGAGGAGTGGATGAGGCAGCTAGGGATGTCAACTTAGGAAAAAAGATGGAAGAAGGGGACGTGATACTAGTCTACAAATTCCTGAACTCATCATCTTTCCCCTTTAATCTACTTTGCTTCATTACTATTTTGGTAAAGGGTGTTACCATCTATGTATTCACCTAAGCCAATAAACTGAGAATAATTCAAGATGCCTCCCTCTCTCTCACACTCCACGTCTATTTAAAAATGTCTCTTAAAATTGTTCTCTCCCCTCCTATCCAACGTTGATGCCTCCCCTGCTCCATTTACTCCTTCTTCTTCCTGTACCCCTATTTCCCTTTGGGAATCACTCTCAACTCCACAGTGGTCAATCAGCATATTCTTTCTACCCACAGCACTGCAAATAGCTTAACTCAAGCTATTAAGATGGGAGGATGCGTTAGCTGGAACTACTGGGAAAGAATAGGTTGGGGGGAGGGGGAGGGGATAAGAGTAAGATGGGAGTGAAGGAAGAGTTCAAAAGAACAGAAACATTCTTTCTCTGGACAATTAAGTGTGAGGAGGTGATATCTGGAACTGTTGCAAGTATTGTTGCTACCCTGAGAGAGAAGTCAACAGACAGAGCCAACTTGAGAAGGAACCCAGAAGTGAAAAGGACATGGAAAATCAGACTGTGAATCTCTAGATCAAACCACACAGGAGGCCAATTCTAACACAGGGTCTTTTCATTTGCACTAGTCAATACATTCTCTTTTTGACTTAAGACAGTTCAGCTGAATTTCCTGTGACTTATCATGAGAATCCTAACTGATGAGCCCAAAGACACTGGCTTAATGATGTTCATGTCTCAACTGGACTACTGCAACAATATTCTCCCTGAAAAAGTCCTCACGATACAGACTCTACACTGTTGCCAAGGTGTCCTTTCAGACTGTATGTTTCTCTTCTACTCATAAACTTACAGTGGCCTCCTCTATCTTTAGAATAATATCCAAACTCCTTAAGTATGGCAGAAAAAAAAAAATCTTTACAATTTGGCCCCTAGTCTCATCTCTTACAACTCTAAAGCTATTTCAAGGCTCTGGGTGTTGTTTTTGCTCTGTGTTCCCTCTGCCTGGAATGTTCTTCTTAATCTGGCTAATAAAAACACTTTAGAATTACTTCCTCAATTTAGCCAAGGAATGCAAGATTGGTTTAACACCCCAAAATCAATTATGTAATGCATCATATCCATAGTATGTAGGACAAAAACCCCATGATTGCTTCACTAGACACAGAAAAAGCATTTGACAAAATTCAACACCCCTTCATAATAAAAATACTCAACAAACTAGGAATAGAAGGGAACTCCCTCAAAGGGCATCTTTAAAAAAATCCACAGCTAGCATTACCCTTAATGGTATGAAAGCTTTCTTAAGACTTAGGAACAATCAAGGATGTTCCCTCTTCACTACTTCTATTCAACGTTGTACCAGAGGTTCTAGCCCAGGCAGTTAGGAAAAAAAAAAAAAGAAAGAAAGAAAGAAAGAAAAGGCATGTAGATTGGAAAGAAAGAAGTAAAACAATCTCTGTTTGCAGAGAACAAGATCATGTATTGGAGCTAATAAACAATTCAGTAAGTTTGCAGAATACAATATTAATACACAAAAACTGTGTTTCTAAAAAATAGTAGTGAACAATTTGAAAATAAAATTAATAAAATAATTCAATTTACAATAACATCAAAAAGAATAAAATACTTAGGAATATATTTAACAAAATAAGACTTGTATACTGAAAACTACAAAGTTCTTTGAAATCAATTAAAGACCGAAATAAATAAAAAGAAATCCTGTGTTCATAGATTGAAAGACTTAATATTGTTAAGATGGCAATACTCTCCAAATTGGTCTACAGATTCCACACAATCAAAATCCCAGCTGGCTTCTGCAGAAATTGATAAGCTGATCCTAAAATGTGTATGGAAATGCTGGGCCACAGGACTCAGAAATTAATCTTGAAAAAAGAACACAGTTGGAAGACTTAATGCTTCATGACCTCAAAACTTAACTACAAAGCTACAGTAATCAAGACAGTGTGGTACTGGCATAAGGACGGGTATATCTGATATTTATATCAATGGAACAGAATTGAGAGTCCAGAAATAAACTCTCACACTTACAGTCAATTGAATTTCAACAAGGGTGTCAAAACAATTCAATGTAAACAGAATAGTGTTTTCAAAAATAATGCTGGGATAAATTTATATCCACATGAAGTGGGACTTCTACCTCACACCATATATAAATATTAACTCAAAATGGATCAAAGACTTAAATATAAGAGTAAATATTATAAAACTTGAAAACATGGGCATAAATCTTCATGACCTTGGATCTGGCAATTATTTTTTTAGATATGACACCAAAAGCAGAAGAGAAGAAAATAAATGAGTCAGACTTCATCAAAATTAAAACTTTTCTTAAAAGGACACCATCGAGAAAGTGAAGACAACTTACTAAGTGGAAGAAAACATTTGTAAATCATATATCTGATAATGAACTTGTAACTAAAATACATAAAGAACTCTTACAACAATAAGAAACCCATTTTAAAGATGTGCAAAAGTCTGAATAGACATTTCTCCAAAGAAGATACACAAATAGCCTATAAAAGGTGTCAATGTTGTTAGTCATCATGGAAATACAAAAAAAAAAAAAACACAATAAGATACCACTTCACACCCATTAGGATGGCTATAATCAAAAAGGCAAGCAATAACAACTGTCAGTGAGGATATGGGGAAAGTGGAACCTTCACACTAATGGTGGGAATGTAAAATGATGCAGCCACTTTGGAAAACAATCTAGCAGTTCCTCAAAACTGCTCATAGAGTAATCATATGAGCCAGAAATTCCACTCTTAGTTCCAGCCACACTAAAATGCTTACATTTCCCAAATGCATATACCCAAGAGAAACCAAAGCATGTATCCATACAAAAATCTGTACAGAGATGTTAATAGCAGTGTTATTCTTAATAATCAAAACCCAAAATGCCCTTCAACTGATGAATGAATAAAATGTGGATGGAATATTCCACACAATGGAATATTATTCAGCCATAAAAAGTAATAAAGTACTGATAAATGCTACAACATGGATGAACCCTGAAAACATGCTATGTGAAAGAAACCAGTCACAAAAGATCACATATTGTATGATTCCATTTATATGAAATGCCCATAAGAGGCAAATCTATAAAGACAGACAGTAGATTAATGGTTGCCTAGGGCTGAAGGGGTTGGGGGGTGCTGAAGGGTGATGGCTAAATAGTATGGGTTTTCGGGGGGGTGAAAATGATGAAATGTTCTAAAAATTGACTGTGCTAATGGTTGCACAACTGTGACCATGCTAAAAACCATTCAACCACACACTTTAAATGGATGAATTGCATAGTATGTGATTTATATCTCAAGAAAGCTATTACCAAAAAAAAAAAAAGGCTCTCCTTCTCCATGACACCTTTCTTGAGCCACCAATAAAACTGATCATTCTAACATGTGTCTCCCCACTTCCGTGCAAGGACTTGAGTACCTGTAATTGACACTTTTTTGCACTTATTTAATGTCTGTTTCCCTCTACTAAACTGTGGATTCCTCAAGGCAGGGATTTGGCTCATTTTTTCATGGAATTAACAGTATTTATACGTTGTGTGCAAACTATGTAAAAGTGTACACCATAAATATTTGCTAAAAGACTATCCTAACAGTTGTTATGTGGAAAAGGGACTGTGCTTGTTTCACATATATGCCAATGGGCAGAAATGGAAGCTATTGATATAATGGCATGAATTTTAAGAATTTTCAAATAATCAGGGCTGTCCCTTTATTCAAACAGGAGTTTCTGGGTTCTGTGGATTCTCTGAGTTGATTCTCAAATTCTGAATGTATGTATAAAAAGCATGTGTATTTTTCCTGGGAAAAAAATCCATAACTTTCATCAGATTCTCAAAGGGGTATATAACCCAATAATGGTTAGGAGTCACTGTTTTTAAAATGTCAGTGTACCAGGGCAGGGATTTTAGTTAGCAAATTTCAGTTACTGGAATACATCATTCGAGGTAGGTTTCTGCCTAGATTATACTACTTTGGTAATTAATGCAAAAAGAGAACTCACAATATTAGTATCTTCATAATCTTATTCATTTAAAAGTATTTATTGACTGTCCATTATATGCCAACTGCTGAAGAAATAATAGTAAACAAGACAAAGTGCCTGCCCTCAGGAGCTTACATTCTAGAAGGTGGAGACAAAAAAAAGAGTAAATAAATAATAAAATGTCATATCATATAGTAATGCCTTCAACAGAGAAAATAAAACATGATGGAAAAGGGAATGATGGGAGTAAAGAGTTATTTTAGCTAGGGTCATCAGGGAAAGTCTCTCTGAGGAGATCACATTTGAGCTGAAACTTGAGCAATGAGAAGGAAGCTGAGGAAAGAACACTTCAGGAATGAAGAGAACAGAAAGTGCAAAGATTCTAAGATGAGAACATTGATTATTACCACCTGCGTTCTTAACAGAAAAAGCCATGTCTAATCGCCTCTCTATACAACATTCAGAAGAATGTCTCCCACTCACAATGAATAGAACTTATTCAAGATAATTCAGCGTAACGAAAATTCACTGTGATAAGAGACTATTCTAGACAAATCTTTACTACTTAGGGTCATCGCAAGTTTACTCTTCTTCAATGCAGAAAATATCATTAGACAAAGTGAGTAAAACCTTTGGGGTTTTGTAATAAAACCGAAAGAGAGAAAAAAAAATGTGTTTTTTTTTTTTTTTTTTTTTTAAGAAGTCTCTCCCAGGTAGATAGTTTTACAAACAAAGATTATCAAGCAAACTCTATAAACAATTCTGGGTTCCATCTGCTCTCCATCCCTAGAGCTTGGTGCTTTGCATTTGTAGTATTTATAATCTGTGAGGTACAAGAGGGTGGAGTTACAGCCAGTGTGCACAAATTAGAGGGAAATGAGTTTCAGTTCAAAAGGAGCTGTCCAACAATCAACAGGTTGAATATTAGTGGAAGTGTGGAGACTGTAAAACCATGACTCAAGTTACGGCAACTTCATGACCTACAAAGAACTGTTCTAGTTCCTTCTCCCAGCCTTGGCATCCCTGACGTGTTACACTCACCCATAAAGCCCCAGAATGCAAACCAAAGGGTGGATTTTTAACCACCACATACATCATGCCAATAGCAAAAGATTAACAAATACTTGTTCAGGTAAGGGGAACGCAGAGCTTTGTTCATCTCAACAATTGAAATTCGTATTATTAAAATCTTCAAGTTATATTTACAAAGGCACAAAAAGAGCCTGAAGCAGCGAGCACCCAACACCAAACTGAAAGTACACAACGAATTAAGGTTAACAGTACCAATTCCAACTATTCCATTCAAATGCACGACAGAAAGCATACGGAAGCCCTGAAGAGGGGAAGCCAAGAGAGAGCCCTCCTGACTCAGAGCACCTGAGCAGACGGTGACTAGTTGCGTTAGGCCAGCGAGGGGAAGGGGCTGCCAGCAACCGGGGAGTGTGCCCAGGCTTGTCTGCGTGCGCTCCTGGTCCTGCCTGCGGTGGAAGGTCAGGAGGGACCCGCTCGGGCAGCTGCCCGCTGGTGTCAAAAGAACCCAGGGGCTTGGCACCTCCCACACGCCGCCGGGTCCGCTTTCTCTAGCGGGGACGGAGATTCCCGGAGCCGCCCTCCCTGGAGCACCGCTTACCTTCGGGAGCCGGCGGTGGCTCCTGCCGCTTTCCGCGGGACAAAAAGGCCTTGGGCAGAAGCAGCGACACAGCCAGGACGAGCCCCGAGGCCAGGGCCACCCTCTGCACGGTGGAGTACGCCATGGCCACCCGCCTTCGCCGCAGGTGAGCTCCAACCGGAACCGGAACTGGAACCGCAACGCCCGCGGCCTCCTTCGACCCCACCGAGGGCTGCGCGGACGGCGACGCGCGAGGGACAAGTGACCAGGCGCCTCCGGCTCCGCGGCGGGAGGCTGATCCGCTCCTCCCGCGCAGTCAGCAGGTGCGATGAGTGGTACCCGCGCCCTCTCATTTGTACCGACTAGACACGCCTTCCACGCCCCACGCCCCACGCCCACCTGGGCGTTCTACCGCCGAAACAACTGATGGTCGTCCCTCCTCTCCATCCCGCTCACCACACAGCTCACTCCCCGCCCCAGACCGCCCATTAATTTCCTCGTTAAGGCCCCACCCAGGCCCCGCACCTCCATTGTCCAGCTGCAGACCAAGGTGATGATACTAAAACGCAGCTCTAATGCGTTTTAAGCTCTCCATAGCTTCAAATCTTTCAAAAACTCCTCTTTATCCTCATAGAAAGGTCAAACTGCTTTCTATGACCTCAAGGCCCTGCGTGATCCGGTCTTACCAACGCTCCGTCCAAACTAGATCATTTGCTATTTCCCCAGCATATTTCTTACCTTCAGGGAACCTTTGCTCATCGTGTTACCTCTGCCTGGAAAATCACTAACGCATCTCCACCTGTTAAAAACTTCTCTGAAGAACAGCTGAAAAGTACTAACCTCATGAAACTTTTTTAGTCAGCCTCTCCTTCCTCTGTATCCCCACAGTTCTTCGTTACTGTCTTTATGGGTTTATTTAACAAACATTCTTTTGGTTCTTACTATGTATCAGACCCTGAAATGGCACTACAGAATCTGATGAATAAGATGGCTTCCGTATGGGGTAGATAGTTATAGAAACAAGAAAATGCAGGAAAAATTATGGACTCTGGAGCACTCAGCTCAACTGGAAGGAGGAGGAATGAGGAGAAAACTCCTGAGAGTAGGTGAAATCTGAGTATTTGAAGAATAAGTTACTAGGCAGGTGGGAAGAGTTAAAAGGGTATACCAGGGAAAGGATGCAAAGAAAGCAAAGGCGTAAACTCGAAGCTTCCTTACGTGTTCTGAAAACTATTAGTAATTCGTTTTGGCTGGGCCATGGGATTGGTGACAGGACATAAAGTGATAAGGCAATATAAGCAGGAACTAGGTTATGAGAAACTTGGATACAATTTCCAGTTAAACATGGCAGACGGAGCACACCCACTTATCTTTGCTTTCCCCAGACACCTCACAATAATGAAAATAAAAAGAGTGTATCAAATAAAAGACTAGAGAGAATGGGAGAAAACATGACAGCAGACAACAAATGTCAAAATTTTATAAGATGCAACATTATCCAATAGAAATATAAGGCCAGTCACATATGAATTTAAAATTTTCTAGTAGCCTCATTTAAAAAGTGAAAATAAACAGGTGGAGTTAATAATATATTTATTTAACCCAAAATACCCCAAATATTATCATTTCCACATGTGTAGCACTAGTCAGTCACATTTCAACAGCTTAATAACCATGTGCCTAGTGGCTACCACATTGGACAGTGCAGGTTTAGAGCATAAAAAGTGAAAGACTTTAAGAGAGAAAGACTCTAAGAAGCAAACAAATTTAGCCTTCAGAACCTATAAAGTATTAGGAATTGGAAGCACTGAGTTCCTTTAAAGGCAGAAATGTGGAGTGGGCCTGAATAAAGAAGGATTGGTTGAAAGTCTGTCAAGAAGCAGTTGATATCCTCCAAATCTGGCTCCTCAATTATTGCAGCCAGGTGGTTGCCCCTATTGGCATCACTCAGCCATCATCATCATTGATATCATCAATAGCACTGAAAGTTATTGAGCACGTCCTATGTTCCAGGTGTTTCCCATATCATAACAATTGATTCTCCTAACAACTTTATGAAGTAAGAAATATTATTATGTACCCACTTTACAAATGAGAAAGCTAAGGAACAGAAAGCCTAAGTAACTTGACAACAACTACACAATATACATTGGAAGTTATTGTTTGAATCCAGGCATGCTTACTCCAAGACTTGCTCTCTTAACTACCAGTTTTACTTTCTGGAACCAGAGATGCTCTGGACTCACAGACAGCAGGTGCAGCTTAGGAAGGTGATGACTGATGGGATAGTCTAAGAGGTGCAGAGGAATCCCAGATCACCCCCCAGATTCTCACTTGGGTGACTGGATAGACATTGATTCCATATAACAAGATTTTGAGAACAGAAGACTCAGATCTGTGAGAAAGATGAGTTCAGATTTTGACGAGTTGAGTTTGAGGTTCCATGAAATGTCCATGCAGAGATGTCCAGTTGGGTATATGGGTCTGAAGCTCAGAAGAGACGTTTGGGCTGGAAACAGATACGGAAGTGATCAGCCCACCAATAGTAAATGAAGTCTGGGAGAAGATAACATTAGCAAGAATGCTCATGTAAATGATAAGAGGCCACAGTGGAAACTTAGGTTACGCCCTGATGTTGAAATTCCCAAGTATGAGGACAGAAATGCAGTGGAAAAGAAGATAGTGATCCAGGTGCTAAAATCTTGAATGAATGAGGAGTTACTGGAAGGATGAAAGGTGATAGGAACAGAGGGTGTAATAAACAATCAGATGACACGCTCTTCTAAGAGTTGTAGTTTGTTTTTAGAGTAGTTGTAGCAGTGGCAGCAGCAGTCACTCGGAGGCATACTTCTAAGTGCTTTACATACATAAATCCTTTGATGATTATACAAAACTTCCTGAATAAATGCCAGCTCTTATTAGTAACTATTTGGTCTAATTCTATTTCTTATGGTTCTACACTCAGAACAAACCTCTTTTCCTTTCACGTGCAGTCCCACTGTCATGGAACTTGTAAATTACTCCCTAGCAGCTTCTCCTGTGTTGCTGGCATTCTTTTCCCTGTGATAACGCCTTCCCAATTCTCCTGATTTACCTCCTTTCTGCTTTCTTAACAACACCCAATTTCAGCACAGAAACAAACTGCTCATGGGCCACAAGATCCAGGGAAGAGAACCTACCTTCCTCTGGTGTGCAGTAAGCGGTCGAGAGGGGCTCTCTCAGCCTTAGGCCCAAAGAGAGGGGACCTCTGTTTGCCTCCTTCTCCTTGGAATCTATTTCCATTCTGCCTTGTGATGACCAGCGGGGCTCCCTGATAATGAGGCCCTCGAGGCACTGCAGCTAGAGCAACTTAACTGCAGCTGCTTCCAACTGAGACTGCCTACCTAGGGGCCCCAAACTGTTCCTCCATGAGAGACATTGGAAAGTCACTCAGTGTAAAGTTGTCATATTCATAGTCATTGATCATAGTCTAACCTTTAGCCCTCTGTCAAACAGGCCGTTGACTTACTTCTATGACTTGTATTAGTGGTTTTCAAACTTGATATTTTTCTGATGACAGATCTTGAATCCAGAAAGCACGGTAAGCAGAAGGTTTGGGACGTCAAGGGGAGGAGATGGAGTCAGAGTAAAATATGTACTGAGCAGTATCCAATTGGTTCTGTTTCTCTGGGGAACTCTAATACAGTGACTTTAGCTATTTCCGAAAATGTAATTCCTCCTGTTACTGAGGCTTCTCCATCCCAGAGGAGATTCCAAGGATGTACCTTGGCCTCTGAAAACAATTTTAAAGAACCTATAAGGAACCATAGCAACTCCACTGTAGAGTCATGGACCCTTATTAAAGGCAGGAATCAGGGTGGTGAGCAGGGAAGTGAGACCCAAATATCCAGAACACTGAGCAGAAGGGAGCAAGGCCTGTAACTTCAAAGCCCAGAATGAAAAAGCTAAAGGAGGCAAGCAGGAGATGGGACAGGATACACACAAGAGGGTATATTGGACCAGGGCCTTGAGAGATGGATGGAATTTCTATCAGGGATAAGGGGAATGTGATAAACATCTGCCAATTGTGGTTGTCCACAATCTTTTAAATAGCCTTTCTTTGTCAGACGTTCGTTATACACATTGAGGACCTCACTTTCTCAATGTAGAATCCAACAACTATATTTCCCCTGGCCACTGGGGTGCAGATACATAACTCTGTTTCCCCAGTCAGATGTACCCATGCCTGATTTCGGTTTGGAAGTTATCTATGAGAGGAAACATCAATGCCTGGGCTGCCTTTTTTGATGGCCATAGGTGGTAGCAGAAGTGGAAGCTCCCGCAGTTGGTGGTGGCCACAAGTAGCTTCCTAAAGGCAGAGCAGAGGCCATGCAGGTCTGGGGTCAGTGGCGGCAGAGCTCCCTTACTAGGCTAGTTCTGTGGAGTTTTCCCAAGCTAGTTCTGGGGGTTATTCCAAGCTCCAGAGCCCCAGTTTTCTCATCTGTGAAATGGAGACTATACCACCCCCTTCCCCTCCCTCCCTCCCGTGAGCTAGCAAATGTGATGGAGCCTGGAAGGCAATTGTGTGTGAGACCAAAACAGCATCAGGAGCTGCAGCTCAAAGCATGTCCAATGAAAGGAAATTGGAATCAGAAAAGGGAAGATGGTTTCGGAGGAAAACCTATAGAGAGGAAGCCTCTAGAAGGCCCATATTCCTCACCCTAAAGCTTTACCCAACTGGGACCGTGTGGGTAAACGTCAACGGCATGAGGACCCAGCTTTCCTGGTGGCGAGTGGTCGAGGTGAGAATTCCCTTACTGCTTTGCTACCAACACTCCTCGCTGGCCCCTGCCCCTGGTGACACAGAACAGAGAGAAGTCACAGTTGGTTACCTTGGGCCTTTCTGCCTTCAATGAGAAGAAACAGTCTTTGGCTCCAATTAATTAAGCAAACTGATAGAAATTCCCTGCTTAAGTCACACTTTGCATATCCATAATCTCTGCACTACATTTTCTGCATACTTTACCCCTGGGTAAAAATTGGTGAGCATTTATATGCTTGCTCACATAATCTTGCTAAAGCACACTCTTGCCTATAAATATTCATGCCACTGCCAAAACATTTGCAAGCTTTCCCCAAAGGTGAAATGTGTGTAATGTACTTTGTCTTCTGGGTATAAATATTATCCAATACATTTTAGTTAATATGAATACACTAATTATTCCTGTAACCCTTTTAAAAAGGGTCATCTTCATGATGTGAATTTTTAAAAAATGTAATTACAGTAATTGGATACTTAATCTAATTAAAATTTGCTTTATCTTTAATGGGAATTTTTCTAAAGAGGCTGAATGACAATTGGCCTTTTGATAATGACTGTTTTCTTTCTGCAGGGAGATCAAGTTGGTGAAAACTGGAGGACCAGGCAGTTTTGTGTCTGTCAGTGCCTTTCTCCTTGCAACTCAGTCCTTCTGTAGTGAATATGGGTTTTGGTAACTAAAGAGGGTAGAGGAAAGGACCAAGGGAATCTTTCCCATTCCAACAGTTGAAACTACTCCCCTTCCTAGGAAGCAGCCCTCTGGTCCCCTGGACTAATGATTGGTCCACTCATGATTGGGCACGTGACCTAAGCCTGCTAGATCAGGGTTCCTCACAGGGCTTGCTGGAACTGGAGCTGGAAAAGCAGCAGCTCCACACTGCTTTGGGGGCCATGGGGCTGGAAGGAGTTGTTGTGGATGTTATAGGTGCTCCAGTGTATCCCATTGGTCCACCCTTGAGGTCACCTGCTGACAGGTCCTACACAGAATTTGGGGTCCTGTGTCTCTGCATAAGGCCATTCTCTGGCTTGGGGAGCAAGCTAGGCCTGCCAGAGAGCTCCCATCCCCAGAGCAACTCTCAAACAATGAGAGAGGGGAGCTGGTAGATAAATACCTCCGCTTCCTTGCTCCAGGTGGACAACCTGAGGGATTCTCTGCACATTCCTTCTGAGGCATCCCAGCGGAATTGGGCTCTACTTGCTCCAGCTGTGACTGTTCATCCACACACCCATTTTGGGGGCTTCTTCTCCTCCCTTGTCTCACTTCCCCACTCCCTCATCATGCTTCTTGAGATCGTCTCCCAAATAGAGCAACGCACCCAAACTCTTGCCTTGGAGTCTGCTTTCAGGGAGCCCAAACTAAGACAGATACACAGTTGGGGATTCCAGATAACTGTTTTTTCTCCACCATGTGGAATAGGCCTGTCTGAAGGAGGAGAGCGAAGCCAGAAGAAACAAGCAGAGAAGAGGCGGATGGAGAGCGAGCCTGGTGGTGTTGAATCCTGGTTCCACCCCCAAGACTCTCCTTGCTCCTGATCCTCCCTTGATTCCTTGAGCTGCCCTGAATCTATCCCAGCTCTGTGAGCCAATACACTCCTATTTTGGGGGTGTGCATTAAGCTTACTTGAGTTGGACTTCTATCGCTTGCAACTGAAAGTATCATGACTCTTGCAACAAATAAGTGAATTTGCACACAAAGCATTTAGAGTAGAGCTTGCCTCAGATTAAATGCTACTACCATCACTGCTACTATTATTATTAAGTGCACATAGTTATTATTCAATGTCTAACCTGCTTCCAGAAAGGACTATGGATCAAGGACCTAGAGCCTAGAAAAGAGTCATAAAGAAGTCAGTTTAATTCTAGCTAACTTCCTCCCTTTTGTCTTTTTTTCATAACTTGATTGGATTGATGTCCACTTTCTGTCTCACTGGGAGCTATTTATGCAATCAGGAACTATAGCTTTACTGTCTTCTTATTGATCACTAACAACGAGCAATTAAATATTATTCTATTTTGTTTAAGGGTCACATTGGTTTTGCTGTACTTTTGTTACGGAATCTGAGTGGCTTTAGACAAACTGCTCAGCATGAATGCCCAGTCGGGTTCAAGTCATGGCAGCTCTGACTGGCTGCAGGGTCACAGTAGGAATGTCATGAGCCCCATCCTCCAATAAACATATTTAAAATTATATTTTATGACTGCACTGCTATAAAGACATATATGTTAATATTGACACTTTCTACCTAAAAATCCTTCTTTCCTTCTGACTTTAAGAGAAATTAAAACATTTTAGTAATGTGGCTGCTGCTTTCTGTTTTCCATGACACATAACAGTTTTTAATTGTATCAAGCATCATATAAGTAAAATGTTGCCATTTTTAGAAAAGTTGCCAGCAGACGTGTTTGCATTCTAGGCATGATGAAAGACTTGATCTTGGCAGAGGGAAAATGCATCCAGGAATCTTCTGGCTAGGCAAAGGCAAGGTCCAGAGGGTCATCTGGACTGAGTTGAGACAAGACAAAGGGGCTTCTCAGAATAAATTCAAGTGATGTTTTCCTTCAATGAGATATTGTTATATTGCAAAATCTGGGACTACTTTTGGTGACCCAGAGACAGGAATTTGACAGCCTAGGGTCTGGGGAAGAGAAGGCAGGGTTTGAAGGCTGGTGATTTGTGGAGGAGCTTGGGCTAATAGAGAGTCAGCCAGGAAAGAGCTCCCTGGGATGGGCAATGCCTGGTGACCTATGGATTTAATACAGTGATATCCAGATTGTCCTCTTGCACTGATTCCTCTTATGATTTCTTCAAGCCTTTAGAAAAGTCTGACACAACATGTGCTGTGTCATTGGTGCTAGGGAATAAGGGAGGGGACTGTTTTCCACTCGGAGCAAGGAACTGTCATCTTGTAAGGCCAGGGCTGAGGCAGCAGCATTGAATCAGTAGAGAATGCTAATCCCAACAGCCAAGGTGACCTGAAACAATGTGAATGGAGGGCTGTGGGTCGGCCAGGTGAATGCAGAGAAGTAGGCTGCAGTGTATCCAGTCAAGAATGCACTTGAGGCAAAGGCTATTTCTCCCAAATGTACTGGAAGACTGTGATCCTTCAAGCGAAAGGGGCAGAGAGAGGGGTTGGATCCCGCTATGAAGTTAGGGGGTCCCAGGCAGCCAGGGTTCGTAAATATCCTCACCTATCTGAATACATCTCCTGGGATGTCTCTTCCAGCTCCAGCCACACTGGCCTCCTTGCTGTCACTCACACGTGTCTGGGCAGTGCCACCCTGAGCCCTTGCACTGTGCTCTCTGTTGGGATGGTCTGACCCCAACCATCTGCATGGCTTGACCCCTCACCTCCTTCAAGTCTTTGCTCAAATGTCACTTTTCTCAGTGAGATCTTCCTTGGCCAACGTTTTTAAGGTAAAACACCGCTTAGCCCCCGTTCTGCTTTATTTTCTTCCGTGGCACTTGTCTTAGTCTGTTCGGGCTGCTGTAAGAAAGTTCCACAGACTTAGAAACAGCAGATCTTTACTTCTCAGAGCTCTGGAGACTGTAAGTCTGAGATCAGGGTGTTGGCATATTTGGTGTCTAGTGAGAGTCTGCTTGCTGGTTCATGGATGACCGTCTTCTCTGTGTTCTCACAGGGCGGAAGAGGCAAGAGAGCTCTTTGGGGTCTCTTTTATAAAGGCACTAATCTCACTAATGAGATTATGACTTAATCACCTCCCAAAGTCTCCACCTTCAAGTACCATCACATTGGGGGTTAGGTTTCAACATACGAATTTCAGGGGGACGCAAACATTAAGTCTACAGCAGCAACTTATCACCTTCTGCTGTTTATTACTTTCATTTCTCTCCTGCCCCTCCCCTCTAGACTATAAGCTGCATGAGGGCAAGGAGTTTGCTTGTTTTTGCATACCCAGTGCCTAGAAGAGTGCCTGGCACATGGTAAATTTCAATAATATTTGGATGAATGAATGAAGATGAAAATGTCTAGGTTCTACAGACAAAGTGCTTTGGAAAAACTAAACTGATTGGAAATCAGTTTACATGCCTATATATAACAGCTGAAAACCACAATTGGGTAAATAAAGTGGGAACAGGTTGACATTGAATGATTGATCATCCACATTCTTAGGTTTGGCTTAGATGGTGTTTACCATGCTGTGGCTGGGTGGTTTTTAAATGGTGTTCTGTAGAAATTCAGGTGCTGCAGGGCTTCCTTCGATGTTTGTTCTTACTTTTATTTTCAAATATATTTTTAACTATTTCGAGAATAGAACACGTACTCGAATGCAGTATATACTAAATTTGAATATATTGACAATTTCTGTTGTATTAATGAGCACTGTCAGGTTAACTCATTTAAAAAAAAGTACAGCCTAAGGATAAAGATTCTTCATTCTTCTGCCATTTATATAAATATATTTGGATTTCTTATAAATGTGTTCATAAAAGGTGATAACTTTGGAGTTCTTCATTTGTGACACTTTATTCAATAAGGAATGCAAACAGATAACTCTGGTGATTCTCTATTGGAAAATAAAAGTTTTCTACTGTTTACTTTCAAGCTTCTGAAACAGGTTAATTGAAGATTATCCTGAGGTTGAAAGGCAAACTTAAAATATGTTGCCGTTTTCACTACATTCCTCTGGCATCAGAATATTCTCACTACTCTGCGATCAAAACAAAAGGCAGAAATAAATTAGGTGCCAAAACTGGTAAGTAGCAGAAACTCTCCTCAATAGCCCTTGCTTTCAATATTTTTTGAAATGGTAATTATTTGGGTGGTCTTCTTTTAATTTTGTTTTTCTTACAAAACTGATGCAACTATGTGAATAAATAAATAGTGTCACCGCAAGGATACAGTCACATGTTTTCATAAAGTTTTGGCACCTTATAGATCTTTACACTCTCCCTCACTTTCTGGGTTGATGCAGCTGTTCATTCACATCAGCATTTTGAATGTGGAAAGTTGAATCACTGGGGATTTTCTTTTTAAGTTTTAAAACTGACAAATGTAAAACTCACTTTTTTTCCTATGAGTTTTATAGGTACATAGATTCTTATAACCACCATCTCAGGATACAGAACAATTCCAACATCCCAGAGAATTCCATGTGCTGCATCTTTGTCTTCAGATCCTCCCCCTACACCTTCTCCTGGCAACTACTTATCTGTTTTCTGTTTCTATGTTTTTGCCTTTTTCAGAATGTCTTATAAATGGAATAATATAGTATGTGATATTTTGAGACCAAGTTCTCTCACTTAGCAAAATGCATTTGAGATTCATCCAAGTTGGTGTGTGTATCAATAGTTCATTGCTTTTTGTTGCTGAGTGGTATTCTATTGTGTGGATACAGCAGAGTTTATTCATCTGTTGAAGGACATTTGAGTTTTTTTCAGTTTTTACCAATTAAGAAATGTTGCTATAAACATTTGTGTACAGGTTTTTGTACACAAGTGTTTTGTACGTAGAGAAATGGCTTTCACTTCTCTAAGATAAATACAAAGCAATGGGATTCCATGGACGTAGGTAACTTTGTGTTTCACTTTTAAAGAAACTGCCACACTATGTTTTCCAGAAGGCTGTATTATTTTGCTTTTCTACCAGGACTGTATGAGAGTTCCAGTTGCTCCACGTCCTCATCAGCACTTGATATTGTCAGTTTTTGTTTTTTAATTTTATCCATTCTAATCTATGTATACCAGAATGTCACAATATTTTTAATTTATATTTATCTAATGACTAGTGTTGTTGAGCATTTTTCATGTGCTTATTTGGTGAAGTGTCTATTTAAAACTTTTGCCATTTAAACAATTGGGTTGTTTTCTTTTTGTTGAGTTTCAGAATTCTTTTCATGTTCTGGGTACAAGCCATTTATCTGGTATATGATTTGCAAATATTTTCTGCCAATCTGTGGCTGATGTTTTTCTTCTTTTAACAGTATCCTTCAAAGAGCAAAAGTTTCTAATTTTGATAAGGTCCAATTTATCAATATTTTCTTTTTTGGATTGTGCTTTTGATGTCATATCTAGGAACACTTTGCCTAACCCAAGGTCAAGAAGATTTTTTCCTACATTTTCTTCTGTGAGTTTTATATTTTTACATTTAGGTCTATTACCAATTTTGAGTTAATTTTTTATATGGTTGCTTTTAATTCTTGACATTTCAAAATAATTGGTTGTTTTAATTATTTGATTTCCTTTTTTAAGGATAGTGATTTTGTTTTTATAAAACTAATACATGGGGCTTCCCTGATGGCACAGTGGTTAAGAATCTGCCTGCCAGTGCAGGGAACATAGGTTCGAGCCCTGGTTCGGGAAGATCCCACATGCCGCGGAGCAACTAAGCCTGTGCGCCACAATTACTGAGCCTGAGCTCTAGATGACAAAACATTCAGTCTTTCAACATTAGGATAATATAAAAACAAAAAACAAAACAAAAAAACAACTAATACATGTCTATTATAAGAAACAATACAGGATACAAACAAGAAAGCTAATATCCACTCTGCTACCTGGAAATAACCAGATTTTGTCAAAGAGGAGATTTTACCTTGTTTATAGCCTGATTTATTAGCCTTTCCTATAAGGCTTTGGGGTTGTATGCTTTAGAAAGCTTTCCTCACTTTAAGAATTTGAAAAGCATCCATCCATATATTCTCCTGGTACTTTTATGGTTCTGTTTTCCACATTTATATTTGATCCATCTGGAATTTACTTTGTTAAGTAAGTGAGGCAGGAATCCAGCTTCTTCTTCCCATCCTCCTCCTCCCCCCAACTCCCAAAAAAGACTAGCTGTGAATGAGCACTACTTATTGAATAACACAACACTTTAACCATTGATTCAAAATGCTACCATTATAGTAAATTTATATATGTTTTGATTTCTGTCTGGACTCTCCATTCTGTGCCAATGATTATCTATTATGCCAGTAGTATACTGTTTTATTTACCAAAGCTTTATAATATATTTTATTATCTAGAAGAGCTGATTATCATTTCTCTTCTTATCCAGAGTTCTACTGCCTATTCTTACAAATATATTTTTTCAGATTAACTTTAGAATCATTTTCTAAACTGATTGGTAGGATTGGTATCATAATTAATATATCAATCCATTTATTGATGTTACCATCTTTATAAAATTGAGTTTTCCCAGCCAAACACCAGTTGTACCTTCATTTATTCTAGTCTTTTAATTCCTCAGGTGAAGTTTATAGTTTCTGAATATATTTCTCTTAAATATATTTCTGTTTTTGTTGCTATTTGAGTGTGAATCTTTTTCTTATATTATTCTTTAACTTGTTATTTTTCATATAGGAAAAATCTGATTTTATATATCAATTTTCTAATTGTCATTTACCATTTGTTGTTTTCATTGAATTGTTTGGATTTTCATATCATTTAAAAATAATCATAATTTTACCTCTTCTTTCCAATTTCATCTTGTATTTATTTCTCTTGGCTATCTTTCTTGGTTGATTCTGGCCCCAAAAGATGGTGGAGTAGAGGGAACTTGGGATCACCTCCTCTCACAAGCACACCAGGGACACAACTAACTGCTGAACAGCCATTGATGGAAAGGACTAGAGCCTACCAAAAAAGATGTTCTGCATCCAAGGATATAAAGAAGAAACCACAGTGGGATGGTAGAATGGGGACGCTTGCGAAATGGTGAAATCCCATACCCCCTGGGTGGGCAATCCACAGGCTGCAGAATAATTATATTGCAGAAGTTCTCCCACAGGAGTGAGAGTTCTAAGCCCCACATCAGGCTCCCTGGCCTGGGGGGTCTGGCATGGGGGAGGGGAGGAGCCCCCAGGGCATTTGGCTTTGAAGGTCAGCAGGGCTTGATTGCAGGAGCTCCAGGGGACTGGGAGAAGCAGAGACTCCACTCTTGGAAGGCACACACAGGGTCTTTCACGTGCTGGGACCCAGGGCAAACTCAGTGAATATATAGGAGCCTGAGCCGGACCTACCTGCTGGTCTTGGAGGGTCTCCTGTGGAGGCGGGGTGTGGCTGTGGCTCTCCCTGGGAGCGTGGACACTGGTGGTGGAGATTTTTGGGAGTGTTCAGCTACATGAACTCTCAAGGTGGCAGACATCTGGCTTGGGTCATCAGCATCAAGACCTGGCCCCACGCAAAAGCCTGTAGGCTCCAGTGCTGGGACAACTCAGGCCAAACAACAAACAGGGTGGGAACACAGGCCCACCCATCAGCAGACAGGCTGCCTAAAGACTTCCTGAGCCATCTCTAGACACACCCCTTGACACGGCCCTGCCCACCAGAGGGCCAAGACCCAGCTCCACCCACCAGTGGACAGGCACAGGCCCCTCCTGCCAGGAAGCTTGCACAAGCCTTTAAACCAGCCTCAACCACCAGGTGGCAGACACCAGAAGCAAGAAAACTACAGTTCCCCAATGCAGGCCAGACCCTACCGTGGGACCAGCTGGGCCCTGGCCTTTGCCCACTAGCAGGTCAACGCAACCTTCAGGACAACCCAGGCCCCATACCCAACAGTGTCAGGAACCACCCCCCACCCCCCATCAACAATCTGAAATGAACCCTGGGATCCTTGTGCCCTGCAGCCAGACTCCAGGAACCAGCTCTGCCTGCCAGTAGACCGGGGCTAACCCCAGGACCTGGCTTCACCTGCCAGTGGGTGGACAAAAGCCCCAGAGTCTTTGGGATCCTGACTCTGCCCACCAGTGAGCCAGCACTAGCCCCGGGGCCTCCTAGGGTTCTGCAACCAGCCACCTTGTGATCAGGCCCTGCTAAACAGCAGCCAGCGGCATCCGCACAAGGCAGGGCCTGGGAACCAACCAGACTACGGGCCAACCAAGCCCACCAGACCACCCACATAGCCCACCACAACAGAAGGACCTACACTGCCCTCTTAGGGGGAACCCTAGAGCATATAGCTTGGGTGATGAAAAGGGAGTGTGCTGCTGGGATGCAGAGGATGCCTCCTACAGAGGCCACTTCTCCAAGGTCGAGAAACGTAACTAACCTACCACACACATAAAAATACAAATAGCAGTTTAGAATGAGGTGGAAGAGGAATATGTTCCAGACGAAGGAATAAGATAAAACCCCAGAAGAACAACTAAGTGAAGTGGAGATAGGTAATCTATTTATATTGGTCAATAACTGCACAACAGTGTTAAAAAATAGTAGTGTTACAAACTTTAAAATTCCACTACCCAGAGATAAATATTGTTAAGAGTAAATCCTCCTAAGCTTTTCTATATGAGTTTGTGTGTGTGTGTGTATATACATACGTGTATATATATACATATACACATATATACATATATTATATATATATAATATATCCATTTTAGCACTACTCTTTTCTTTCTTTTTTACAATGCATCATAAATATCTTTCCACTTCAATTAAAAAAAGCTTTATATCAACTCTTTCAAGCTTGTAAATAATACTATAATGGACACTATTCTATGTACATTTTTTTCACATCTGCCCTACTATTTTCTTCAAATAATAGAATATGTGAAGGACTGAGTAGGTCCATCTTAAAATAGGAGAAAGTTCCAAAGGTGATTCTGATATGTGCCTTTTAGCTTGTATCAATATTTATTTACTCTTTTTTTTAGATATTTTTATTGAGGTAACATTGGTTTATAACATTGTATGTTTCATGTGTACAGCATTATGTTTCTACTTCTCTGTACACTGCAGCATGCTCACCACCAAAAATTTAGTTTCCATCCATTCTCATACAGTTGATCATCTTGACCCATTTGGCTCTCTCCCTGCCTCTTTCTCTCTGGTAACCATTACTTTGTTCTTTGTATCTGTGTGTTTGGTTCAGTTTGATTTGGTTTGGTTTGTTCATTAATTTTGGTTTTTTGTTTGTTTGTTTTTTATTTTCCACAGTTGAATAAAATCATTTGATGTGAAAAAAAAAGAGTAGTGTTAGAGTATATTCTGATCTTATTTTAAATGTGATAGAAATTATCCTATTGTTGAGACAGTAAGCAACATTAAAAATGATGCTAACTTTTAGTTTGAGAACATACATCTGGATGTATTAATATGGTAAATTATATTTCTTAATTTAAAATCACCCTTGCATTTTTGGCATGAATTTCACTTGAGAATCATGTAATATCTGCTAAGTTCTATTTGCTAATATTTTATTTAAGATTTTTGCTTTGTTATTCAAAAGTGAGATTAATCTATAGTTTTTTTTTTTTGCCGTGTCCAGTTTTGCTATCAATAATTTACTAGCTTTGTTACAAATAACCTGGAGCTTTCCTTTCCTTTTTTTTTTTTTTTTTAATTTAGTTACTTATTTATTTTTGGCTGTGTTGGGTCTTCGCTTCTGTGCGAGGGCTTTCTCTAGTTGTGGCAAGCGGGGGCCACTCTTCATCGCGGTGCGCAGGCCTCTCACTATCGCGGCCTCTCTTGTTGCGGAGCACAGGCTCCAGACGCGCAGGCTCAGTAATTGTGGCTCACGGGCCCAGGCATGTGGGATCTTCCCAGACCAGGGCTCGAACCCGTGTCCCCTGCATTGGCAGGCAGATTCTCAACCACTGCGCCACCAGGGAAGCCCCTCCTTTCCTTTTAATGCACTGGAACAGTTCAGCTCCAGATTATTTGCTCCTCAGAGGTCAGAAAAAATTCGCTTGTGAAACTCTGTGTGTGCATATGCATGTGTGTGTATACACACAGGAGAATCTTTTTTGAGAATTTTCTCAATACCTTCCATGATTATTAACATATCTCTAGTCAATTTTTGTAGTAACAGTTTCTAGAAATAATTTCACACAGTTTAAAATATACATTAGCATATAATTGTGACATTTTAAAATTATATTTATTTTAATTATCTACATATTTGTGATTATTTCCCTGTTTTGTGTACTTGTGCTTCTTTGCTTCTTTTTAAATCTGATTAACTATTTTATTTTAGTCTTTTCATCAGTTGGGCAGTTAATTAATAAATTGTTCTTAATGAATTAATTTCTTTTTTTTTTTTTTAACATCTTTATTGAAGTATAATTGCCTTACAATGGTGTGTTAGCTTCTGCTTTATAACAAAGTGAATCAGTTATACATATACAATATGTTCCCATTTCTCTTCCCTCTTGCATCTCCCTCCCTCCCACCCTCCCTAATTTCTACTTTTATTATTAATTTCTTCTTGCTACTTTTCTTAGGATGATTTTTTTTCTAGTTTTTTTCGTTGGGTGCTTAGTCATTTATTTTAATTGTTTCTTGTCTAATGTTTAATGTGTGGCTGAGACAGTGCTCACTGGATACGTGTGTGCTATTCCCCTACATATCACAGAGTCCCGTGACATGGTTTCAGCCATATGATTAGCAGCTCCAGACAATGGACTGTGAGCAGAAGTGATGTATGTTTAGTCTGGACTGAGAGAGTTAAGAACCAATATGATTTCGCCCTCATATTCCTTACACTTCTACCACAGTCTTGTAGGCCTTGTATTTTAGATGGCCCGGTTATCAGGCAAAAGATCCTGTAAAAGCCTGCATCCCTAAGTGACTGAAACAGGCATGTAGCATGAACAAGAAATAACCTTTATTGTGTTAAGCCACTGCAGTTTGGGGGTTTGCCTGTCATGCTAGATATCAGTTACTTATCTTGTCTAACAATATATTTGAGGCTATGACTCTCCCTCTGAGTATAGCTTTAGACATATTCAAAGGTTTTGATATGTAATTAAAATAATGATTCTTGGAGTCAAGATGGTGTACTAAGAGGATGCAGAATGCATCTTCACAACTAGGGCACCTACCAGGCACCCGTGGGGGACCACGGACATCTAAGGGCACGGCAGGAACTCCCAGCAACTGGGTAGGACGTGGGGTGTGGGGGGAGTGAAGGGGGAGGAGAAGTGGAGGCAGGACGGGACTGGAGCCCCTGAGGGGTGGCTGGGGGAGGGAAAGGGATCCCACGCCCAAAGGGGGAAATTGGGGGACCACTGGGAGGGCAGAGGATCAAAAGGGAGTGTGGCCAGGTTTCCCCTGACCACTTGGGCCCCCAGGAACATGCTGAGATCCTGGGCCTGATCTTCTGCCCACCTAGGCCCCCTCCAGCTGCATGGGTCCTGAGGGAGTGGGAGGGAGGGAAGGGGGAGCAAAAGTAAAGGCCAGACCTCCAGGTCCAGCACCCCTGAGGGGTGGCTGGGGGAGAGGAGGAGTTCCTACACCCAAATGGGAGCCACCCATGGTTAGGGGTCCAGCAGGGACAGGGGAGACCCTGGGGGAGATGGTGAGGGGGGGCACAAAGGAATGGAAGGGAACAGGGCCAGTGCTTTCCCTGTCCACTTAGGCACCGGGAAGCCTGTTGGGCTCCTAGGCCTAATCTGCCCTCGGAGCCTCCCTCCTGCTGCGCAGAACCCAAACCCCACCCCTACACCCCCACCCAGGGCACTAGCTCTACACTTGGAGACCCCCTCCAACGAGCTGGGCCTAAAACTCACCCACACGCCCTCACTCAGGGCCCTACCTCCAAACTCCGGAACTCCAAACTCCAGAGGCCCTCCTTCCGACGTGCTGCCTCTCCCCTTCTGCACAGGTCCTAAAGCAGAGGCCCCGCTCCACGCTCAAACCTTACCCCCC
Source organism: Balaenoptera physalus (assembly GCF_965194825.1). Lineage (NCBI taxonomy): Eukaryota > Metazoa > Chordata > Mammalia > Artiodactyla > Balaenopteridae > Balaenoptera > Balaenoptera physalus. The sequence continues at coordinate 66,142,396 of NC_138889.1, forward strand.
CCCACCCGTCTAGGTCCTGCCCCACCCTAAACCCCACCCCTGCCTAAGTTCCACCCCTGCCTAAACTCCGCCTCCATAGCCAAGGCTTTTTTTTTTTCCTCTTTTAGATTGGTGTTCTTTTTTACCTGGTTGATTCATTGCTGTTAATTCTTTTATATTTTTATTTTTCCTAATAAATCTTTTATTTTTCTAATTTTATTTTATTCTTTATACTTTGTTATTGTTCTCTCCTTTTGGCTTGTTCCCCACCCCCCCCCACCCTTTTTTTTCTTTTTTCTGTTGTGGTTTTATTTTACCTTGTTGTAGTTGTTTCAATTATAGTTTTATTTTTCCTAATATATTTTTTATCTTTCTAATTCTATTTTGCTTTTTATTCTTTGATATTGTACTGCTCCTTTTTTTCTTTCTTTCTTCCTTTTTTTTTTTTTTTTTTACCACACCACGAAGCTTGCAGGATCTTGGTTCCCAGGCCGGAGGTTGGGCCTGAGCTCCTGTGGTGGAAGTTCTGAGTCCAAACTGCTGGACTAACAGAGAACCACAGACCCCAGGGAATATCAATCGGAGTGAGGCCTCCTGGAGGTCCTCATCTCAGCACCAAGACCCAGCTCTATCCAACTGCCTGCAAACTCCAGTGCTGGACGTCTCAGGCCAAACAAGTAAGACAGGAACACAGCACCACCCATCAAAAAAAAAAAAAAATGAAATGACAAAAAAATGTTACCGATGAAGGAGCAAGGTAAAAACCTACAAGACCAAATAAATGAAGATGAAATAGGCAACCTACCTGAAAAAGAATTCAGAACAATGATAGTAAGGATGATCCAAAATCTCGGAAACAGGATGGAGAAAATACAAGAAACATTTAACAAGGATCTAGAAGAACTAAAGAGCAAACAAACAGTGATGGACAACACAATTACTGAAATTAAAAATACCCTAGAAGGAATCTATAACAGAATAACTGAGGCAGAAGAATGGATAAGTGAGTTGGAAGATAAAATGGTGGAAATAACTGCCAGGGAGCAGAATGAAAAAAAAAGAATGAAAAGAATTGAGGACAGTCTCAGAGACCTCTGGGACAACATTAAATGCACCAGCATTCGAATTATAGGGGTCCCAGAAGAGGAATAGAAAAAGAAAGCGTCTGAGAAAATATTTGAAGAGTTATAGTTGAAAACTTCCCTAACATGGGAGAGGAAATAGTCAATCATGTCCAGGAAGCACAGAGAGTACCATACAGGATAAACCCAAAGAGAAACACACCAAGACGCATATTAATCAAACTATCAAAAATTAAATACAAAGAAAAAATATTAAAACCAGCAAGGGAAAAGCAACAAATAACATACAAGGGAAGCCCCATAAGGTTAACAGCTGATCTTTCAGCAGAAACTCTGCAAGCCAGAAAGGAGTGGCAGGACATATTTAAAGTGATGAAAGGGAAAAACCTACAACCAAGATTACTCTACCCAGCAAGGATCTCATTCAGATTCGATGGAGAAATTAAAACCTTTACAGACAAGCAAAAGCTAAGAGAATTCAGCACCACCAAACCAGCGTTACAACAAATGCTAAAGGAACTTCTTTAGGCAGGAAACACAAGAGAAGGAAAAGACCTACAAAAACAAACCCAAAACAATTCAGAAAATGGTAATAGGAACATACATATTGGTAATTACCTTAAATGTAAATGGATTAAATGCTCCAACAAAAAGACACAGACTGGCTGAATGGATGCAAAAACAAGACGCGTACATATGCTGTCTACAAGAGACCCATTTCAGACCTAGGGACACATACAGACTGAAAGTGAGGGGATGGAAAAAGATATTCCATGCAAATGGAAATCAAAAGAAAGCTGGAGTAGCAATTCTCATATTAGACAAAATAGACTTTAAAATAAAGACTATACAAGAGACAAAGAAGGACACCACATAATGATCATGGGATCTATCCAAGAAGAAGATACAACAATGGAAAATATTTAGGCACCCAACAGAGGAGCACCTCAATACATAATAAGGCAAATGCTAACAGCCATAAAAGGGGAAATCGACAGTAACACAATCATAGTAGGGGACTTTAACACCCCACTTTCACCAATGGACAGATCATCCAAAATGAAAATAAATAAGGAAACACAAGCTTTAAATGACACATTAAACAAGATGGACTTAATTGATATTTATAGGACATTCCATCCAAAAACAACAGAATACACTTTCTTCTCAAGTGCTCATGGAACATTCTCCAGGATAGACCATACCTTGGGTCACAAATCAAGCCTTGGTAAATTTAAGAAAATTGAAATTGTATCAAGTATCTTTTCTGACCACAATGCTATGAGACTAGGTATCAATTACAGGAAAAAATCTGTAAAAAGTACAAACACATGGAGGCTAAACAATACGCTACTAAATAACCAAGAGATCCCTGAAGAGATCAAAGAGGAAATTTAAAAATTCCTAGAAAAAAATGACAATGAAAACACAACGACCCAAAACCTATGAGATGCAGCAAAAGCAGTACAAAAAAACCACAAAGTTAGCAGAAGGAAAGAAATCATAAAGATCAGATCAGAAATAAATGAAAAAGAAATGAAGGAAACAATAGCAAAGATCAATAAAACTAAAAGCTGCTTCTTTGAGAAGATAAACAAAATTGATAAACCATTAGCCAGACTCATCAAGAAAAAAAGGGAGAAGACTCAAATCAACAGAACTAGAAACGAAAAAGGAGAAGTAACTGACACTGCAGAAATACAAAGGATCGTGAGAGATTACTACAAGCAACTATATGCCAATAAAATGGACAACCTGGAAGAAATGGACAAATTCTTAGAAAAGCACAACATTCTGAGACTGAACCAGGAAGAAATAGAAAATATAAACAGACCAATCACAAGCACTGAAATTGAAACTGTGATTAAAAATATTCCAACAAACAAAAGCCCAGGACCAGATGGCTTTGCAAGCTAATTCTATCAAACATTTAGAGAAGAGCTAACACCTATCCTTCTCAAACTCTTCCAAAATATAGCAGAGGGAGGAACAATCTCAAACTCATTCTACGAGGCCACCATCACCCTGATATGAAAACCAAAGATGTCACAAAAAAAGAAAACTACAGGCCAATATCTTTGATGAACATAGATGCAAAAATCCTCAACAAGGGGCTTCCCTGGTGGCGCAGTGGTTGAGAGTCTGCCTGCCAATGCAGGGGACACGGGTTCGAGCCCTGGTCTGGGAGGATCCCACATGCCACGGAGCAACTGGGCCCGTGAGCCACAACTACTGAGCCTGCGCGTCTGGAGCCTGTGCTCCGCAATGAGAGAGGCCGCAATAGTGAGAGGCCTGCGCACCGCGATGAAGAGTGGTCCCCACTTGCCGCAACTGGAGAAAGCCCTCGCACAGAAACGAAGACTCAACACAGTCATAAATAAATAAATAAAAGAACGTGAATTTCTAAAAAAAAAAAAAAATCCTCAACAATATACTAGCAAACAGAATCCAACAGCACATTAAAAGGATCATACATCATGATCAAGTGGGGTTTATCCCAGGAATGCAAGAATTCTTCAATATATGCAAATCAATCAATGTGATACACCATATTAATGAATTGAAGGATAAAAACTATATGATCATCTCAATAGATGCAGAAAAAGCTTTTGACAAAATTCAACACCCATTTATGATAAAAACTCTGCAGAAAGTAGGCATAGAGGGAACCTACCTCAGCATAATAAAGGCCATATATGACAAACCCACAGCCAACATCGTTCTCAATGGTGAAAAACTGAAACCATTTCCTCTAAGATCAGGAACAAGACAAGGTTGCCCCCTCTCAGTGCTATTATTCAACATAGTTTTGGAAGTTTTAGCCATAGCAATCAGAGAAGATAAAGAAATAAAAGGAATCCAAACTGGAAAAGAAAAAGTAAAACTGTCACTGTTTGCAGATGACATGATACTATACATAGAGAATCCTAAAGATGCTACCAGAAAACTCCTAGAGCTAATCAATGAATTTGGTAGAGTAGCAGGATGTAAAATTAATGCACAGAAATCTCTTGCATTCCTATACACTAATGATGAAAAATCTGAAAGAGAAATTAAGGAAACACTCCCATTTACCATTGCAACAAAAAGAATAAAATACCTTGGAATAAACCTACCTAAGGAGACAAAAGACCTGTATGCAGAAAACTATAAGACAGTGATGAAAGAAATTAAAGATGATACAAACAGATGGAGAGATATACCATGTTCTCGGATTGGAAGAATCAACATTGTGAAAATGACTATACTACCCAAAGCAATCTACAGATTCAATGCAATTCCTATCAACTACCAATGGCATTTTTCACAGCACTAGAACACAAAATTTCACAAGTTGTATGGAAACACAAAAGACCCCGAGTAGCCAAAGCAATCTTGAGAAAGAAAAACGGAGCTGGAGGAATTAGGCTCCCTGACTTCAGACTATACTACAAAGCTACAGTAATCAAGACAGTATTGCACTGGCACAAAAACAGAAATATAGATCAGTGGAACAGGATAGAAAGCCCTGAGATAAACCCACGCACATATGGTCATCTTTGATAAAGGAGGCAAGAGTATACAATGGAGAAAAGACAGCCTCTTCAATAAGTGGCGCTGGGAAAACTGGACAGCTACATGTAAAAGAATGAAATTAGAACACTCCCTAACACCATACACAAAAATAAACTCAAAATGGATTAAAGACCTAAATATAAGGCCAGACACTATAAAACTCTTAGAGGAAAACATAGGCAGAACACTCTGTGACATAAATCACAGCAAGATCCTTTTTGACCCACCTCCTAGAGAAATGGAAATAAAAACAAAAATAAGCAAATGAGACCTAATGAAACTTAAAAGCTTTTGCACAGCAAAGGAAACCATAAACAAGCTGAAAAGACAACCCTTAGAATGGGAGAAAATATTTGCAAATGAAGCAACTGACAAAGGATTAATCTCCAAAATATACAAGTAGCTCATGCAGCTCAATATCAAAAAAACAAACAACCCAATCCAAAAATGGGCAGAAGACCTAAATAGACATTTCTCCAAAGAAGATATGCAGATTGCCAACAAACACATGAAAAGATGCTCAACATCACTAATCATTAGAGAAATGCAAATCAAAACTACAATGAGGTATCACCTCACACCCGTCAGAGTGGCCATCATCAAAAAATCTACAAACAATAAATGCTGGAGAGGGTGTGGAGAAAAGGGAACCCTCTTGCACTGTTGGTGGGAATGTACATTGATACAGCCACTATGGGGAACAGTATGGAGGTTCCTTAAAAAACTAAAAATAGAAATACCATATGACCCAGCAATCCCACTACTGGGCATATACCCTGAGAAAACCATAATTCAAAAAGAGTCATATACCACAGTGTTCATTGCAGCTCTATTTACAATAGCCAGGACATGGAAGCAACCTAAGTGTCCATCATCGGATGAATGGATAAAGAAGATGTGGCACATATGTACAATGGAGTATTAGCCATAAAAGGAAACAAAATTGAGTTATTTGTAGTGAGGTGGACGGACCTAGAGTCTGTCATACAGAGTGAAGTAAGTCAGAAAGAGAAAAACAAATACCGTATGCTAACACATATATATGGAATTAAAAAAAAATGGTTCTGATGAACCTAGGGGCAGGACAGGAATAAAGACACAGCCATAGAGAATGGACTTGAGGACAAGGGGAGGGGGAAGGGTAAGTTGGGATGAAGTGAGAGAGTGGCATGGACATATATACACTACCAAATATAAAATAGATAGCTAGTGGGAAGCAGCTGCATAGCACAGGGAGATCAGCTCAGTGCTTTGCGACCACCTAGAGGGGTGGGATAAAGAGGGTGGGAGGGAGACGCAAGAGGGAGGGGAGATGGGGATATACGTATGCATATAGCTGATTCACTTTGTTATACAGCAGAGACTAACACAACACTGTAAAGCAATTATATTACAATAAAGATGTTAAAAAAAATAATGATTCTTTTTTTTTACTGCTCAGAGATATATGTAACAGTTTCCATTTGCTCAGTCTCACAGCTGCAGGATACATCTGCTCAGCCTAGTTCTTCATATCCCAGTCTGGCCAGAACTCTAGGCCCTCCTGCTCTACTTCAGTCAGTTTATAAATGCAAACTGTGATTGCCCACCAAGCCCCTCCTGGGCTTGCTGCTTCTGTTCCTGACTTGCTTCTGCTCGAATGCCATGCCCTGGTAGGTTACCAATTCTTGGCTCCATCTCTTCTTCACAAATCTGCTTCTTCTCCTTTGGTTTTGGCATTTCCAATCCATCTCTATGTTGACTTGAGGCTTTCCTGTAGACTACGTTGGATTTGGCTCACTCCTTCAGATGGCTTCAGGCAGCTGGTACCCCAATCCAGCCCTACCTGGTCAGCTCAGGAAGGAGGCGTGGGGAAAATGCCATCCTCAGGTTTCCCTGCAGACCCCCATCCACTCTCATTCCTCCTCCTTCTCATGCTCTCTCTATTGGGAGCATGCTGCACTGAGTGGGTGCTTGGGGAGCTCTAGGTGGTCTCAGCCCTCAGCTTGGTATAATGAGGACTTTCTGCAGCCCCGCTGGGGAGCCCCCAAGGGGGATGGAGATGTGCTGCAGCTGCCACCTTTTTTACAGCTTGTCAACAATCTGTATTCTTGGGCCTTTTCGTTAAGAGGGAGTGTGGGAATACATATGATTTACAGTGTAAAAAATATACACTGACATGATGGGAATGAATAAAAGATGAATAAATAAAAGTGCAGGAAAAAATAAGCCTCCTACCTTGGCCTTGCTCTGAGCAGCAAGGGAAACGGTAAGAAGTCACAGCAGGACAGGGCAGTCGGTGACTGCTGCCTCAGCATTCTTTCTCACCGGAAGGCTAGGCGGCCTCCCTGCCCATCTCCTCTCCCAGAGTCCTCCTGCCTTCAAGCACATCCTACATTAGGAGCTGACCTCTTCAAACTGGGGCAGGCTGGTGCACAGAAAAAGCACAGGACAGACACTAAGTAGCATCACAACCTGGAGCAGGTCAGCATCTCTCCCTCCTGCTACCCTCCAGGCCTTGCTTTCCCCATCCGTAAGCGAAAGGATTAGACTAGATGTCCTCTGAGTCCTTCAAGAATGTGCTTTCATAGTTCCTCTTATCTGAAAGCTCAGTGTGATGCACCCTATTTCCGGGCCTCAGTTTTCCCATCCATAAAGTGGGGGTTGTGGTGGGAGGTCTCAGAGGTCTCTTCCCTCTCTTCCCTGCTCTGCTACGTGGCTCTGACTCCCCTGACTTCCTTGCAGAGTTCACAAGCAGGGGCACACCCCACCCTGCCCCTCCCCTCCCCTCCCGACTTCAGGTGCAGCTAGCTCTGGAATGGGCCTGGACCTGTGGGCTGGCAGCCCTTGGGCTGACTGGAAGCAGCACATCCATGTAGCCTCCCCTCCAGACCTATGACAGGTTGAGCCCTGTGGCCCTCTCTCCCTTGCCTGGCCTCATCTGGCATAACAGAGGGGACAGGCATCATCTTCTGCTGGAGGGGCCACGTGCCCCAAATCTCCTGCTCTGTGCCTGTACCTCCATGCTCGGGACTGAATCCATCCTCAGGGAGCAACTATATAAGGTAGGGAGTTGGAGACGAGGAACCCAAGACAGAGAGGGATAGGTACCCAGAGGGGGTATGAGAGAGGGTTTGGGAGGTCAGAGGAAGAGAGGGAGACTGGGACCTTCTGTCTGGGACTAGCAGGAGAGAGGGGCTTTCCTTGGACGGGACTTCTGGCTTGGGCCCAAATGCAGGCCAGCCCCCGGATCACTCCTCCGTCCTCCCAGCAGATGGCACTGTGAGTATGGGAACCAAAGCAACAGTTTCTGGGATCACCAGCTGACAACTTTGCAGGCTAGAGAGCAGGAAGAGGACCACTGTCCCTCTTGTCAAAGAGCTGGATGACCAGATAAGGGGTCCTCTATCTTGCTGAAGAGCCACCAGCCAACCTGGTGAGCTGCTAAGGGGAAGCTTGTCCAGGGGTGCTGGACCCGATGATGGCATGTCCCTTCTCTCTTTCCCAGGGGTCAGACATACCTGCCCCGCCAGGCGCTTAGGCTACTGTGGGCCTGGGTGGGGTCAGGATTCACCACAGGCCCTCAGGAAACCCCAACTGGGGGCAGCCCACCCCTGTGTAGCTAGCTCTGCGGCCGTAGCTCGGCCCCAGCTCTCAGGTTAAAGTTGCTTCTAGGCAGCTTTCCCCCATTCATCCATTCCATCCCAACTCCTAGCCCTGCAGCACGATTGGGTCGTGGGCCCTGAGCTTGTTCTCAGGGGCTCCTTCCCTAGGCACAACTCTGTATGTCCCCCACGGTGCCCTGAAGAATGGGGCCCAGAGAAGCAGATAACCGGCTCTTGTCATCCCACCCCTGGAACCCCACACTGGCTCCCAAGCCAGTACCAGAAAGGAGGTAATAGATGAATAGTGGTGGGGTCCTCCTGACTTTGGCTCTGAGGCCTCAGGTGGTGGAAGATAACCTTCTGCCTTACTCAGGGGTCTTTGGTGGGCAAGGAACAGAGCATCCCAAGGAAGGGAGGCAAAAAAACAGGGAATCTGTATCTTCCAGCAACTCAAGGACAGGACCCTAACGATGCAAGGTGTCATGAGGCTGGGCTGGAAGGTTCCAGATCTTTTGTGGCTGGTCTTCATATTCCTCACTGCCATGCTCCGTCACTAACCCTGTGAGTCTGCCCCTCCTCTCCCACACACCCTCTGTATGCCTGTTGAGTTTCCAGCTCCTTTTAACTCATACTTCGTCAATTTCCACTTGCCTTAACCCTCAATGGCCCTTCAGGACTCCTGACCACACACTCAACTGCAAGTCCTTTCTGGATGCATCTTTTTACTTTCTTGCTCCTGCTACTAAGTGATTTTCTTCATATTTTATAATCCAGATTTCCAAACACAAGAATCTCATTTGCCAGCTCCCAGTCAGATATCAAAGTCTTGTCCAGTTGCCTGTGTTGGGGGATTTACATAGCACAACACTTGCTGCCTAGAGGGGGTGATATCAGACACTGGGATGGCGTGCAAGGGGGCTGCTTACAGTTGGGTAAGGGGTGCCCTGTACAAGCGTGTCTGGCTGAGGGGGCAGGTGGGGTTTAACGTTCCATCCACACTCTTTAACAAGCCACACAGCTTTGTGTGGGGCTGCACCAACCTGGAGGAAGGGAGAAGAGGGTACCTCTAGCTGAAGAGAAGTGGCCCTGTGATGAGTCAGATACTGTGATTATCACATAATCTTTTTATTACTTAGGACAATGCATCTCTTATCTATTCTCCATGCTACCCTGTATCAGCTAGTCTTTGCTGCATAACAAACCAACTCTCTCTGCAATGGACTGAATGTTTGTGTCTCCTCCAAATTCACATGTTGAAGCCCAATATGCCCAATGTAATGGCATTTGGAGGTAACACCTTTGGGAGATAATGAGGTCATGAGAGTGGAGCCCTCATGAGAGATTAGTGCCCTAATAAGAAGAGTCACAAAAGAGATGATCTCTCTATCTCTCCCACATGTGAGGTTACAACAAGAAGGCAGCCATGTACAAACCAGAAAGAGATTTCTCATCAGGAACCAAATCAGCCAGCACTTTGATTTTGGACTTCCCAGCTTCCAGAACTGTGAGAAATAGGAGTTTGTTGTTTAAGCCACCCAGTCTACGGTCTTTTGTTATAGCAGCTCAAGCTGACTAAGATACTCCTCCAAATTAGTGACTTAAAATAGCAACCACTTATTATTGCTCATGAGTCCCTGGACTGGCTGGGTGGTTCTGCTGATTTGCACCTGGTTTCACTGATAATAGGCTAAGCTTCTTCATGTGTCTGCCTTCACCTAGAGGCTTAGCTATGGGCTGGATGACCCAGGAGGGCATCACTCATATGGCTGATAGTTCTGCTTCTGGACATTGGCTGACTGTCAGTTGGGGGAACAGTGGCAACTGGGCTATATGTCTCTCATCAACTAGCAAGGTACTCTGGACTTGTTCACATGGCTGCTCAAGTTGGAAAGAAGCATGCAAGGCCTCTTTTGTTCTAGGTTCAGAATTCGTACAATGTCTCTTCTGCCATATCCTTTTGGCCAACAAGTCACAAAACCGCCCGAGATTCAAGGGTTAGGAAAAAGACTTTTGATGGGAGATGCTGCAAGTCACATTTCAAAATAGAGGAAATAGAGGAAGAATAATTTGCAGCCATTTTTGCAACCTACCACAGACCCCAACTCTGAGCATGACGTTCCTTTGCAGGCTGAGAAATGGTGACCAGAGAGGGGACCTAAGCATAGCTCAAGGGAGCTCTTATGGGCAGAGCATAAGAGACATAACAATGGGACTCCTCCTAAGTCTTGTATATTGATCCAGTGTTTTTAGATGTAGGCTTAAATGGGTGTTGATGGCAGGGAAGGAAACCATGGAGATTTTTTTTCACTAAGTGCCTCAACTTTGCTCTCACAATTCTTATAAATGAAATTCTCATAGTTGTCAATGGCTCCCTGAAACTTATGCTCCTTAGAACACAGTCTTAGCCATCACGGGGGTGGGGTGAGAGTCTCTGATATCTATGGGGACCCACTCAATACCCTGACCTTTCAGTGTTTCCACCTCCTTCTTCTATCTGCACATCACTCCATCCCTCACCTCCATGCTCCTTCTCTATAGGCACACTCTTGACCTTGTCCTTACCCAAACTGCTTTATCTGTTGAAGCCTTATTCTGTAGTATTCCCCTGTGACCATGACCTGATACTTTCAGGGTATTCACACTTCCTTGCCCCTGCTTCTACTCTTTTGGTCCTTAGTGTGCCTGGCAGCTCTTCAAGTCCTCCTTTTCCTAGAAGTCTTTCAGCCTTCTCCTGGCTTTAGTTCCTCTCGATCTTTCCAGCAATCCATCACTTTATTTTTTTAAATTTTTTTCTATTTCTTTATTTTATTTATTTTTGGCTGTGTTGGGTCTACCTTGCTGCACGCGGGCTTCCCCTAGTTGCGGCGAGCGGGGACTACTCTTCGTTGCAGTGCGCAGGCTTCTTGTTGCGGTGGCTTCTCTTGTGGCGCACGGGCTCTAGGCGCATGGGCTTCAGTAGTTGCAGCACACAGGCTCAGTAGTTGTGGCTTGCGGGCTCTAGAGCGCAGGCTCAATAGTTGTGACGCACGGGCTTAGTTGCTCCACCGCATGTGGGATCTTCCCGGACCAGGGCATGAACCCGTGTCCCTTGCCTTGGCAGGCAGATTCTTAACCACTGCACCACCTGGGAAGCCCATGATCCATCACTTTAACCACTGTCTTGCCAACACACTCAACCCCATTGACCTCTGTTTTCCCACTGCCCTAATCTTGGGTCAATCCAAGCATTTATCATTCCTTCTCTGCATGCAAGGAGCTGAGTGCTACTGGGGACAATCTCCCAAACACAAGGACCAGGATCCTATAAGCTATAGGCTCTTTTCTGCCAGACCCTCAACACTACCCATCCATCCCTCTGTTGGTCCCCAGTATGTCTATCTCCAGCTTTCTGCAGAAACAATTTCAGAATTTATTCCCTCTCCTTTAACCTCGCTTCACTCATATCAGAAAACTCTAAAGAATAGAAAACTTCATATGGATACTCCTTTCATGCCCTTCTCTATCAATAACAAATTGCAACCTCTCCTGTCTATTGGCTTTCACTCTATTTTTAAACTCCAGCTTTTCCTTCCTCTCCTAGTGAGCTACTTTGAAGATATGCCCACACCAATTGTCTGTTTAGGTTTAGTCTAGAGGGGACACAGAATATGGCTAACCTGTGGGTCTGGGTGCCATGTGGGAGCTCCTATTCAAGGCAAGGCAGAGGAAAGCTAAATCAGATCCCATTTTAGGAAAAATCAAAGCTCATGCACTAGAAACACCCAGAATAAACTTGAAGTCCAAAAGGATAGTGGCAGGATCAGAGTTTGGATTGTGGAGCAAGAGTTCAGAGTCACATAAAATAGTGTCACAAAGAAAAGCAGATGAGGAAGGAATAAGGAATAAGAACAGATCTGGGTGATTTGTCTGAGCAGCCTTGGAACATTCAAATAATCTTTCTTGGCCTTTGAGTGCCATATGCCAAAGGGATGGGGTATAGATTGACTTTAATGTGCGGGAGATGTAGGATGAGGTCAGGTTTTCCCTGGATTCTCCCAGAGGAAGTGAGGATGTTCCTGAAAAGACAGGAGGTGGGTGGCGCCTTCTGCCTTCCTTCCTGGCCTATCCCTCTCACTGAGCTGTCGTGGTACCAATGTCTTCTGGCTGTGACAGCCAGACTGAAAGTGGGAAGGAGGGAAAGGGCAGAGTCTGGGGATTGTGACAGATGTCTTCCATACCCCAAACGCCTTTCAGGACAGCATGTGGCACACAGTAGGCTCTCAGTTAATATTTGTTGAATGAATGATAAATGACTCAGGACACTCATACATGTGTGAGAACGTCTGGAAGATGATTTGTCCATTTGTTGCTTTTTCCACCCGTATAAGGTTGTTTGCACCCTGGCTTCATGAAGACTCATGCTCTCTGTGTGGGTCCCAGAGGCCAGATGAGTTCTACCCTGTTCATACCACACTGGATCAATCCTGGCATAGCAGAGTTCTCCTCCTCTCTACCATCCCTTCCCAGGAGGCCGTGTGCTTTTATGTGAGGAGTTCTGGACTCGGAACTAAACACTGGTGTTGTGGTCCTTTCATTGTCACTGACTTGTTGAATAAGCTTGAAAAGGTCACCTACTCTTGGGGCCTCAGTTTCCCCAGGGAATAATTATTTCTCCCTTTATAGGGTCAGTGCAAAATTAAACAAGCTAATGAATTAAAGAGCTTTACAGATCATAAAACATGGTGCATGGGGGCAGGAATGTGATGGTAATGATACTGAGTGTGACATCCAAGATAAGTTAGGGTCTTAGCCAGGCAAAATATACAAGCTCTTTGAGGGCAGGGCATGTGGGTGATTCTCCTCTCGCTTCTCCCAGGACCCAGTAAGAGCAGTACATGGATGCTGAGTAAGTCATTGAATGGAACTGAATTTCTTTCTTCAGAAGACCCCTAGTAGTGACCTAGATCTAGAGGATTTAGACCCAAAGAAGGCAAGGCTCTCCATCCTGCTATTCTCCAGGGATTAGCTGTTCCTGCTTGGGCACCCATCTACTCATCCGTCTGGGCCTCAAGGAAACAGCCTAGAATCTGAAGGCTCCCTCTTCACCAGCTGCCTCCTCTGGACTCCTGTCATCATGGCCTGCTACTGTCATCACTGTGTGCAATGTGCCTGGCAACACAAAGGGAAGGCGATGGGCGACACCAGCATCTGCTAATCAACCTCTCCCTTTTGAAACACTACTTAATGCGGAACCAAAAGCAACATTTCTTGTTATTCGAAGCTATTCAATTGCATATAATTATGTATCATTTTACAGTTTGCAATTTCTTAGCTACATTTGACCAAAAATTGATAAATACATAAATTACAGTCCAACCCCACTGATTCATACCATGCATGGGACTATGGGGCACCCTCTGGGCTTGCTGTATCAATGCCCACATGGCTTTGCCTCCCTCCACAGCTGACCACTGAGGATGCTCAGCCTCAGTCCCCTGGGCACTGTCACAGGGCAACGTGAAGAGAAGCAGCTGAGCTGTAGGTGGCTGTGAGAGGGCAGATGTAACCCAAGCCCAGAGAACAGACCCGGGGCTCAGAGAGAAAGGACTCCCAGTCCCCAGAGAGTGAAGGATGCAGCACAAGGACTCTCTAGTGTTCATGGACACTTTACAGCCTTTTGCAGATCGTCCGGAGAGGGAATCCAGGTCCAGGGAGGCTCTACTTCTCCCAACTGAAGCACGTGTCTCATGGCATTATGGTTCTTCTCACTCTCTTCTCCCTTTCTCTGCTCCTCCAAAATGACCTCTAGCCCTAGTGCTCTGCCTTGATAGTCATGTAGCTTCTGGGTCTATCTGCTCCCCCACCCCACCCCTCCAGCCATGTCTGGCCCATATTTGACTCTGGAAATGAACCTGGTGTGGGTGGTCAGATTCAGAGAAGAGAATGTGAGGAGCCTTGGCCAAGTGTTCGATGGCTTAGCAGTAACCAACTAACCTGTTCCTGCACACCATTCTGATACTGGAGCCTCAGACACCCCTGCAATCAGTTCTGGATTTATTCATCCATCTATTTAACAAGCATTACCTGAGCACACAATACGTACCAGGTTCATTTTGACCATTTTTGTTGACTGAAACGTGAAATACTTGTGGGAACATTTTGATAAAAGGTACAGTATCAGACCTGGATGCCTCTGGAATCAGAGCTCTTGGTCTTCCAAAGATGGCACCTGGCCCCACTTACTTGCTCCGTAATTTGGGTAAACTATTTAATTTCTCTGTGCCTCATTTTCCTAATGTGTAATATGGAAAGAGTAACAACAATGGTAAGGGCATGGTAAGAGTTAAATGAGATCTGAGGTTGAACAATATGAAATTGCCACCAGCTGGCTGCTTCTGAACTACAAAAACACTAATGTCATATGGTTTTAACCTAAGTGCTTAGCACAAGATTTGGTACAGAGCAGCTGCTTAGTAAGTAGTACCTTTGCTTCTTCTTATCCAGATGGTACAAGCCTAACGGTGAGTTCCCTTACCTCGACTATTTGTCTAGTGCTGATGTTTGGAGACGAAGCTCTTTCTAGCACCACCAGGAAGGTTTTGACTCAAGGTTTACACACTCAGTGGGTTAGTTTTACTTAAGACTAGGGACAATCACGTGAGAGCAGGCAGTGATTGCCACAGCTAAAAACTAGCCAAGGAGCTACCTAATTGTGCCTAGAAGTTGGCATTTCTTTAGGTCTTATTCAAAGTGGTACACATCAGTTAAATATAAAGTTAACCACTAATGCTAATTAATACCCTCAATTATTTTAACAGAGTTGCCGTTCTAGGAAATCATAATGGAATGGGAATTGTCTCTATGCTTAACCATAGATAACATGTCCATTAATCACAAGTATATTTTTTCAAGAGCCAGGAAGAGGCAGAAGCAGAAGCAAGTTCACTATGAGCAGAGAAGAGTGCAGGCCTCAGTCCTAGAGGGGCAAAAAGGGGAGCGGGAGGTGGAATGAGCGTCGGCTTTCCAGAAAGCTTGAATCCAGGAGGAACACAGAGCCCGGAAACCACGGCCATGGACAAAGCCCTCCTTTCTCTGCATCTTTTTCTCTTGAGTGAGCTACTCAGGCAACACTGTCACTGGAAACATCAAAGACCCTACTGTGCAAGAAACCAGCCCGCCTAACCTCGTGTCCGGGCCTCCTCCCACGGCAGTGCTGGTCTCCGCTCTGATGCAGAGCACCTTGTCTGCAAGGCAGCCTTCTCAGGGCTTCTTGGGTTTCCTCAACGCCCTAGGGTTCTCCCTGCATTTCCTCCGACCAGGGCCCAATTCCTAGTTGTCTCGGAAGCGAGGCAAAGCTGCTAGCTCTGTAGTCCCCTGGGGCTTTCCGGCTTGCAAGAGCAAAAACATACTGATACCTGCTGCAGCTGCAGGCCCCTTCCTATTTTTCCTCATCTCCCTCCTCCAGCATGTTTCCAGTCCTTAGAGTATGACCGGGACCCTGAATTCCCTTTGGCTTTCACCAAAGAGGCTATATTTTTATTTACAGAGTCAACAAGCTGAGTGGCAAACAGAAAGCAAAAATACACTGCGGTTTGCCAGTCATTGCCTTGGAGCTGGAAAGTCCCACCCCACGTGTTGCACGTGAGGCAATGGAGGCTCAGAGAAGGGGAGGGGCTCGTCCAAGGTCACACAGTGAGTCTCTCTTCCTTGCTCTAATAAGCTTTTCTTTCCACAGTTCTGTATTAAGTGCCAAACTGCAGGCCACCCCCAGAGAAGAAGAAGAACAAGAGAACCAATCTCAAAGCCTGCATCTCAGCCGTAGAGCCCTCTGTGTTACGAGGCCCTAGGGAAACGCAACCCCCCAAGTTTGAAGTGAGGAGGCCCCCCTCTTGAAAAATCAGTTAAAATGCCTTCCTTTATGCACATGCCATCTTTGACTTCAAAAAGACTTTATTCCCAAGGATAAACAACCCCATGTTTGTGTAATATAATTAAGTGAAGGCATCTTTAAATGTCATACTAGCTTGTGCCCATTTCAAATTGTTATGCATCAACAGAACTTAACGAGATAGCCAAGCCTTCTCCTTGCTGTGAGACGGAGATAAGCCACAGCACTGTGGGCCCTTTAATAGATTGCCAAAATAAAGTATTTTCTATGCAAATTATTCATGCAGTGGGACAGCTAATCGCTTGCCAAGAGCCCGCCCACGCCTCTCTGCAATTAGTCGCAAAGTTGAGGGAGCTCCAAACTCTGTAGGGGCACTCAGGTCTCCTGCTCCTCTGGCTCGTTTTCAGGTGAGCAGGACTTTCTTTCCGCTGGTGGTGGGGCCTGGACTCCCCCGCCATGGAGACTGGTGAGGGGTGTGAGAGGGTGGGAAGCAGGTAGATGGGTAAAGGTGAAAGAGAAAGGGAGTTCCTGGAGTGCCATCCCAGCCCAGCACCTGACTTCATGTGTGTAGTGTGTACTTGGGCCGCCTCAGCTTCTTCATCTGTAACTTGGGGTGAATGCTCGTCTGAGGTTCCCAGTAGCCTAGTGTTTCAAGGAAAAGTGGCAAAGGGGATTGCGAGTAAGCTCAGCCTTTTTCCTGCTCAAGGAAGAACTCACTTTGGGCTTGCAGGAAGCCAGAGATTCAAGATCAGAAAAGGGATTTGGAGTCAGGAAAACCTGCAGGGTCCCAGCCTGCTTATAACTCACATCCTGGCAACTGTCATCGTAGACATAGGAAGTCTGTGTGACAGCCAAAGGAGAGTCCGGATAATTTAACCAATAATTAGTGCTCCCCCCAGCTCTCACACAAACCAACCAGCTCTCTCTGCCCCTCCCAAGTCTGTCTCTTAGTCTCTCACTCTCTCTCTCCCACCAACAACTGGCTATGGAGGGCTCTCCAAAGGGGACCAGCATTCAGTGACCTCTTGAAACCAGAGCAGATATGATCTGGGAAAGGAAGATCGGGGTATCTTGCTCTTGCACCAGCTTGTGCAGGGCCGCACCCCCGACCTGGGATCACATGTTCACTCCCCAAAGGGGATGGGGCCAAGACTCCACACCACCTTTGGCCTCCAATCCCAAGATCTGACGATATGGGTCAAACCTAAGTTGCCCAAAAGAGCAGACTTGCTCTGTGAGGGATCAAGGGGCACCGTGAGGGCAAAAGTCATGTGTCCACATATGTTCAGAGAATGAAGGGACTGTTTTTGGTGTTTGGGGCAGCTTCAGAGGCTAACTGCTCACTTGGTAGGTTAGGGCCTGGGTTAATCCGTGGGTTCTCAAGTTAGTGGTTTGCTTACTCAACAAAAAGTTATTTTTCTTATTAGGGTTTGTTCACACATCAAGATGGCAGTCATTTAACCTAGCAGAGTGATGGATGACGGGTACTTGCCTTTGATATTCTTCGACAGACTTTCGATGCCACCAAGAGCCGCAGAGAAGTCACCGATGAAGGGATCATTTGGTTGAAAACTTGGGTATCAGCCGTGCTCCTTCCCTTGCTGCGTGCCGGTGACTCCCACACAGACGGAGCACGCGTCTGAGCCTCCCCAACGCCTGGGGTGGCTCTGGAAATGCCTGTTGATCCTCCCACACAGAGGTCAAGGCCCACAAGGCCCCAGGGTTCTCAAGCCGGAAATGACCGGGGAGGAGCAGCACATCGAGCCCTTGCTGCTGAGCCTCATTAAAGGCAAAGAAACGGCTCGGATTGGCTGCTTGCTGCTTCCCTCCCTCTCTCATCAGCCGTTCGACCCCACCTGTGGCCTCAGTGGGGCCCAGGAGGCGTCACTCTGGTCTCACTTCGCATCGCACCTGGTCCTTGCCTCAGGCCCCAGGGCTGATCCCTTCACTCTAACTTGTTATGAGGCTCGAGGCCCCAGCAGGTCACCTGCTCATTGCTTAGAGTAGCTTTGCCCCACCAGCCCTGCCCATGGCCCCTCTGGCTGGGGCCCTGTTGCCTGCTGATGCTCAGCCCTCCTTGCACCTGGCCCTGGCTGTGAATACCTATCACCAAGCCCCGCGATCTGCAGATCACTTCTGCACTGTGTGGGATCAGGGCATCGAGCCCGAGCTGGGTTATGCCTGGTGATTGGCCCTCCCTGTGGCCTCCTGGTTCCTATTGCTTGACTAATTCTCACTCAGCCCCAGAGAGAAGATGGGGTGTGATCAGGGTGGGGGGGCTCTCCCAAACTCCTCATCCTAGGAGGGCTCCAAGTCCAGGTCCCCCTAAAGCCCTTCTACCCCTGTGACTCAGACTCTTTCACACGTAGAGACATGAGCAAGCTGTCCCCTGAGTATTGTGACTCTGGGCACGTGGGACTGGGCTGGGAGAAGGCAGGGCTCAGAAGGCTGAGACTCTGAGCCCTACATGTGAGGGCAGGCTGGAGAGGGTGCAGTGAGAGAGGATGGGGTGAAGAGAGAAGATGGGGCAGGATGGGAATGTAGGACACAGAGGCAACTGCCCACTCAGAGAGCAGCCAAGGCCTGACTCTGTGTTGTGAACCCTGGGAAGAGAATTGACAAGTTCCTTTTCCATCCTTTTCTTCTCTTTCTCTACTTCCTTCTCTTCCTTTCCCCATCCCACGGCCCCGCCTGTTAAGGAGATGTGCTGAGACAGCTTCGCTATGGGTCTCATGGTGTCTGGGGACTAGCCTGGGGGCCCATTCTCCCATGTGGAACATCATTTCTGTAGAGAGTGCATTCTGAATACCTAATGGCTCCCAGGTGGGTTCCTGGAGCCCAAATCCTGTATAGCCAGAGCTTGCCTACACTGTTGCAGCTTTGTTCCACACTAGACATATGCAGCCTTGTTCCACACTGGACAAGAACCCCACCCCTGCCCCCCGGAGGGCCGTGACCGTGGCAGCCTGTTTCCCTGCCTCTTTGCTGGCCAGCCGTGGTGTTCTCAGAGTACCTTGTACCCACCAGTGCTCAAGGCACACACTTCAGTGGGAATTTGTATATTTAATTCTCCCCCACCGCAGGTGATTCTAAGACAGCCAGCAGTGGGAACTCTGATCTTGTTAACTGCTTCTCAAACTTTAACAAGTATCAGAGACATCTAGAGAGCTTGATTAAAGCCTAGATTCCCGGGCCCCATCCCCTGATATTCAGATTCAGGAGATCTAAGGTGGCACCAAAAATTTGTGTTTCCAACAAGCTCCTGGATGATGGATGCTGCAGGTACATGGACCACACTTAAAAGTCTCAAGGGTCTGATCCAACCTCTGGCCAGCAAAACAGGGCAGGGGATGCTGGCCAGCCATTCAAACACCCGTCTGAGGCTTCGAGTTCCCTTTTGAGGAGGGCAACAAAACTCAAGCCAGACCCAATTGGGCCACGTGTCTAGCCACTGGCCTGGCCCAGATGGCCGGGGCATCGAGTGTCAGCCGCTGCCATTGGCTGGTCCCTCATTGACGGGTTGTCATTGACCGCAGAAACTTGGCCAATGGCAATCAATCAGGACCCTCCCCCCCCCCCCCCCGCCCCCCGCACTGCCTTAAATACCAGCAGAGCAAACAGCCTCAGACAAAGCTGCGCCATATATCAATTACCAAGAGGCTGTGTGCTCCTCTGGGCGGAGGGAGCCGGAGCGAGCGGCCAGGGCTGCTGCCCCAGCTGATAAGGGCCCGGATTGTTCAGGGACAGCTGGCGGCTCGATAAGGGCCTGCTCGTCCGAGATAATGGCAGTGGGCAGGCGCCTCGCGGCAGTTTAGAATTTCTTGGGTCTCCAAGAAAGGTTCTATTAAGCCCACTGACCCCAATTGAATATTAATTAGCTAATTAACGGATTTATTGTTCCACGCCATTTCTGGAGAGGCCATTTTTTTCGAGTGCCATTATTTTTGTAAATGATTTTTCACATTGTGCATAATTGAATCTTTGCAGCTGCCAGCATCTTCTGCATGATTTGGCAAAAAAAAAGGAAGCAGAAGCACTTAGGGTCCCCCCCACCCCCCTCCCGCCTCTCTCTCTCTGAACAAATGTTTTCAGCCCCTCCTGCTAATGCTGGAGCGAGGGGGAAGGGGAAGGGGCGCTGGTTCTGTTTCACAGGTTTGTTTTTTAAGCTAAACTGCAACGTCCGCACTCCTTTCCTCCTTTATATAGGCAGCTGAGGGCCGAGGCACTCTGCGCGGTCCCGCACCAGGCCTTTATCTAGCTGTCTTCAGACTGGCCAGACTTCGCTTTTTGCAGCCCAGACTCCTTAAAGCATTGCGCTTTATATTAGGGGTAGGTAGAGGGGACAAGGTCCAAGCTTGTCCCACCCAGAACTCCCAGCAGGGAGGCCAGCTCTGACGAGCAGAGCAGCGCCCCTTGTGGGCTCTACCTTGGCTCCCGCCTGCCCTTCCCGGCTGCAGCCCAGCCCTTCCCTAGCCGGAGCCTACCTGGGTCTGGTTGCTCTGAGGGAACAGAACCCCATCCCAGCATCTCTCTGCTGTTCTTTAATAAGCCTGCTCCAAATTCCACGCCAGGGCTGTCTGACTCCCTGGAGCCGGCATCTGCCCATAAGTTGACCCAGGCGGTCCCACAGGCATGTGGCTGATTGAATCAAACCCATTCCTCAGCAGAGGGTCTGGAATGGGGGGCGGGGCATGTGTGCTGGAGTGGGGCTTACGTGGAGGGTTCAGCAATATCGTCAGGTAGCACTGGGGAGCCCCGCTGGACATCTCAGCCCCCTTCAGAATCATTAATGAAGCCGGGGGCAGACAGAGGCTCCAGGAATATTAGTCAGGGCCCCCCGGTGGGTGGGTCTAAGGAAGGCTTATACCCAGGACCTGCCCCTGGCCACCAGGGGCTGCAGAGTTTTATTGGGATTTTTTATTAAGCCACCTCTTCCTGCCCTCGTCCCTGTCCCTATCCTGCTGCTTGTGTTCAGAAAGAGGAATTCTGAGGGCTTTCTGAGCAGAGAGATGAGTCAGGAAGAAGGTCTTGCATCCCCCTGTGCAGACACTGGCTGGGATCATGCCATCTGCCCATTTCCTTTCCTCTGGGCTGGAATAAAGTCCCAGCAGACAGCCTGACAGATGTCATGGACATCCCCACCAAGTGCAAAAGTTGTGGAAGGGACCCCAAAAGTCTGACTAAGAACTGGAGGTGGCTCTTAGAGTTGGGGAGAGGGGTCATTCAGTCTCTGCTTGAAGACCTCCAGGGAAGGGAAGCTTTAATAACAAGAGTCATCCTTGTATGGAGTCTGCATGCTTCTCCCTCTAACACCCCACCCCGAATCTCCCTGTCCCCATGACAACCATACAGCTAATAACAGCAATAATCATAATCGTATCTAACGTTAATTGAGGAACTACTATGTGCCACACACAGTACTAGGGACCTATCATGCACCACCTCATTTAGTCTTCCTAATATCCCTGTGAGGTAAGTGAGATTTTGAGGCACAGACATGTGACGTAACCTAGGCAAGGTCACTGATGAAAGTAACAGCACCAGACACCAAACTCCACTTTGCCAGACACCACTTCTGACAACTCTACTCTCCAGACAGGAACACCATGGCCTGGAGGCTGTTCTTCTGTGGTTAACAAGCTCAGTTGCTGGGAATTCCCTGGCGGTCCAGTGGTTAGGACTCCGTGCTTCCACTGCAGGGGCTCAGGTTCGATACCTGGTCGGGGAACTGAGATCCTGCAAGCCACTTGGTGCGGCAAAACAAACAAACAACCCCCCCCCACAAAAACAAAACAAACAAACAAACAAAAAAACAAGCTCAGTTGCTGCCAATGCTCGTCATCTAGCAAGGTCTCCCTTCTCCCTGCTGTCCTGGACCTCCTTTCTGATGTCCAAAGCACAGAGGTGGTCTGGCCAGGAGAGAGCAGAGTGAACCCATCACCTTCCACATTTTAGACACTATATTGTGTTAATGCAGCCTAGCTGGCAATAAGTTCTTAGCAAGGGGTCCCACTCCTCCCAACACCTCCTATCCTCCAAGGTTCAGATTCATTGTTTTGAAAAGGAGCCAAAAAGAATAAAGACACCAGAAATAGAGCGTGCCCCAAGTATGTACTTCCAGCAGCTTAATGAAGCCATCAAGGACATAGGGGTTTCCATTCCTCCATTCTGCCTTCCTGAGTGTCAGCTTCATTCTAAGGCTGGTTTCCTTTGCGGTCATAAGATGCTTCCAGTGGCAAACAGAGCTTCCTCAAGACAACTTGTATACCTACTCACTCTGGGCCAATAATAGGGGCCAGGTGTACTCTTTTGATTTAGACTGATCACCTGTGGGACGGAGATTGGGAGTCAACCAAATGTCCACCATATAGGGTGTCTCAGGGAGCTGCTCCCTTGTTCCTGTGGGAGAGAAAAAGATGTTCAAGCTTTGGCTCCACTTCAGTCTCTCAACCGACATACACTGCTTCTTCCTGGATTTACCTAAGAGAAATTCACCACTGCAACAAAGCTGATTCTCACCAGAGGAATGCATATTCCTCCTAATAACCTGATTTTTATTTCTCTCCAATAATTACGACCTGGAATTATTGTACTAAGGAAGTGTTTGACTCATTTCTGATCCTGCTTTCACAGGTTCCTCCATTCACAGAAAATGCTCCCCCCTGAGTCACTTGAGATATTGGCACCATTCTCAATTCCTTTCTCTGTAAGCCCCAAATGTCTTCCCTGGTAATGGGGGGTTCTACTGAGGAGATGGCCACAGTCCATCTCAACTCATAAAAAATTGTTTACCCAATATGAACACCGTTCCTTTGGCTATTTTATTCTCTGTGCTTGCAGAAGCCCTAGGAGCAGAACATGGGTAAAAGTCCTTGGGAGGAGATACGGGAGGCTGGGTTTTCTGAAAAGGGAAAAAGCAGACCTGAGAGGCTATGGCAGGTAGAGCATTTCACCTCTGCATCCCCAGGAGGGTTCTAGTATATGGGTTTTGAATGGGTATAAAAATAAAAAATCCCAGCAGGGGCCCATGAGGAGCAAGTTATGCAAAACTCATTTCTCACCTGGGCAACTGAAACTGCAGGTGTCCCCATCCCTGGTGTCTGCTCCCTCTGATTCACCCTTTATATCACCCCAGAGTGATCTTTCATAGAGCACAAATCTGATCATGTCCTTGTTCCATTTACAAAGCTGTGACATTTCCCTGTTGCTTCGAGGATAAAGGCCCATCTCCCCTGCCTGGCATGAGGGCCTCTGCAAGCAGCCTGGCCACTCTCTCCTGGGGCCTCTGTGTTCTGTGTTGCAGGCACACCAAGCTCCCGGACGCCCTCCACCCAAGCCCACTCTCTCCCACTTCTGGGCCTTTACCCACTGCCTGCCGTGCTCATCCTCCCTTGTTTGATGGTTCAAGTGTCCTTTCCTCAGAAACTCTCCTGTTTCCCAGGCTGAGTTAGTCACCTTCTCTCCCTTCTTTCTGAAGCTCTATCATGACACTGACAACTCTGAGTTATGACTTTTTCACTGGCTGGCTCCTGACTCCCCTCTTTTCTGTGACAGTTTCTGAGGGCAGGGACTTTGCTCCATTTCTTTTGTATCTCTCTTGCCTTATCCTATATTAGATGCTCAACATGCATTGGATAGATTGAAAAGTGGATGGAAAGAGGAATGGAAAGAGGGAAGGATGGATGGAGGAATTAAACCAACCTCACTCTTTTCTGCCTGTGTCACTAGACAGCTATCAGGGATGATTTGCGATGTCTGTACTTCAGATAAATTCTTTCACAACCTCATCCGTGCCTGTGATGGAAAATTGTGTGACATGGTACTACTCAGCTCTTTGAGGAACTGCCCCCAAAGAGCACCAAATAATGGTAGCCTGATAGGAGATGCCTAGTGACCAGCCACAGAGCTCTGTCCTGGGCCACGTCATGCCCAATTTTTAGCCAAGAGAGTGATCATCTCTGCTTGCAATTAGCATTATTACCCCTCGGGAGAGGCAGCGTTTAAAAATATCACCCCATGGTGCTGAACTCTGCCACCTGTTGAACACTTCTGGTCTATCAGACCTCAGAGTCCTCCGCAGTAAAGGGCACCCCCTGACCCGAATCATGTGCCTTGTTCCCCAAGCCAGAGACCATCCAGTATCTCTGTGAACTGTAGCTCTCTACTTCTAGCCTACTTCCCTGTGTGCCATGTGTCCTGCTCAGGAACCTATTATAGCTCTCTATTGCCTTGTACATAAAGGCTTAAACTCTTCTTAATTTCTTGTCTCCCATGTCATCTCCAAACACATTCTACCTCCCCATGTCCCGGCTTCGGTCTCAACCAGTCAACTTCCCCCTGTACCTGTAAGGGCTTCCCTCATATTTCTAGCTGTTCTTTCTGTGAGAAGCAACTCTGTATCCACCTCCTCTCAGATATTTTTTTACCACACCTCCTCTTCAGAGTTCTCACAACGTGATACTCATTCATTCATCCTCACTGTGGATGGCTTATACTGATGATGTATGCCTGAGGAAGCACAGAGCGGGCGTCCTGTCCCAAGATACAGAAGAGCTGACTTCTATTCCCTCCTCTGCACCACTTGGCCACATTACAATGTCTTTTATTTCCTCACCTGTAAAATGGGCATATGAACCTGTGCTCTCCCAGGGAGGTTGTGAGACAAATACAGCAATGGAGGGGACATGGATTTAATAAGCAGAGACATTTCCATTTTGGGGAGTTGTCATTTGTGCTGTTGGGTGGATAAGTTCCCAGAGGGTACAGGCCTGTGACCTCAGGAATGTAGACGGTCCACAGGGAACAAGGGGCTCTTGACATCCTGCCTCTAAAGTCTCTTCAGGCCTAAGGGCATTATTTTGCTGGACAAAGGGGCTACTGATGAGCAGTGGGGGTAGGTAGAAATGTGAGCATTCCTTTAGGGAATAAAGGCAACCAGAAGTGTAATGGGGATCTGCTCATCACCCAGGTGGGGTCAGGAGCCCGGAATTTACATGTATTGTGGGACTCTGGGATCTGTGCCCCTTCCTCTGTGTGGAGCTTTGATCCTTGCCTGTTTTCCTGCCAAAATCAGAAGGTGAAGCTTGAAGGTGTACAGGACTGGTAGAGTAGAGGATGGGGGGTTAGGAATACAATGCTTCACTCTTCAAAGTGCTGCTGGTGGGGAGGGTCACAAGAGACAAAGCCAGTGGTGGAAGGTAGAGTCTGACCCCTGCTTGGCCTGAGGCAGGGCTTGCACTGTGGAGGCTTGGGGGTCCCCAGCAGGACAGGCCATGCCACTTTTTTTCTTATATTCCCACTTTAACAGGTTATGGGCTACACATTGGTGGACATCTACTGCTGGTGGGGCTGGGAAGAGAGCATGCAGTAACAGCGTACCACCACATGTCCTTTGACAGGGGACTCAAGGGCTCCCAGAATGTGGGAGGGGAGGGACCTCTAGGATTATGTAGCAAATCCCCCAGTGAACACAGGGGAACAGAGCCAGATGGGAGTTGGGAGCCCAAGTTAGAGGCCCTAAGTTAAGGAAACAATGTTAGGGCATCCCCCTGTATGATTTAAAATAAATATAATATCTAAAGTGCAAAAGAAAGTCGTGTTTTTGAAATGAAACAAATTTACACATATGACAAAATTAAGATTGCCCCTTGGGAATTCCCTGGCGGTCCAGTGGTTAGGATTCTGCGCTTCCACTGCAGGGGGCCCGTTTTTAATCCCTGGTCGGGGAACTAATCCCGCAAGCCACATGGCATGGCCAAAAAAAAAAAAGATTGCCCTTTTTTAGTTTGGTTTTTCCACCTTGCAGGTCCCAGACAGGAGGCAGAGGGGAAGAAGACAGGTCACAACGAAGGGCACTGTCGGCATCATTTCCCGGAGTTAGAGGGGCCTAAACAGGGGCCTCCCTTAGAATCCAGCTGCTTCTGGAGGCGGTGAGCTCCTGTCTTCCAGGCGAAGCCCACATCGCAATACGTGGAGGTGCTTTCCACCACGCCTTCCACTCTGCGGCTGATTGAGGACCAAAGGGCTCGGCCTCAAAAAGTTCAGGACCATGGAGAGCTCCAGGGAGCGCCACAGCCCTAATCCCGTTCTCCCTTCTGCAGGGCCTGTTCAAGCCTTGCCTTTAAGCAGGGAAATTTTGAAGCTCCAGAGGGGACGATGGCCACAATTCAGCACTGGCTTTCCCTTTACCCCTCCTCCTCAACACTCTCTCTTCATCCAACCCTACCTGTTCGGGCCCATCCTGCCCGGTCTCCTCCAAGCTCAGCCTTCCTGAACTCACTGGGGCATCTGCCTGGAGGGATAGGATCCTCTGATGATGCTTCCACTGCTTCCTGCCCAACAGCCTGGAGGCTTCTGGAAAAAGCCACGGCCTGAGGCTGGGTGGGAGGACGAGGAGCGGGGCCCCCCTTCAGATGGGAAGTGGTAGCAATTAGCCTTAACAGGGAGGGAAGGATGGCCCGTTTCATTACAGGGAAATGAGATTTTTAAATCCCATTTTAAGGGCCACGTCGGCTCTAAAATGGCCTGTGGTGGGGCCTCAGATCGGTTAGTAATTAGCTCTCTTGTTTCTAATGAAAGCAGAGGGGCGGGAGGAGGGGTCACTTAATGAACACAGGGATTAGCTTCCAAACAGGCCCTAAACAAGAAGACAGGTGCAGGGGAGGGCGTGAAGGCCAGGCCAGGCCAGCTGGGCCCCAGGCTAAGGGGCGGCCAGCCTGTGGGAACTTGGAGAAGGGGGTCCAGGGTCTCCTGAGCCTCACGGAGCCAGTGTCCACCCCAGCCCTACTTTATGCCAAGTCCCCCGCAGTTCTTCACCGTGAGAGGGTAGGGGTGGATGGTCGCCTGGTGTCCCCAGCCTAGAAGCAAGGGGCTCTAGTGTTAGCTGGATTCTGGAAATCCGTGGCCCTGCATGAAAGGCCAGGATGAAGCAGGAGAGGTGTCCACAGGAGCCAGACAAAACAACCCTTCCTCCGGGGGGCACCTGATGGGGTGCATTGCTGGCAGCAGCAGGAGCCCCCAGCCTCAGCTCTGTGATGCACAGCTAAGAGAAACCCACCTCCCTTGGCCCCTCTCTGGGCCAGGACAGTCCATTAGGAACCCTGAGGCTGAGCCTCAACCTGGACCTCCTCCCCTCAGAACAGCCCAGCCAGGCTGAGGGGGGTGAGGTCTGGAGAAGAGGAAAAGGACGATTGGTCATGCTGGTCCCATTGTCCTGTGGCCCTCTGTGCATTGCCAATTCCTGCTTTTACAGCAAATCTTCTTTTTCCCTGGAAAACTGGTCATGCAGAGTCTGCAGAGAAACCTACTTTCTCGATGCCTCCTCTGTGGAGGGCAGTAACTCCAGGTGTTCAGAACAAGCAGGCTAGAATTCCCCAGAAGCCATGGATCCAGCCAACATGTCCCAAGTTAGTGGTATTATGGGGCAGGGAGACCTGTGATGGCAGCCAAGAACCCAAGCCCAGTTTCTTGGTATTTTCAGGAAAACTATTTCTTGTTAACCTGGAAAACAAAGGGAGAGAAGCAGCGAGCAGGCGTCAGGGCTGAGTGATGCTTTCTCTCCTCCATGCACTGTGTGCCCAAGTAGGACCCTTGGCTGGAATGCAGGTCTCAGGATGCAGGAGACAGAGCCCCAGGCCAGGCTGAGGGCCAGGAGGTCAGGCTTCCAGACCAGGCTGGCTACAGTGTGCCCTAGCCGTTGTTTCCTGTCTGGTCCTCAATTTCCCCAAAGTGAGCCCTTTGATTAAGATGGTCCATAAGAATGGGCCAGAAAAGGTCATTCCTTCCCACTCTGTCTAAAGTAGGTCTCCCTCTAGCCACTCAGAACTATATTTAGCTCGTTATTGATCTATTTGTTTATCATCTGTCTCCCCCACTAGGCTGTAAACTACACACAGAGAAGGACCCTGTCTGCCTTCTCCACTGGCATTTCCATTCCTCTGCACCCAGCACCATGCCTGGCATGTAGCAGACACTTGATTCATGTCTGCTCACTGGCTGGCAGGCTGGTTCCCTGACTGAATGAATGATGATGCACTGGGGACTGCCTCCCTGAGAAACCTCCAGCTCAGGGATTGGGTGACTGAGAAACCTCCAGCCCAGCGATTGGATGATTGAGAAACCTCCAGCTCAGGGACTGGATGACTGAGAAAACTCCAGCCCAGCGATTGGATGACTGAGAAACCTCCAGCTCAGGGATTGGATGACTGAGAAACCTCCAGCCCAGCGATTGGATGATTGAGAAACCTCCAGCCCGGGCACTGGATGAGCTGCCTGGAGTCCCACCACTGCTCCACCCTGCACTGCCTCTGACTCCATCATCTGGAATTGCTCATCCCACTCAGCACCCAGCATAGGCCAGGACCAGTGACAGGCTCAGTTAAGATGTGCAATAAGGGACAGAAGTGCCCAAGGGCCCTCCTTACCCAAGAAACAAGTTCTCAGTTGGGGGATGGTTTGTAGTGAGAAACAGGGGTGGGGCAGGGGGTCCAGGGGCTCTGTCATGGGTAAAAGCTACCGTGCACTCCTAGATCCTTCCACTGCACAGGGCTGCCTCTAGGTGTCCATTTCACACGAGAATTACCTGTCTGGAATCTGGAGTCAGACCAGATCTGAATTCAGATCGAGGTTCTATTACTTTCTAGAATGGCTCTTTGCGCCTCAGTTTCTTCAACGGCGAAATGGGGATGATGATAATAATAGCACCCATAGCAACGGGGGTGATAAAAATAGCACTTCCCTAATAGAGTTACAGAGTGGCTCAAGTGGGTTAGGCGTGTTCTTACTTAGGAAAGCCCACTGAGTTTGTCCCACACTGGTCCCAGGGTGCAGTGCCCTTTCCAGAAAGCACACACCGATGCCCAGGAACAGCCTGTGGGGTGCAGTTAGAGGCTGCTGTGGGGAGCCCAGGCCTCCTGTGGGAGGGTCCCAGGCCTCAGAACAAGTGGACCTACCTGGCTGTGTAGAGTGAATGTTCCAGCAGTGACTACACGTTCTGGTGTTTACCACGAGCCAGTCGCAGTTGTGAGTATGTGCTGTCTGTGGGACGACTCAGCTGATGTTCAAGGCAGCCCTGAGAAGTAGGTACCATCAACACGCCCCTTGTAAGGATGAGAAAACTCCTCATCTGTAAGATGGGAGCTAAGTAAGCTGCCCAAGGCTGTACAGCTGCCAAGCACAGGAGCTATGATCAGAACCCACGTAATCTGGCTCCTGAGCCACATGCCACCACCATGCCACACTGTCCTTTGCCACCACCACGGTCGCCCTCACCCCACGCCTTCCCTGCAGTTAGAAGGTTCTTCCCAGACTCTTTGCCCACTCTCTCTCCCTTCTCTCCTGCCCTCTGTCTCATCTTTCCCACGTCCCCTTTCTCCTCCCTTTCCTCACTCTCTCCTTTCCTCCCTCCCTGCCCCCTCTCTCATTCCCTCCCTCACCTCTCCCTGTCTCTGTGTTCCTCTGTCTCAGGTAAGTGGTCCCTGATCTGTGCTGGCAGATGGGGAGGGAGGCGGGAGAAGGGGAGCCTGGGTCATTTGGGGGAAGCCTTTGGCCCCCTGTGGGGAGAGCCCCCGTGGTCCCCAAGTGCAGCAGACCAGGTACAACGAGAGGTGTGGCCTGGGAACTGCCTCAGTCCCTTTTGCACCTCAGACTCTGGAAGACAACAGTGTACCTGCCGTCCAGAACTATAGGGAACTCTGGCCACCACAGGGCTTCCCACTGCTTGCAGAGCAGACCCAGGAGGTGTGAGTCTGTAAGTCAAGCTGAAGGAAGAGCCCCTGGCCCAGGTCTCCTCTGGAATCTGGTTGTGCCTGCAAAGAAGGCAGGGGAATGGGGGGATGCAGACCCCCAACCTGGGCGCCACAGGCAGCCAAAGGGCACCTGAGCCCCCGAGGGACTCATGCTTTCCCTGCAAAGGCCATAATCTCTGCCAAACCCGGTGCCAGTGGGATAGACTTGGGACTGGGCTGCTTGTCTTGGGCTCCGAGCATGTGAGTTCAGAGAATCGGGGTCTAGGCAGCACCTACTGGAAGCCTTGGGTAGGTGCGCAGCCTAAGGGGGTCTGGAGAGAGGGAGAAACCAGTGTTTTGGGGAACCCAGCAGCACAGAGGGTTTCCATCAGTTCTCAGAAAGACAGATGCTGCCCCTGAATAAAAACCATTTTGTAGAGTCCAGAATATTTGAATCCAGGTCTTCTTCCCCCCACTGGAAATAGGTTTTAAAAGCTAATTTCTCTCCCTCCTTTCTGAGGCCTGGCCCAGCTTCTCCCTCTTCCTGCTACAGCAGTTTCATAGTAAAGTGCCTCTCGCCTCTGCCCTGCACCCCTGATGAATGCCCGGAGCAGCAATGGCGTTCCCCTTCCTAGGTGCAGCCCTGAGCCCCTAGAGAGGGTCATGAGGGTCTAACCCAGGTAGAAGGAGCCCCAGCAAGGGACGTCCCCTGATCCAAGAAGGGGGTGCAGGTGGTGAAAGGGAGAAACCACATGGTGGAAAGAAGTTTGATGTGAAACTTATTATGTGAGCACTGGACCCAGCCCCGAGGGGAGAGTTGGTGAGTGTGATCTCACTGGAGCCTTGCGGCTCAACATGGCAGCAGAAACAGAGAGGTGTCGCTAGGTTGCGGGCAGACCCACTGGTTGGAGGGGCTATTGCTGGGTGATGGAAAATGGCCCCAACAGGAGGGAGCTCAGGAACAATCTACTCTGGAGGTACGAAGAGTCTGAAGAGATCTGGACACCTTTCAACCTCGTGTCTGGAGGTAGGAGGTTGCTACCTTTGCTGGGATAAAGCAGTATGAGAGTCTGCCCCAGGGGCCAGGAGCAGAGATGAGGTTTGCTCATGAGGTGCTGATGAACCAGCACTCTTCTCTGGATTTTAGCTGTGTGTGCACGTGTCTGTGTGTGTGCGTGTATGTGTTTGGTTCATCTGATCATTTTCTCATGATAAACCAGTCTTGATCAAGTATTTTTCTGGACCAACTTACCTTCGTATCAGCTCATCTTTATTCATTCATTTTTAGCTAATTATAGTTTGGGAGGTAACATATAGCTAAATATTGACTTGCAGACTGACAGAATTCTCTCACTGGAGTTTTCACCAAGAGTGAAGCACAGTCACAGCTACAAAGCATCTTTCCTTAACCTACCCTCACCTGGTGGCAGCCTCCGCAGATGGGTGGTGGTGCTGGGGATCACTCAGTGCCAGATTTAGTCTGGCCTCGACTATCTCTGACAGCTTTAAGGGAGAGAGCAGTTATCTCCACGTAGAGATGAGATTTCCCAGGCAGGAATTTCACGTGGATTCCACCTGTGGCTCCTACATGTCTCATGATGTGGGGCATGGTTTCTGGGACCAGGCCCAGGAGAAGAGAACCCATATGAGATTCCATGATGGGCCCTGCAGCAGTGTCAAGGTTAGAATCAAACTTCTTTCCAAACACAGACTATGTGGTCCAGCTTCAGACCAAGGAGTGGGGGCATAAGCAGGTGTCATGTTCCATGGGTCCCAGGCCCCTTGTTAGCGTATCTCTGACACCAGGGCACTAAGGAAAGCAGGTGGGGAGATGGGGTCCCAGGGGCTGGCTGGGGATGGAGGGGATTTGTGCATAGCTAGTGCAAGGCTTTCCACATCCCCACTACCCACAAGCCCCAGGCTGAGGCTTGAGCTGCTACAGCCTCTAATGGTTCATGTTTAGTGCTCCCTGGCTTCCTCAACTTCAATCATCTGTGGTGAGCTACGGCCTCAAGGAGAACCAGGTCAGGACCATTCATGCCCTACACTTAAACAAGTTTCTCATACACAGCGGCTGGGGAGGCGGGGGAGGTCAGGCTTTTCCTGGGTTTCCTCTGGGGGTTGCAAATCCTCTCCAGGTGCATAATTCCCAGCCCCCAGTAGCCATTCCAGCCCCAGCTTGGTTGCCCTGCTACAGACAGAGATTGGTCTCCTCTCTGGCTCTCTCCCCTCCCCCCCACCATTGGTTCTACACCTGCCGAGGCAACGCCTGTGTGGCCTCTTCCTGGGGGCAGCTGTGGACTGCTATGGGTCTTCCTGTGCAAAGGGTTTCCTACTCAGGACCTCATGATATCCGGGATGGTGACCCCAGCTCATGTAAGCACAGCACTTCACAGTGTAGATCTCAGCCCTGTGGCTGTCCCAGGAAACAGATCATCCCCATTTCCTGGATGAGGATGGTGAGGCAGCAGTAAGTGGAGCCATGATGCTGAACTTGGAATGTTCCATGCCACGTTAGGCTGAGGAAGCACCCCGTCAAGGTATGGGGCAAGCAGAGTGGGGCTGGGGTCATCTTAGAAGGCCAGCTCTGCTTTGGGGGCTTTCAAAGCCCGGCTGCCTGACTTTGAGTCGATCTCACTGTGAGTGAATTAATTGTTGTGCAACCTAGAGTGTGAGACAAGTTAATTACATAATTACTGCAAAATGACACGTTATTTCATGGCTGCAATATGGTAACTCTGTTGGAAACAATTGTAATTGCCCAGAAACTGCATTCGAGTGGTTCCGTTATCTCTCGATAACCATGGAATTAACTTGTTACAACTTTATCTGCAGCAGACTCCGAAGTTAGGACTTGGGTCCTTGGGGTGGGCACAGCCATCCTAGACATAAGGGCCCAGGGAGGGTCTGGCATTGAGGGCTCTGCTACAGTCCAGGGAAATAATGTTCATGTTGAGCAAGAAAAAAGTCCCTCATTACAGACTCCAGCCTCAAGCTCATGTGCTCAAACCCATTCACAATCTCACATGGTCACACACAGACGACAGCTCCCTGGCCTCACCAGACTCACTCAAATATACCCACCAGACTCACTCAAATATACCCACTGCAGCCTCTCTTTTCTCTCACATACACGGGTGCAGCTCCTTCAGAGAAGGTGGAAGCCCCAAAGTAGAGAACTCCTACCCCAAGATCCTTGGCCCTAGAGATCCCTTCCCACGGACTGGGCCACTGGCCACAAAATCGTATCTTGGAGACGTAGCCTCCTCCAAGCGCCCGTAAGAGCTCAGCCATCCTCCCACTTCACTCAAGCGGAGGATCAGGCCCGGGGGCAGGTGACGTGAGATGGCAGTGCATCCCCGCTTCGCCCAGGCAGCCAGGTCCCTGCCCAGGAGCAGGCAGAGGCTGAGGCTGTCGGCTGACTCCATCTGGGCTCTGGTCTGTGGCCAGGATAAAAACCGTCCCTGGGGAAGGAGGAGTGAGTGGCCTGATGGTCAGGGGAGCCTGTCCATATAGCCTTCTCTGTTCAGGCTTTGGACCCAAGGAGCCTCTCTTTTTAATACTGTTCAGTGACACCTTTTCAGTTCCAGGCTATGTGCTCGGCACTATGGCTTCAGCCATGACCAAGATTCCCTGGATTCCCTGCTGCCCTGGGTGAGCGTAGCTCAGCCGCTGGATGTCTGGCTGTCTTCCAGTCTGAGTACCTGCCGGCCTTCTGTCTGTCCCTACCTATCTCTGCCTACACATCCGTCTACTTGTGTGTCCATCTCTCCTGCTCGCCAGTACACGTATGTGTCTGACTGTGTGTCTGTTGACTTGTCTGTCTGACTCTGCAGTCGTCACAAACGGTCCCATGTCTGCTAGAGGGAACCAGCCTGTCCCAGGTCTCCCCATGGTGTTCATCCTCACCTTGATGTGCTCTGTTTGTTTTCCTGGCTTTCCCCCTTCTCCTCAAGGGCACGGACTGTGTCCAGTCCATGATTCATCCTTGTGTCTGGTACTTGCAGGTCAGGGCTGAGACAGACAGATTTGCCGACTGAATGAACGAAACCCTCCCGCCTGCGTGGGCTGAGTTACAGGGAAACAGAATTGTTCTCACTCATCCAGGGGAGCAGAAAGGCAGGCCCCAGGTTGGGACCAGGCTGTAAGGAAGAGACAGCAAATGCTGTCTGTCCCCATGAAGGTTAAGAGGGGTTTAAGAATGGTGCTCCCACGGCAGGGAGCTCAGGATTTGGGGTCCTACCATGGAGGTAGACCAGAGCTGGGTCCCTGTCTGGGCAGTCTGGGGGGGTTTCAATGGTGGATGTAACACAGGAGCCTAGGAAAGGGAGGTTTTCATCTTGGGGGCCAGGGTATATGCTCTGCCAGGGGAGGGGGAGGACAGCCTAGCCCCCTCTTCTGGCTGACGGGGTGCTTGGGGTTGTCTCCTCCCCCCCAGCTTGTTCCTGCTAAAGCCCACCTGGAGCCGCCCTGCCGGCAACGGCATACGCTAGAGCCCTGTGTCCTGCTCCAGGGCCCCTCCCCACCAAGGACCAAGAGGAGGGTGTTGTTTTACTCCCAAGCCAAGGGCAGGGTCCCCAGGTCTGTGTCAGTCATGTGATCAATGCAGAATAACCTCCCCGGAAACATTCATAAGTTTAATCCACGCCAGTAATAAAATCGCATTACATTTCTCATAAAATAAATGTTCCCATTTATATACAGAAGACAGACTGTACAGGCCCAGCCTGGCCCCAGGAGGGGTCACACACAGACGGGCGGCGGTGGAGGAAGGGCCATTCCTCCCATCGAGGACAGAGGAGTTCTAATCGGCAGGAGAGTGGCTGGCCAGCCAGGCGGGTGGGCAGGCGGGCGGACGGACAGACGGGCCGGGAGGCCAGGTGCCGGGCGTTACTGAACCTGGGATTCAAAGGTGCCATTGAGTTGCCCCTCCTCATAGTCCATCTGACACAAGATCATGTTGTTCTTCAGGAAGAATTTGTCTCCCACACAAAATCTGGAAAATCCAAGCAGGAGAGAGAGGCCATGGAGGGGTCCCAGTGGACGGTGGAGGCGCCAGACAGGACCCCACCCGGCCCAGGAAGTGGACGTGTGGGAAGTGAGGTCCCGGGGAAGTCTGCTCCTCGAGCTTTCCAGGGGGGACCCCTGAAAGTCCTATGCAAACCCGGTCAATCCAGAGGGGACCCCTGAAAGTCCCATGCAAACCCGGTCAATCCAGAGGGGACCCCTGAAAGTCTCTCGGCCAGGCCCTGCAGCCTGAGGTGTAAGACAGACAGATAAACCTGGGCCACAGCCCTTCCACACAGTCAGAGCTCCTGTGGAGGTGGGAGCAGGGGTGGGGTCGGAGGGGAGGTGTAGAAATAATGTACCTCAGTGCCAGAGAGGGAGAAAGAGAGAAGGAACAAAGAAATAGGAAAAGACCAACCGAGGAGAGGGAAGGAGAGAGGCAGAGATGGAGCAGGAGGAAGGGATAAAATGGCTGACTTTTCCAACCCTTTGTTCCCCTCCCCAGCTTAAGGAAATGGCTCAGTGAAGGGCACTCTTCCCCTAAACAGAATCTGTGGGCTTCCGGGAACATCCTTCCAGGAGGAGGTGACCCTGTCCCACCATCTTCCCTCTAACCCAAAGAAGGCCCTGCTTTGCCTCTCTGCCCCTCCCAGTCCTCCTTAAGCACTGGAGGACTCAGCCCTTCCCCCAAAGACGTCCCCAGGGTGTCTGAGGCTGTAGTGGGACCCCAGGGTCACAGGCTCAGTCCCAGCAGATCCCACTTCAACCACCAGGTGGCGCTGCAACTTCACCGAGCCCTCCCGGCAGTAGGTCTGGGCAGAGCCCCAGCCAAACCAGCATTCCCTGCAGGTCCCTCTGGACCTCACCCTCTGGGAACACTTGTATGAGCGCCTTCCTCACCTGGGGGCTCCTGAGAAAAGGGCCTGCCTTCTGGGGCCCGGCCCCCAGCCAGGGTTGAGGGCTCTGGCTCCTTAGGTCCCTAGGGTCTCCCATAGGGCTTGGGGCACAAAGTAGGGGCCAAAAGACCAGAAACAAGGCTGGGCTGGAACCAGAATCACAGAAGTGAGTGACCGTTCCCCAAGGGGATTTCACCCTCCAGGTCTGGGAACCCCTTTTCGCTAGAATGTCCATGCGTGCTCCTGCATGTAGCACACACACAGGGCACAGGACATGCATACAGAACCCTTGTGCACACACATTTAAAACATGCATGCACAGGCATACTCATTTATTATGCACACACAGACACCCCCCACCCCCCGTACATGGACATTTAAAAATACATGCATGGGACTCCTCTGGTGGCGCAGTGGTTAAGAATCCACCTGCCAATGCAGGGGACACGGGTTCGAGTCCTGGTCTGGGAAGATCCCACATGCCGCAGAGCAACTAAGCCTGTGTGCCACAACTGAGTCTGCACTCTAGAGCCTGCAAGCCACAACTACTGAGCCCATATGCCACAACTACTGAAGCCCGTGCGCCTAGAGCCAGTACTCTGCAACAAAGAGAAGCCACCACAATGAGAAGACCGCGCACCACAACGAGTAGCCCCCGCTCGCCACAACTAGAGAAAGCCTGCGCGCAGCACCGAGGACCCAACGCAGCCAAAAATAAATAAATAAATATATAAAAAAATAAAAAATAAAAATACATGCATGGACACTACTCACACTGCACACAGATCATGCATGGCCCCGTCCATTACATTTGCACAGAGCTGTACTCCACAAACATGTACATGCGGTATTGGAGGGCACACATTTGGCTACAGGGCTCAGGCGTACATAAAACACACACGTGAACATACATGCTCACAACATGCACACACAGAACCCGCATTTGCATGCATGTCTCCATGGCACTCCTGATCTGTGGCAGCCGGTGTCAGCTGGGGTCTGCTGAGTGTGTTGGGTTTGTTACAGGCCAGCACTCACCTCTGGTTGCAGAGCTGGCAGGCGAAGCAGTCGAGGTGATATACATTGTCCCGGGCCCGCATCACCATCTCGAAGGCTGGAATCAGCTTGCTGCAGGCGGCGCAGTTTCCTGTGGTGCCGAAGAGCCTGCAGAGGGAAGGGTGCAGAGGGCTCAGGGGCCTGCTGGGGTGGTGTGGGGGGCAGGGGAGTTGCCTCCACCCAGGGCCCCACCTGCCCTCCCCCTGGTTCAGCAGGTGGGCCTGGGCAAGAAGGAAGGAGTACAGATGACAGTGTCTAGATTCTGCTAAGAGAGAAGGCTTCAGAGAAATTGGCACATTCACCCAGGAAGGAGACTCTGGGGACCCAGGTGTTGGCTGACACTGCCCGTCCCCCTGCTTCACTGACAATGTCCCCTCCCAGGCTTCCACTGGGGTCCCTCAAGCACCTGGGGTCACCAGAAGAACACTGGGCTGGGCCCTGAGCAAGGACTCCAGACTCACACAAGCCTGAATTTAGAGACAGTCTGTTGATCATGGGCTGTGTGTCCTCAGGCAAGTTACCGAGACTCTCTGAGCCTCATTTATTTCAACGGTAAAATGGGGACCATAATACATTCTTCACAGGCTTGTTGTGAAAACTGTAACCTCTCAGTCACAGCTCCTTTAGTAAATGCCTATGTAGCATTTGCTATGTGCCAGGCACTGTTCTAAGGGCTCTCCAAAGACCAACTCATTTAATCCTGACAACAACCCTATGGGGTGGTCTTTTTCTGCTACCAACTCATGGTGTGACTTGCCTAACTCCCTTTTCTTGAACCTCAGTTTATCCTTCTTTAAAATGGGAAGGCTGGACTAGATGATCTTGTTCAAAGATGCTTCTAAAACAGGACTGATGCCAAAAGGAAGTTCCAAGGCCATCTGGCACAACGCCTCTTTGGGGCAGGTACCCCTCCTCTTAGCTGCCAGTTGCAAAGCTCTAAGGACAGGGAACTCACTCCTTCCCCATGGAGGCCAGTCCTTGGCTGAATGTTCCAGGGGTCTGAGCCAGCCAGGCCTCTGCTCTGCATACTGGCAGAGCAAGCCCCAAGTGAGGCAAGGGGGCTGAGAGGCGGGCGGGAGGCCCTCTAATCCCTGATTTGTCCAGCTCAAGCTCGGGCGCCTGCAGATGAGCTTGGCTCCATTATTCATCAGCCTGAGCTGCCTGTGGCTCAGATTAAGGCAGACAAAGGCCAGGCCAACAGCATCTGCTTGCCAAGAGGGGCCTTTCTGGCCACCAGTCCAATGAGAAGTGACTGCAGAGAGGCAGGCTCTGGACAGCCATTCTCTGGGGCTGAGCAGCTCAAGGAAGCCCCATACCCACGCCCACCCTGGCCCACCGGCCCAGCAGGCCCCGAAGTCATTCCTGAGCCTCTGCCAGAGTCCAGGAGAATACCTTCAGGCTCCAGTAGCTGGCAGGGCCCGGGATGCTTGTGGGTGCATCAGTTCTGTAGATGAGCCCATCCTGCACTGTGGTCGTCCCTCTCTAGGTCCTGTGGACTCGTCAGATGGTCTGCCACCTCCCCTCAACCTGGTAGGTTCAGCCCCCGGGTGATGTCCTAAACCTCCAGACTTGGAGACCCCTTCCAGGTTGTCGAGGGGTGAGTCCCCAGAGCATCCTTAACCCCTCCTCCTGGCCTCAGCATCTCTCCTCCAGCCCCAGTCAGGAGCACTGAGTCACACATCCTGGTTTCTAGACCACTTTAAAAAAAAAATACTCCTGCAAAGGCAGAAGTTAAAAGCGAAGGTGCAGGCAGGTAAATCTTAGGCTCTTCGGGGAAATAGGGGAGCCTCTGCTGATAACCCCACCCTCCCCCCAACATGCCCAGTCCTGAGCAGAGGGAGACCCAAGAAGCCCTGGCCATGACCTACTAATTAACGCGATGGGCCTTCCTTCCCCGCAAGGCCCTGCTGCCACCCAGCAGCCTGCATGGGAGCCAAATGCAGATGATGGGTCTCAGCCAAGGCCCCTGCTTTGTGGCCTCCCTCCAGCCTTGCTGATGTCATAGATGGCCTAAGGGAGGGTTAATTGGGGAGGGGGAGCCCCAGGGAATAGGATCCAGGTTGTGGAGGAGGGGGCGTTAGAGCTCGGAGGAATGCGAGGAGGGGAAGCGTTAGTCTTTTCACCATTCGCAGAGGGGTAACCTGAGGTGGGGGAAGAGGTGCAGAACTAGTTCAAACCCAGGTCTTTAAGTTCCAACATCAGCAGCTCTTCTTCTAGGGTCTGGCTACCTACCAGGCTCCCCAGGCATGGGGGTGTTTAATCCCAGGGCCCACCTGGAAGATGGGGAGCTGGGCCCTGGGGAGATTGAGAAGGAGACCATCAGGCCAGAGGGTCCCAGGGAAGCCAGAGCTTCCCCACCTGCTCCTGGAAGCCCCTCCAGGGCGTCCCTTCCCAGATTTCAGGGACGGGGTGGGTCAAAAGCACCTGACAAAGGCAGGGCCAGGGCCAGACTGGTACCCTCGGGAAGCTTCTCTTGGGTGCCCAATGGTAACAGACGTGCCCGCCCAGGACCCGTGCTGGGCACTGAGTCCAAGGGGCAGGGCAGGGGTGGGGATGAGTGTAGGCAGGACGCTGGGGCTAGAGCAGGGCAGAGCGGTGCCAGCCTTGGAGGATGGGGCTTTCTGAGCAGAAGGGCTGGGGTGCAATGGGGTGGGAGGCCGCCCACCTCAGGTAGTCGCGCCGGCACAGGATGAGGTTGGCCTTGGTGTAGAGCGTGGAGCCCACCTCGCCCAGGCGGCAGTCGCAGCAGGCGCACTTGAGGCAGTCCTCGTGCCAGTACTTGTCCAGCGCCTTCAGCAGGTAGCGGTCCTTGATCTTGCGGTTGCAGCCCGCGCAGCCCTTCTGCTTCCCTTTGGGCTGGACGGAGAGCATGGGCATACCTGCGGATGGACAGACAGATGGACACGGTGGGCCCTGCGGCTCCCACCTCAGGGTACATCCCTCTGCTTCTCTCTGCTGCCCCCTTCCAGGAGCCCTCCCTGTCTCCCCAGCAGCTGCCTCCCCTGGGTCTGGGTCCCGTCCTGTGTGGGCTGCATGGCACGGCCTCCTCCCCTGCCCCGTGAAGGTCCTCCAGAAGCTGCAGGAGCCCCGTGTCTGCTCTGCTGCAGGGCACACAGCTAGTCCTCAGGCCCGCCTCCCTGAGTTGTTCCTCTCCATCCAGCCACTGCCCCTTGTGCCGTGTGATCCACGGTGGGCCTGAGGCCTCCTCATGCAGCCACCATCCATTGGCTCTTTCGGCAGCCCTGAGAATGGAATCTCGGGCTTGGGGTCCACTAGAACTCCCAGATCTTTTTGCCACCTCAAGACTTCCTCACACTGCTGTGTGCTTGACCA
Organism: Balaenoptera physalus; assembly: GCF_965194825.1. NCBI lineage: Eukaryota > Metazoa > Chordata > Mammalia > Artiodactyla > Balaenopteridae > Balaenoptera > Balaenoptera physalus. The sequence goes on from NC_138889.1 coordinate 66,182,479, forward strand.
TTTTAACCTAACACGTCAGGCTACAGCCTCTTGATTGTGGAGGCGTCAAGAAGAAAGTGAGGGCTTCCCTGGTGGTGCAGTGGTTAAGAATCTGCCTGCCAATGCAGGGGACACGGGTTCGTGCCCTGGTCCGGGAAGATCCCACATGCCGCGGAGCAACTGAGCCCGTGCGCCATAACTGCTGAGCATGCACTCTAGAGCCTGCAAGTCACAACTACTGAGCCCGCGAGCCTAGAGCTGGTGCTCCGCAACAAGAGAAGCCTGCAATGAGAAGCCCGCGCACCGCAACAAAGAGTAGCCCCCGCTCGCTGCAACTAGAGAAAGCCTGCGCGCAGCAACGAAGACCCAACACAGCCAAAAATAAATAAATTTTAAAAAATTTAAAAATAAAAAAAAAGAAGACAGTGAGATGCCCCTGTGATACTCCCAGGGGGCAGCAGGAGCTCTGGAGCTCCTGGTCAGTGCTTGGGGAGGTAGCTGGGCCTGGCCTAGTTGACGCTTTCCTCAGGAATGTTTCTAGCTAGATTCAAACTTCCTACCTGCCCTAGCCTGAGGAAGGGGAGCATTGGTGCCCCAGCATCCTTGCTCATCCTACAAGGATAAGAATCTTGGAGACACTGGCCCTCTCCCAGGGCCCAGATGAGCTTCCTGACATACAAGAAAGTGGTGAGTACAAAAGACAGGAATCGCAGCATGGCCTTGACCGGAGGGAGGGGCAGACCTCCATGTACACTCACGCATACCCTGTGCACACAGGCAAGGTGTGCAGGCGTGGGCATGTGTGTGCACAGAGGCACAGGCTCCCAGCCCCCGGCCCGGAGGCCATAGGGAGGGGCAGTTGAGAAGGAGGTGGGACACATGTTGTCTGGGGAACCTGGACATCCACGTGGAGTCCTGAGGCTCGAGGGTGGTGAAGACTAGGCTTGGAGGGAAGTGCGGAGAGTCTCAGAGCCCAGCTGGATGGTGGGGTTGCCTTGCACTTGTCTAAGTCTAAGCGACCCTCACAAGGGCTCAGATGGGTTGAGGGGTCACCGCTGGGGGGAACAGCCCACGCCCTCCTGCCTCCTCGGTTTTCCAGCAAGCCCCCGAAGACTCCCTCCCCCTGGGCCCAAGGTCTCCACAGGACCCCTGCACTCTCCAGGGCTCTGGGTTCAGCTCCCATTCCCTGGCATCCCTCCTCTCCCTCCCTCCCCCTCACTGCACCCCCCCTCCCCGCCCCGGCGGCCCGGAGTCAGAGCTGCTTCCTTTCCCTTCCCTCTTCTGGGTTGTGACCTTCCTCAGGCTCCAGGAGAGAACCAGCTTCCAAAGGACCTCAGTCTCAGAATCCACAGATGTCAGGTGAGAGGGGCCCCCAGAGTTCGTACAGGCAAATGCTGTCATTCTACAAATGGGGAAACTGAGGCCCAGACGGTCCACAGAGCTAGTGTGAGCCACTGATCAAGCTGGCCTCTGGGGTTCTTCCTCCCTCCTGTGCTCTTTCTCAGCCTCGCTGCCTCCTCAGACTTCTCCTGGAGAGGGGGCGGCCCCCCGGCCCCCAGGAGCAGCAGGACAGGTGAGGGCAGGCAGGAGGCGGAGCATACTCCCTCCTCCAGTGCCCGCGGGCCCATCTGTTAGCTGGCAAGTTTGCTGCCTAATTTCCTTAATGCAGCTCTAAAGGTTAATTGGTCTGAGAGAGTGATGGGGCTCAGGATGACTGTGTCCTCAGGCCCGCCTGCGTCTCCTCTGACAGGGGCCAGCCCGGTCACAGAGCTCAGAGCAGCCCAGAGAGGCCGCTGGGGAGCAGGCCCACCCGAGAGCTAAGGGGGGCCTGAGAGGCTCCTTCCTAGGCCTGGCCTACAGGGATCAAATAGGGGAGGGGTTCAAAGAGCTGGACATGGAAAGGTCTGGGGGCTCCCAGGGTAAAACTACTGTCCCTGGGGCCTGTGGCAGGAGCACACAGCCAGCATAGCTCTGCATATGCATTCCAGCTTGGAAAACCCCAGACCAAGCCTCTCTCTAGTCCCCCCACGGCTGATTTTCCCCTGGCTCCCCAGGGCTAGCAGCAGGCCTGGCTCCCTTCCCAGCAGCCCTGAGCCCTCCCAGGGCTCTATACTTGTGCTATCACTGGGAGGGGGGTGAGTGGCTGGAACATCATGACTCAGGGGATACATCTGGCCCACTAAGTTATGCCCCCGAATGAAGGGGGATCCCAGCACTAGGAGCGCCTGTCCTGCTCCATCTTCCATCTGGCCTGGCTCCTAGACAGGCTGAGCCTGCAGGGCTATGGACCACATGGTAGCCGGTCATTCCATCACCAGTGGGACCGAGCCCCTAGAGGATGCAGGGAGGATATGGGGGGCAAAGCCACACGCTGCCCCAGGTCCCCCACCTGGCATACAGCGAGTGCTCTGTAAGGCCTGAATACCCTGCTTTAGGGTGCTGGACTCTGCTTCCCGGGCCCCAGAGAACTCTTTAAGAAGCCACATGGCTTCTGCCAGTGTCTGATGTCCACTGAGACACGGAACACCGGGCCCAGCCTGGCTGAGGAGGTCCCAGAGCTTCTGGGGACCTTGAGCTTTCTTCTCCTGGGAAGGCTGAGGTCCTGGGAGAAGTCTGACTCACCCCTCCCTTCTTTACCGTGCACCCACACTGTTTGCTCTCACTGGGCTAGCCCAGGAGACTTGAAAACACTCCTGGAAAGGTGAAGGGGCTTTAAGGGGGGCATCTATAGTCTCCTTCTCCCAAATAGAGCAAGATGTTCCCCAGAGGGTCTGGGTTCTCCCTTCCTGTCCTGCCTCCCCAGCTCCCACCCAGCCTGCCTGTCGGCCCTGCAGACACCTCTTCCCTCCCTCCCTCCCCTGCCCGGCTCTGGGAGCTGAGCCTCGGGCCATGCACTTTCCATTAAGGAGATAGCATCCCTTTGCTGAAGTCCATTTGGGACCCATTTTAGTGTTATCTAAAAATCAAATCTACATGGTAATCCTTTTAATGTACTCCTGACTTTAGAAAAAAAACAGCTTTGCGCTCCTTCAGGAAAGGTTTTAAAGCATTACCCAGTAATTACTACTCACCCATGAAAACACTGATATTTTACAATGGACGATGTTTGCCCCTGCATGCGCGTGTGGGCTCACGCTCAGACACACACACGGGACCCAGCAAAATAAATCAATTCACTCAGCCCCGTGTGTTCCCCCAAATCTCGGGGTGTGAGGGGGACGACATTTGCGAGGAGATGGGCCAGACTCCTACCCCGCCTCTACCCTGGGCGGGCTGATGGCGGAAGGAGGCAGCCTCCCAGTCTGACTCATCCGGCTGCCAGACACTTACCCTCAGCTCTTTAATCTGGGGAAAAGCCAGACAGTGCCGGTGACCGGGAGGCACTGCCAGAGGTCATTCAGCTCTTCCCGCATCCCCGAGAGTGGTCTGCCAGGCCAGACCCAAGTCCTCAGCAACTCCTGCCCACCTATCCCAGGACAGCATGTCCCTCAGATGGGACTTCTCTAAGGTGCCAAGGCCACCGGCTCCCGGTCCCACCCGTGCCTCCAGTTTGGACAGCACACTGAGCCCGGCTGTGGAGCACTCCCTCTGCTCAGAGTGAGCTCCTCTGAGGCAGGTCCTCCTCCCCAGAATGCCCACCCCATCCAGCCCCGTGTCACTCCAGGTCATGCCCTGTGGCTCCCCTGCTGGAAGCCACTGTGGCCACCACTGGGAACTCTACCTGGCATTCGAGGTCCCCTCCCACATGCCAGCACCTCCTGCCTGGCACTGCTGGCTCTGCTCCCTGTAGAATCCCAGGAATAATATCCCTTTCCACCCTGCAAACGGATCTCATTTGCTTCTGCCCTAGAGCCTTCCCTCCGCCATTGCTCCAGGAAGAAATGCCTTGGCCTGCCTGCCCCACTCTTCCCCAAAGGTCAGAGTCAACAGTGGAGTTGAGGCTAAGAGCACAGACTTTGAACTCAGAGAACCTACTTTCCAATCTGGGAACTGTCCCAAGCAGCTGGAGGGCTTGGCACAAACCCCTCTACCTTTCCAACTGTCATCTGTGAAATGGGGCCATACTAGCCTCCTTCCACCAGACTATAGTGAGGGTAGAATAAGGTTCTGCAGAGGAAGCCACAGCACAGGGTCTGGCAGCCAGCTGGGACCAACAAACAGGAACTGGTATATTGTTAACATGCACCCTGGGATGCCTTTCCTGTTCTGACACTTGTTTTTTTGCTCTTTTAACTTTTTATCTTGACATTTCAAACTTCCAGATTTTGCAAGAATAGAAAGAATTCCTGTATAACCTTTACCCTGATTCTCTAAATATGAACATTTTGCCATATTTCCTTTATCCTTCTCTGTTTATCTATCCATCTACCTCCCTCCCTCCCTCCCTTCCTATAATTCTTTTCCTGACTCATCTGAGAGTTGGTTTCAGACATGAAGCCCCTATACCCCTAAATACTTTGGTTTGATTTCCTGAGAGCAAGGACATTCTCTCACGTAACTCCAGTACAATGATCAAAACCAGGAAATTATCATTGATCTAATACTATTATCTATCCATTCAGATTTAATCAGTTCCCCCAATATCTTTTATGGCAAAATAAAAGTCTGGATCACACATTTCATTCAGTTGTCGAGTTCAGTCTACTTAAATCTGGAAGAATTCCTAAGCCTTTCTTTGTGTTTCAAGACACTAGCATTTTTGAAGAGTACGGGTCAGTTATTATGGAGTTTCCTTCAATTTGGGTTTATATGACACCTTTGACTATATGACCTTAACTCCTCTGTACCTCTTTCTTATAAAATGAATATGAGAATAGCCCTCATAGAGTTCCCGTGAGGAATCCAGGAGCTAATACGTGTGAAGTGCTCAGGACTAACCGAACCTGGCAGTCAAAAGTTAGCTCTGATTGGTGTCACCCCATTCAGCACACGGGGAAGGATGATCTTAGTCACAGCTCCATCTCAGGCTGCTACAACAGTGATGGGCACATTTGGAGGAGAATTACCTGATTTGAATGTGCAACCGTGGTTAAAGTCACGCAGGCACTGGTTAGAGCCCAGTCTTACCCAAAGGATAGTCTAGTGGCCACTGCAAATGTGTGCAGGAGGTCAGCCCCATCTGTCCCACAGGCTGCTTCAGGGACCAGTCAGAGGAGAAGGGGGCTGTGGCAGCTCAGGGCAGGTCTCTCTGTGTGCCCTGGGAGGCCTGGGGCACAGGCTTGGGATTTCTCATCATCTCTCCATGTGCCTCAGTACTATTCCAAATCCGTGCCCACATAGCACAACACAGCTTCCCAGCACAGTGCTGGGGCTTCCTTTTCTCACACTGGGGGACAGGCAGGGAGCCTGGGCTGGACTCTCCTGGGGGCGAAGGGCATTCTGCAGGGAGGTATCACTGACTGAACACTGAGCAGTGCTCAGCTCACAACTGCTTTATGAGACGGGTACCATGCAGGCCCCATTGCTGTCTACTGTTGACACATTTCCCCCCCTGAGCCTGTCCTAGGCTCCGCTGGTAATGTGGGGCACCTGCCCCTCCTGCAGGCAGATAGAGCAGGGGCTCCATGGATCAGCTGCTGTCCGGCCTCCTGTGTGGAGCCCTGTTCTTGATCCTGGATAAATCACTGTGTCTCTCAAGGCCTGTCTGTCTCCCCACCTGCACAGTGGGAACGATTCTAGCATGTACTTCTAAGGATGTCCTCAGGCGTATGTAGGATAAGACCTTGCATTAAATGCACCTCTTTCATCACAGAAACCAGCAAATACCCTTCAAGATGAAACCTATTCCCATTTCAACAATGGGAAAACTAAGTCACAGGAAAGGTTGTGACTTGTCATGGGTCACACAGAATGAGGCAGAGCTGGGATTTGAACCCTGGCAGCCTGTCTTCAGGGCCCGAGCACTGGACTCATCTGCTCTGATGCCAGGCGGGGCGCTGCTTACCTTGAGATGCTAGTAGACCCGGGAGGGAGACATCACAGAGATTAGGAGACACAGAAGGTATGCACATGCAGGTCACACGTGCAAACATACACAGCTGCACACATACTTTCACACATACGTGTAATCACACACATGCGTACAAGGTCCACGAGAGGCGGGACTGTGTCTGCTTATTCTCCCCAGAACAGCTTTATTCCAGGCTCCAGCACAGCGCTAGCATACAGTAGGTGCTCAGTAAGTTGCAATGAAAAGACACACCCCTGCATCCAAGGACACACGTGCACGGGTGTCACATAAAAATATACACACATATGCCTGAGCAGTCACATGCACATTTACTGCCTTTTAAAAAACTACACTTCCAAAAAGTGGATCGTAGCTATAAATCAAGCTCTGATTTGAACTAAACCCCTGAATGAGAGGCCTGGTGCTCTGTTTTTAATTCCACTTTCCCCAGGAAACGGAGGAGCACAAGCCCTGAGGTTTCGCCCACATGGACCCATGCAAAGCAGGGGAAATTATCCAGAAGTGATCAGTCCCACGATCGTCACACCCATGTCAGCTGCTGGAGGGGTAGCACCTTGCCACCTGCAAGGCGCTTGTACCCAGCGGGGCCCACACCCGGGTCTGGAACTGCAGAGTAGGATCCCAAACAGAGCCAGCCAGCGGCCCCTCCTCGGCATCAATCCTGTTTAATAAGGAAATTTGAAAGTGTAATCTAATTTTGCAGAATCTCTTTAAATCTCGTTTTCTCAGAAGTAACTTCATTTCGCACGGACACATCCAGCCTCATGCGAAGGCCTCCATTTCACACCAGTTTTATCTCCACAATTTCTCGTCTCACTGCACTCCTATCCCAGGGCCTTGCCATGCACCAGGCGAGGCCTGAACTAATAGCATTTCCTACTCATTTGGAATCAAAAGCCAACGAGAACAACTGTTGAAGCGCACGGCTACAGCCACCTAGAGCACGCTCATTACTGCCCCTGTGCACAACCCCTCGCCGGTAGCTGCTCACTGGATTTGATGAGGGAGGGAAGTGGGGTTCCTGTGGCCTCCAACTCCCCTAGGGGCTGGGGGGCTCGGCTCCCGGTATGGCGGTCAGCGCAGAGTGGGGGGGACTGGCCCCTTTGACTCTAGCAGTGCCCCTCAAGGGGCTCCGAGAGAAGAGGCAGGCAGGTACACACTGACGGTGGTCCCTGCAGACAGATGGCCTCAGCTGGAATTCTGACTCCATCACTCCCCAGCTCTGCCTCAATATACTCACCCGCTAAATGAGAACAGACTACTTTAAAGGATTATTTGGAGGACTGAATTAGATAATGGACATGAAATACTTATAACAATGTTGGACACAGTTGCTTAAAAAAAATCAACTAAGGGCTTCCCTGGTGGCGCAGTGGTTGAGAATCTGCCTGCCAATGCAGGGGACACGGGTTCGAGCCCCGGTCTGGGAAGATCCCACATGCCGCAGAGTGACTAGGCCCGTGAGCCACAACTACTGAGCCTGCGCGTCTGGAGCCTGTGCTCCGCAACAAGAGAGGCCGCGATAATGAGAGGCCCGCGCACCGCGATGAAGAGTGGCCCCCACTTGCTGCAACTAGAGAAAGCCCTCGCACAGAAACGAAGACCCAACACAGCCATAAATAAATAAACAAACAAGTAAATAAATACATACATACATACATACTAACATCAACATCATAAAAAAAAAAAAAAAAAAAAAAAAAAAAAAAAAAAAATCAACTAAGAAAACTTATGCACATCTGATGACCCCCCCCAATTCTCTTCCTAGGTATGCGCCCAACAGAAATGAGAGCTTATATCCACCAAAAGAGATGTACGACGATGTTCGTAGCAGTTTCCTTCATAATAGCCCCAAACTGAAAACTACACAGATGTCCATCAACAGTAAAATGGATAATAAATTATGCTATGGTCATACAATAGAATAGTACACAGCAATGATAAAGAATGAATCACCAGTACACACCACAATATGCATTAATCAGACAGTATAATGTGGAACAAAAGAAGCCGGACACAGAAAGGTACATACTGTACCATTCTATTTATATGTAATTCCCAAACAGAAAACCGATCCATGGTGATCAATGTCAGAATAATGGGGTGTATCATCACCTGGCAGGAGGTGTGAGGAAGCCTGCTGAGGTCCTGGAAATGTCCTTTATCTTGATCTGGGTGGTGTTTCAATGGGTGCATACATGCAGAAAACTTCACTGAACTGAACATTTGAGACTTGTGCCTTTTACTGCATATATATGACACCTCAGCAACAACAAAAAAACTAAGAAGGGGACCCCTCAGTCTCCGTCAAGACTTTATATGCCTCTTCATAAAACCCACCATTAACCCACTGTTCACTACATCTGTTGTCTCAGTGAATCCTCATTTTAACCCTGAGGCACTAAATGATTACCCCACTCAACAGAGGCCCAGAGAGGTTCAGGCCATTACCCGAGGTCACACAGCTGAAAGGCGGCAGGGGGAGGATTGGAGCCCTGGCCTGCCAGAATCCAGAGTTCCGTTTCTCACCCAGAACACACCCCGTGGCCTCCCTGAACAGCCCAGGTGAAGAAGGCTTGCTGGGGCAGCATCTGGGTTCTCCTGTGCAGCCTGGACACAGGAGATGCTAGGGCGGGACTCTGGGGGCAAGCTTAGAGCAGGGCCCGGACTAAGACCCAGAGGGATGACAGGCAGTGCACTGTCTCCAGGCTCTGGTGGGTCACAGGCTATTGCTTCTCACCTGTTGTTCCTTCAGAAGCTATTGCTGCTGTAGGATCCTGAAAGGGCTTCTGGCAGGGCCAGAAAGGGGACACAGACCAGAATCTAAGGACAAAGACAGCACAGGGGCTGGGAAGGGAGCAGGAAGGCCATGGAGAGGCAGAGCAGAGATGTTTGCATTGCAGCCTTGAGAGAGATGAAGAAGCCTCACTGGGGAGAGCCGAGCTGTGAGGGGAGAGCTGGTGGCTCCAGACCCAGAGCCACAAGGGTCGGGGAGCCTCAGTCAACAGCCAGGGGCTCTGTGTGAATGAGGGGAGAGGCGAGGGTGTGGGGGGAGCTGGAGAGGGGCCCCGCTAAAGGTAAGAAATTTAAAGGGACTCCAGCAAACGATTGCCTTCTCTGAAGTGCCAAATTCCTCCTGGTCTCCACAGATCACCACAGTAGAGGCCGAAGGAAAGCACTGCCCAGTCCCATCCCCAAACAACTGCGGCGTTTGACCACATGACAACACCTCGCACGGAATGCCTACTACGGGCCAAATGCTTTATATTTGTTAACGCTCATTCTCATCATGACCCTGAGGTCAGGGAAATCACACAACCTGCCCAGGGGCATCCTGTGAGTGGCCAAGCAGGGCTTTGGATCCAGGCTGCTGGCCAGGAAGTGCCCCACCCCCTTCCTGCTCTCTCTAGAGGCAGCATCGTGTCATTTTTTCCTAAGCAATGGGGAAAGTGAACTTCTGCTTGGACCCAAACTGGGCCCTGTCAAAAGAAGGCAGCTCTGAAACACACCTTACAGGGACAAATCAGGGAAGGATGGGCCTCTGGTCCCCAGTATCCCCCCAGAGGACCCATTTCCTATGCAGCAGTCCGAAGCAGCAGGCATTTCTGCAGCAGGTTCTGGCAGAGACAAACATCCTGAGGAATGGTGGGTCCAGAAGCCTGAGCCCACGGGGACCTTGCAGTGTGGAGAGATGGAGGGGCTGAGGCGTTTCCACACATACCTCACGGGTCTTCCTTGCTGAGGGAAGCTGAACCCAGCACAGCCTGCTGTTAGGCAATGGCTTTAGGGGACCCAGTCGATAACTTGAAGGGGACCTGGCAATGCACCGAGAGACATGGGAGCAGCTGCAAACAGAATCTGAGGGGCACTTTGAAACATCAGAAGCTGCATGTGCTCTTTGGAGCTTGTCACAGGGAATGATGCCTACGTTAACTGCATGGTTATCTGCAATGTGTGCTCCTCCGGCACGGGTGTAGGCCTTCTCTTCTCATCCTCAGGTTGTCTCTGTAAAGCCCCAGACACATCTAGAAAGCAACAGATCCAAAATAGGGCTCTAGATCTCCTCCCCCAAAACCTGTACCTTTACCCAGGCTTCCCCTCACGGTCCTAACACCATCATCCAGCCAGGTGCTCAGGCCAGAAACTCAGAGTCATCTTCAGACCTTCCATCATCCTCATCCCCTCTTCCCTGCTTGGTCCCCACCCCGTCCCACCTGCTTCTTTCCATTTCCAGAGCCACCACTATCTTTCACTGCACTCTCAGCTAAGCACCCCACCAGATTCTTGTTTAGTATCTACAATCCAGCTTCAAACAGCAGCTGGAGAAATCTTTCAAAACAAAGTAGGTCAGGTCACTGCTCAGCTTGAAACCCTTCCTTAACTTCCAGTGGGCTGGGAATATCACCCACACTCTTCATTAAGCCCATGATATCCTTACGTGGTCTGGCCTCTGCTCCCCCACCCCCAATGTGCTTCAGCTACACTCCAGATCTCCCTTCTGCCTCAGGGCCTTTGCACCTGCTGTTTCCCTCTTCCCAGAACACCCTTCCTTGTCTCTTCATGTGCTTGGCTCCTTCTCATTTGGGGGCTTCAGCTTAAATATCGTCTCAGAGAGGCCAGCCTTGATCTCTTTATTTCCTTATTTAAATGACTCCCTGGTCATTTCCTTCTCAGTTTTTTACCACAATCTGTAATTGTTTTACTTTTTTGTGATTTTACCTAAGAAAATGTTTAAGAATTTTATTATAAGAATGTAAGTCCCATGAAGGCCTATTTTGGGGGCTCTGTCTTGTTCACCACTGTGCCCCCAGGGCTGAATGCCATAGCGGTCACTTTTTAACCAGTGTTTTAATCAGTTCAATTAATGAATGAAGAGACTGAACGGAATCTATCCAGATATTACTGGCAAGAGCCTGCTGGGCAGAGTGGGCTGACGCAGATAGGCAGGCTCCCCAGAGATGGGAGCCTTAATCTGGCTTGGTGCTGCCCGGTGCCACACACCTGTAGCTATGCAGCTCTAAGAAACAAATGCAGATTCAACTGTGGCAGTGCCTAGGTCCCGCCTGCCACTATCTGGAATTTGAATAGGCCCACCCCAGGGCTCCAGCTGAGAAATGACTGCTCCTGTGCAAATATAAACCCTCTACTCCTTAGATAAAGGGGCAGCAATCCTGTCCTTCAGCCCTGCAGACCCATGAGGAATGAAGCCCCCCTCGGTGCCTCTCCTCATGCGTAAATACTACATCCCAACTCTCGGGTTGCAGTGGAGTCCTGGAGCTCAGGCATCTGTGTAACCTTGGCATTTCAGTCTTTCCCTTTGTACCTGTGGCCAGGGCACCCCTCCTCCCTGGCGTATACCTAGCCCCTGCAACTCTCCACTTGAGGGTCCTTTTGGCTTAACGATGTAACCCACTCCCTGTTCCTCGCCTAGTCTGAGCCTCTGAGGGCCAGTAGGAGGAAAAAGCCCCTGAAGTTTGCTACAGAAAATCCCCAGGTCCCAAGTCTTTCTCTATCTGTAGCCTCCTCCAAGCCCCATCCCATCCTGGGCTGCTGCAGCCAGCCCCCAGAGCCCTTGGCAGGATGCTGTTTGGAGCTGCACAGCTATGGGAACGAGCGGGGAAGCGTCTGGAAGCTGCATTCCCCAGACAGCAACTCAGCTGCTCCCTGGGCACCCGGAAAGCTCGCGTCACCCATCTAATGAAACATGGCTCCCAAGGGGCCTGCAGTCTCCACAGAGGAGGAGGAAGGCACCGACTCTCAGACGAGTCTCAATTTCACAGCAACAGAGACGCGAGCACCAATGCGCTGAACCAGAAAACGAGAGTCTGGCAGGAGCTGCAGACACACCACGAGCGCCAGGGGATCGGAGATTAGGGCCCTTCAAAATCAATTTTGAATTCAAACTTCTAAATGTGTTCTCTAGACGCAAGGAGGGGACCCTCCACGCAGGCTTGGTCTAGCCAGCTGCTGGGTCCTGCTTGCTTCTCAAAGCAGCCAGGGCCCATCTGCTAGCCACTGGGCTGCATGAGGGAGGGGAGGGTGAGGGAGCTGGGAGAAAGACCCCGGGAGCCGCAGGGACAGGAGCGCCTTCGGCTCTTGTGGACCCAGCACGACCTTGGGGTACTTGCCTGAGGTGCCGTCCTGGGGCTTCCTGTTGAGGCCTTGGGGGCTGCTCCCCCCTCCTTTGCAGACCCGGATGAAAAGAGCCGAAGGCAAGGCCCACGTGAGCTAGATCCCCATGCACCCCCAACCTGGCTGAGGAGGCTCATGGGGCCCCAGTGGATGAAGCTGTTAAGAACATGAGCTTTGGAGTCAGACAGGCAGGGATTTGTATCCTAGAGCAGCCATGGGCTCCTAGGGAGAAGGTATTGGTTCAGAAGTGAATTTCCCTTCAAGAAACCTGGTGGGAGAAAGCCCGCCGTGAGGGTCTTGGAGTGCAGGCCCTGGGAGGTGAGAGTGGTCTGAAGCCCCCAGTGCAAAGGGAGAGAAAGCATCACGGGGTAGCCAGGCTGCTGGGAAGGCTGCTGTGGCCACAGGCTGCATGATCTGAGGCATGGTATCTGTAGCCAGGGAGCTGACAATCATGCTGCCTGTCACCTGTCAGACCATGTATGGCACACCGAGCACCATCCTGGCCCTGCGCTGTGAGGTGGATGGGGACACACGGGGCAGCGGGCCTCAGCAGGAAGCTGAGCAGAACAGACTGCTTCAGCCAATCCTAGGAGGAGGTCCCAGGGGCCGCAGGAGGGGGGCCTTGGGACGCCTGCAGGCAGAGGATGCTCCTGGCAGCCCCTGTTCCTGCCGGGGTTCCTGCTCAGCCACGTTGGTTCCTCTAAGCGTACGATCAGCCTACCGCTGATGCCTTCCCGTCTCCGGGTGGGGAAGCTGGTCCACAACAAGCCTGTATGACCTCAATGACTCACAGCCCCTGCCCCTCAGTTCTCCAAACCTGAGGCTAAACCCCCAACTGTAAGCCACACTCCCGAGACAGAAACACGATCGACTGTGAACCACTCTTCCTCTGAGAGGCACCAGGAAGGTAGCCGAGGCCTTGGGCCTGCAGAGACCTCAAGGGGCCCCTTCTGGAATGAGCAGCCCTGGGAAAGGGCTGGGGTCACCAGACCACTTATGGGCGAGGAGGCAGGGACTCCTCAACCCCTCCCACCCCCTGGCTTGGGAGTGGGCTGTCAGCTCTGTAAGGAAATTACAACATGGGCCTGGGTAATGCTCCTTTTAGTTACAGCGTAAACTGCGGCAATAAAGCGTACCTGGGGAATGTTTAGAGAAAGCACTAATGATTTCTTCCCCAGTGGTTAATAAATTCACTTCCAGATCAATTTGTTCGCGATAGAGCCGGGAGAGCGGAACCTACGTGGCGGGCACAGCCGACTGTGTCTTTTTCAGTATAAATGATTTATTACGATGATTAGCGGCACATAAACAATTTAAAATACAACGCTAATTAGTTTGGGGAAGAAAGGAGGGGAAAAGCCACCCTGCCTCTCTCCCCATTATGTTCTACTTCCCTAAGTGTGTACTTTTTAATTAAATCCAAATGTCGCAATAAATTTAAAGTGTTTTCTTACCATTTGGGTTAACTTAGGCAGTCATGCAAGCCCCCCTCTCAGGCAGCTGTGGGCTAGGCTGGGGGTGAGGACTGCTGGTGCCAGCAGGGCCTGTCTACAAGCTCTCCTGGAGACGGGAGGTTTTTGTGAGATCCCTGGAAACCTCTCCTGGTTTCTGGCAGCCCCAGGCTGGAGAACACTGGCACAGCCCACTTTCTCTCACCTTCCCTCCCTAACACCGGCTCTGACCAGCCCAGAATCCAGCCACTTCTCCTCAAAGGTCCCGCAGCACTCTGCACCCTCTTCCAGCCCTCCTCGGGTGTTCTATAACCTAACACCTTCTCCCTGCCTGGCATCGTGCTTGGCATTTCCTATACAACATCTTACCATGTTCCCCTTCCAGTGCTATGAGTAGTAATTACTGTTTCAATTTTGTGGATGGGGAAATTGAGGCTCAGAGAGGTGGAGCAACTTATCCAAAGTCACACAGGTAAAAGGGGACTTTTGCAAAGTCCTGATTCCTAGAGCACCATTCTGCCTCAGAGCCCACACCTTGCCACGTCTGGGCCCTGACTTCCCAGCACCCAGGATGGAGAATAGAACGTGATGGCTGCTCAGACAGGGATCTCCCTTGCATAATGCCCTGCTTTGCCCAGAGACACAGGTGAGACAGGAGTTCAGGCCAGGGACCTGAACTCTGATGAGTCTGGGTTCAAGTTCAGGTTCTGCCATTAACCCACAATGTAAACTCAGTCAAGTCCTTTAGCCTCTCTGAGCTTCAGCTTCCCCTACAGCAAAACTCGAGTAATAATACCCAAATTGTGGGGCCAAAGAAGCAAAGCAGCTAAAACAAGCGGAGTGCTTTGCAATCCTTGACACGCTATGTAAGTAGTAATTACTAACAAAAGCCCTTGAGGCGAGCAGGGATCCATAAGAACCCCATTTCACTGATCAGAAAACTGAAGCCAGCAGGGGAAAGGACTTACCCAAGGTTCCGCTGACCCTTAGGAGCCCGGGGGACCAGGCTGCAGGCAAGTTCCTTTCCCAAAGCTCAGACAGCCAAGGACGCTTTCTCTCCTAAACACTCTTGTACTGTTTATTTAAAGTGAAAAACAAATATCCCTAAACATAGAATTACCATATGACTCAGCAATTCCACTCCTAAATATATACCCAAGAAAAATGAAAACATATGTCCACACAAAAACTTGTGTATGAATGTTCATAGCAGCATTACTCACAATAGCTAAAAAGGAGAAACAACTCAAATGCCCATAAACTGATGAATGGATAAATAAAATGTAGTATATACATATAATGGAATATTATTGGGCAATGAAAAGAAATGAAGTATTGAGACATGCTACAACATGGATGAACCTTGGAAACATTATGCTAGGGAAAAAGTCAGCCACAAAGACCACATCTTGTATGATTCCATTTATATGAAATATCCAGAACAGGCAAATCCATAGAGACAGAAAGTAAATTAGTGGTTGCCAGGGAGGAGGGGAATGGGGAGTGACTGCTAATGAATATGGAGTCTCTTTTTAGGGTGATGAAAATGTTCTTGAATTAGATAATGGTGATGGTCACACAACTCTAAATATACTAAAAACCACTGAAATGCACATTTTTAAAAGGTTAATTTGGTGGCATGCAAATTATTCTCAATAAAGTTGTTATAAAGAGAGGCAAAACAAACAAACAACAAAACAAATATTCCTTTGAGAACAGGAGAAACCAGTTCATAAAAAATTAAGTCCTGGGATCAGGAGAGGGGTCCTGGGAGGTCCAGCAGCCAGCCCTCAGAGAGCCCGGGCCCTGGTCACCCTACCTCACCCTAGCTACTTCATAGGGAAGGGCTCCAGAGCACCCCCTTGCTTCCCTCCCCAGTCCCTCCCATCCAGAAATCTGACTGTGCCCACTCTTCCAGCCCTGCTCCTAGGCAACTCAGACCCTACTGGATCCATCACTCTTCTCTGACCCATTTGCTTCCACTACTACACTTGTGTTTTGTCTTCCTAGATCTCTCTTTGTTGAAATTTCTGCATCCTCCGAGGCCTATGCCCCACCTGCAAACTGGGCACACTCTTGGGTAGGGTCCCTGTTTTAGACCCCAAGCTTGTCCTACATCGGGTACCACAAGTTACGGTACATGCAGTATGAATAGGATCAGAGTGAGGTCCTCCAGGCCCCCAGCCGAGGTTCAGTAAAGAGTGCTATCCTCTCCCAAGGCCTGAGAGCCCCGCCCAAGACAGGGTGTGCAAGCTCAGATCCAGGCCACGTAGGCCAGGAAGGAAGGCAACAAGGCTGCCTTTGTGTCAAATGAAAACTGCTGGAGGGAGAGAGCTCAGTGCCCAGGCTAGGGCAGCACCCTTTGTGGCTAATCTGAGAGGGTGACTCAAGATAAAGCATGTGGCCGGCAGAGGGAGTCAGGCCTGCGCTGTGGCAGGGTGCACCCAGCTGCCCCTGAATCTGGGGTCTGGACGGACACTATTGGGGTTTCTCTCCTCTTGAGGGAAAGAATCCAAAGCCTTCACCCTGGAAGGGAAGGCAGAGCACCTGGGAATGTGGGCCACGGGGAGAAGAGCGTGGCCAGTGTGGAATGGGCTGGGTGGCTCTCTAGGCCCTGGGCAGCCAGGCAGGAGCGGTGCTGTACACAGATGCCCCGAGGGACAGTTCACTGCAGAGGCAGGGCCTTAGACTCAGCTCCCCACGGAAGTACGCTTAGACACAAGTTCTGCTCTTCTCGGGCCAGTCCTACTCACATATATAATCAGGGGGCGGACTGTATTAGACACAGATAAGGGTAGGGAGACTTAGCTCTTTCCCAGAATCAGGAGCTTTCGTGGAAGCCAGTCTGAGAAAGAAAACTGGCCCAGAGCTGGGAAGGTCATGAAACATTTTACAGACAGATCACATGAGATCACAGGAGTTCGGAAGTGGGTAGCTGGGCAGGCCTGGACTTGCTGTTTCCCTGCCCTGGTGTGCTCCCGCCTCCCTCAGGCCTACAGGCTTTGGCTCACTCCTTTGGAGTCTGGAAAGCCAGGATCTTGGTCCAGTCACAGGGCAGCCACAGAAGAGGACGTGTAGGGGCCGCGGAAGCCTCGGGCCAAAGCTGGGCAGGGCCAGCAGGGGCCTCCGGGACAAGAGTGGGTAAGGACAGGCTTGCAGTCAGAGTCTGCCTTCCCTGGGGCTCAACTCCAGAAACTCAGGCCCTGCTGCTGGTAGCTGAGACGCTCTAGCCAAGATCCTGACCACCAGGAGACCTCAGAGGAGCCCCCCACATTCCCAAGGCCGCAGCTCTAGTCACGCCCTCCACCATTTCTTTCCTGGACTTCAACTGCCTCCTCTTTGACCATCTGGACCCCCATCTGCATCCCCCCGCCACTGCCCCAGGCCCAGACTGCAAGCTTGGAAGGAAGGAAACTGCAGGAAGGAGCAGGGGGCAGTGTGAGGCTGGAGGTCACACTACAGTGGTCACACTATAAAGCTCCAAAGGAAGAACGCTTCCCTCCTACATCATGGCTGTTTTTTATTTTTATTTTCTGCCCCTAGTTTTATGCCCTCCAATTATTCTCCACAGAGTAGATGTAGTATAATAATATATTTGGTCTTTGTTCCAGGTTCCTGGCACAGAGCTCCTAAAAACCTCGGAATTTCCTGAGTGATAGGAGTATCTTTTGTTATTCATAAGGAGTCCCTTTTGAGCACCTCTGAGTTTACGCTAATGAGGTGACTTAGGGTGAGGGCCCTAGGTAGCCTCAGGATGGGGCTGGTCACCAGAAAGACCAAATGATTAGAGGGTTAGAACTTTCTGCCTCACCCACTCACTTCCAGGAAAGGCTGGGGAGTGGCCAGTGATGAAGTTCTATACAAAGTCTTGAACAGGATTTGATAAGGTCTGGGTTGGTGAACGTGTCCACCCGTACCCCAACTCCACAGGGACAGACGCTGCTGCTGTGCTCGGGACCCTTCCAGACCTCACCCTATGTACCTCTTCATCTACCTGTTCATCTGTATCCTTTATCATTTCCTTAGAGTAAACTGGTAAAAGTAAGTCAATGTTTCCCTGAGCTTTGTGAGCCATTCTAGGAAACTATCTCACCTGAGGAGGGGGTGAACCCCGATTTACAGTGTGTTGGTCAGAAGTACAGGTGACAACCTGGACTTGCGATTGGTCTCTGAAGTGGAAGCAGTCTGGTGGGACTGAGCCCTTAACCTGTCATCTCTAGGTAGATAGTGTCAGAATTGAGTTAAATTTGTAGGACACACAGTAGGTGACCATTGAGAATTGGAGAATAGCTTGGTGGTGTCGAAAAACATTCCAGAGTAGCCCAAATGATCTTAATAAAATGGAAATGTGCCCTCTCTCTGGGATAAAGGAACTCTTATGATCCTCTCTGCTCTCCTCCCGCCCTCCTTCACCTGTTAACTCATTCACTCACAGGTCACTCAACAAATATTTACTAAACACCTACTAGGGGCTAGCCCCTAACACCTATATGTTAATAAGAATTATATCAATGTTGATGATTTTTCATCAAGAAAGTAGTTCTTAGGGAGCTTCATTAAGTCAGTTCAATGCCTTGATCAATTTTCTATTCACTAGAGTTAAACCATTTCTTCCTCTTTCTCCATTTTCATTTTATTGAAATTATTTTCATTGGGATAAATTACTTTTAAATTTTTAAGTGACTATTTGGTTTATGATCAGCTTTGGGTTCAAATCAAATCTTACAAATTAGAACTTCCATTTGCTGCTGAGACTTCTTTTGTAGTAATTATTTCTACCAGAAAATATTTCCTGAGCCAACTTCGGCAGATAAATTTTATCAGGAAGATTTGATTCCTCTGTCAATTTTTAGTCAATAACATATTTTGCCAGGTGCAGTCTTAGCTGTTGCCAGTTTTCCTTTGTGTTAATTATTTCAACCAATTTAAGTTTTTTCCTGGATCATTTTGTTCCTTTACATTTTCAGTAATACTAATGAGATGTTATTCTCGTTATATAAGGCATATTTTAGCACCGCTCTGATAAAGCATTCTGAGGATCAAAGAGTAGCGTGAACACATCCTCGGGGCAAAAAGGCAGGTCAAAACATCACACTCTGCATTTGGGCTGAGTACCAGGTCAGGACCTGGTGCCCGAGG
The DNA here is from genome assembly GCF_965194825.1 of Balaenoptera physalus. Lineage (NCBI taxonomy): Eukaryota > Metazoa > Chordata > Mammalia > Artiodactyla > Balaenopteridae > Balaenoptera > Balaenoptera physalus. The sequence continues at coordinate 66,201,151 of NC_138889.1, forward strand.
TAGCCCTGCCCACTGCCCTCTGCTCCTCTGGAGCCCTAGCCCCTGCCAAGATGCCTGGCAGTTGGGAAACAGCTTCTGGCTGGGGTGAGAGCAGCCACCTGCAAGAGACAGCCTCTGATTGACAGGCAAAGAGATGGGGTTCAGCCCTGACGTCCCATCCCAGGTTGGATGCAGCCTCTGCTGGGCCCCAGACTTTTCTACTCAGAAAGTATCTCAGCTGAGATTTCAGCTGAGTATCTCAACGTCAGCTGAGAGAGGAAATAGATGCTTCTTGGTGCCTCAGTCCCCCCACCCCGCAACCATCGATAAAAGGAGATAATTGACCAGGGTCCTCTCAGGTCTGAGGCTGTGACTTGCTCACTGGCTTCCAGGCTTTGGGCCTACTCCAAGGGTCCCCTCTGCCTCCTAGTTGAGGCTCTGCCTGGGAACAGCCAGGGATGGGACCGTCCACCTGGATTCAAATATGGCAAGACCAAGTATGGAGGGCCGGAGGCCACAAATGCTCTCACCTGGGATCTCTACTTCTCCTGACCCCAGGAGACCAAAGAAAGACACAGAAACGTCAACAGGGTGGTTTCTTTCTCCTGGCCTTGGCCTCACCCCACCCATTCCCCACCAGTGGTCACGTCTCCATGCACAGTACCACTAGGCATCAAGCAGCCAGCGACCCTTGAAACATCAGTGGGAAAACGTAAACCCAGAGAGGAAAAGAGGCCTGCCCAGGGAAGTACTGGGACGTTCCCAAGGAACGTGAGTTGGTGGCAGAGCCAGGCTGAGGATGCATGAGTTCTGGTCCCAGCCCAAAGGAGAGCCTCCTTCAGCCCTGTTCCCACGTGAGGAACTGCTGAAGTGGCCTCTGCCCAGGCCACCTCAAAGACACCGTCTCCACCTGGCCCGGCAACAGCCAGCAAGGGGTTGAGGCTCTCAGTCCAACAGCTGTGGGGAGGCTGGCTCAGGAAGGAACCACCCTCAACTCCTCTGAGTCAGAAGAGAGGCCCTGGAGTAATGGATGGCTGCTTTGCAAGCTTGCCCTCTCTGGGCATAACCTACTCCTCTGCAAAATGGGGCTAGTGTTTGATCTCCAGCCTCCCAAAGGCGCTGTGAAGATGAAATGAAAGGCTTTGAGACATCTGTGGCCTTCCCTGGGGTGAGGTGATGCAGAAAACAGAGGTACCAGGCCTCCCAATACCTTGGACACCTTGGGGCCTAAGATGCCGTTCCAGAGGCTGACCTCTCACAGTAGGTCAGTTCCTAAAATGGTCCTAATGATCCTCTGTTACACAGGGTCTTCACACCCTGTGTAACCCCACCCCCTCCACTTCCTTGAGTATGAGCTTAACCTAGAGACTTGCTCCCAAGGAAGAAAATACAGCAAAACTGATGGAATGTCACATCTGTGATTACATGTGTCACATCTTATAAAAGACTGTGACTTCCCGCCTGCTAGCAGACACTCTCTCTTGATGGTTTTAGGAAGCAAGCTGCCCTAACGGGGAAGCCCACGAGGCATGGAACTGAGGGCAGCCTCTGATCAGCCGTCAGTGAGGAATGGAGGCCCTCAGTCCAGCAGCCCATGAGGAACGGAATCCCACCAACAACCACATGAGTGAGCTTGAAAGCTCACTCCCCCGGATGACCCTTCAGACGAGACCACAGCCCCGGGCAACGCGTTGATCATCATCTGTGAGAGACCCTGAGCAGAGGACCCAGCTAAGCTTACCTGGACTCCTGACCCACAGATGCTGTGAGATTAAAACATGGGTGTTGCTTTAAGCTGCTAAATTGTGAAATAATTTGTTACGCAGCAAGAGATAACTAATACACCACCACACTGGCATACACACACAGGAGAGTAGGGACCTTTCTTCAGACCAGAGAGACAGAGCCTGTGGACAGATCTCTGCCCCACAACCCCTGCTGCTGTGAGCTTCCTTCTGGAGCCCCATCCTTGCTGTGTAGTGTTGTAAGGAGAGGACAGAGGACAGCAGGCTCCCTGCTCTCCACTGGGCAGACCAGGAAAGTGGGTGGAGCTGACCCACTTCCTCATGGAGCCATCACCCTGGGTCCTCTCCAGAGAACAGTCCTGCCAGAGTTCTGAACCCCAGGCATGTCTGGAGCAGAGTAAACGTTCCAAAGCACAGCCACATCTGCTTTCTCCCTTGCTCCTCCTAAAACCCTAGGAAGGGTAGGGAGACCGCACCAACCATCTCTAAGACCAACAAGAGATGTGCTGGGTGAAGGCTCAACAGACCTAAAAGGTGTTCGTGATCATACCCATTTTACCAGTAAGAATTACTATTCAGTTTACTATCTAGAATTATTAAGTGGCCGAGACGGGATTTGAACCCAGGCTGTCTGACTCAAAGCCCGAGCCAGTTCCACTTGTTTTACAAATGGGAAAACTGAGAAACAGAGAGTTTAAGAATTCATGATGGCACCCACGGGCAGCGCCCCCCCCCCCCCGCCCCAAATCCTTCCTGGACAATCTGTCACCAAGGGATCAGGATTTGGAGTTTTTAAAGATTCAGGGGAGAGGAAAGACAGGTGCTCGTGGGAGCCATCGGAGCCCAGACCAGAGCTGCTCCCACTTACCTGAGAAAAACTGGCCTCCCTCCCCTTCTCTATCAAGTCATTGTGCCAACCAGCAAAGTTGAATTATTAAAACTCCCTTCTGGGGTACCACATGGATTTTTCTCCACTGAGACTCAGAGCAGAGGGGTGGCCGCTCCTACCACACAATATTAAAATGTCAGGAGTTTAAGGCTTGCCTTGGTTGAGTCATAAGTTATCAGCACCCAGTGAGGGCCGACAGAATGCCTCCCTTAAATTATTAAGCAGAAAGCGTCAGACTGTAATATTTTGCTAAACCAAAGTACAGACACAGACAAAGATGTCATTTCAATATTTGAAACCAGCAAGTTTAATTTAAAATAAGAGCAAACCAATAAGCTCAGAACATAGCGGCGTATGAGAGGAAAATTATACTGAGAGAGGAAAAAAAGTGGAAGGACTTAAGAAATTTATAAAAGTAATCTCCAAGTGGAAATTAGAAATCAAGGCCTAGAAACAGAATAACACAAAAGAAATATTACTGTCCACTTTCTAAATCAATATAACACTGCTCCATGCTGGAATTACCATGGTAACTCAAGTAAAAAGAATCAAGCAATTCTTATTATTTCAAAATAAAATCACAGCCTGAAGCCTGGGTTTTATTACAACCACTGATAGATCGCTGGCTTGTATTTATCTGAAATATTGCTTTTCAATCAGCTGGTTTATGAATGTACACGGGCCTCTCACCAGCCCACCTACTGCCCTGCTTTGAGGCAAGGGGCTAACCAATGAATTGGTTCTCGCCTGGCTGCATCTGCATGTATGTCCAGGTTTCAATCAGCTCTGGGAACCACGGAGCTTCACGCCCCTTCTAACCAATCGGTGGCTTTGCAGGACAGAGGAAAAGCCAGAGAAGGCAGCGGGGACTGACCTCACTGTGGTCCCCCTCCAGGCTCGCCCATGGAGGAATGGGCCAGGGCTCGGATGTCAGCCCCCAACAAGTGCCCCAACTGCAAGCCTCCCTCACCCCCACCCCAAGTCATCCTCTGGCTGGCTCCACCCCTCTCCCATGAGCTCCCCCTACCCCGAGTGTCCTTCTCCCCATCCAAGACTGCCAGCCACAACAGGGGAGCTGGGAGCCGGCAGAGCACAGAGGAGAGCAGATGGCCTGGGTTCCCAGCCCAGCCCTGGGCTTGCGAGTTGTGAGACCTGCACACGGCACCACATCTCTACCCCTTCCCCTATCCACTCCCTTTGCAATGTGACTTTCCACCTCCTTCCTTCAAGGATAGAATCTGTTTCCCCATCCCTTGAACTTGGGCTGGGCTTGTGATTTATTTTGGCCAACAGAATGTAAAGTGACAACATCCCAGAGCCAAGCCTAGGTCTCAAGAAGATTTGCGTCCATTCTCTCTCCTGGACCTGCCTCCAGCCTGAGAACAATCTGGAAGAGCCTGCTGGATGATGAGGGACATAGTCTTGTTATCCCCAGCATCCAGTTTGATCAGCCATCTCTCAGGTATGAGTGAGTCTAGCCGAGACCCGAAAAACTGCTTAGCCAAGCCCAGCCTCCATCACTGACCCACAGGTTCGAAAGCTAAATAGATGTTTGTTGTTTTGAGCCTCTGAGTTTTTGGGTGGTTGGTTAAGTAGCAATAACTAACTGATACACATGCACAGTACAATGCTCACTTTTAACTAAGGGTTCACTGAAACAAGAACTGTTGTGTAAAGACTGAGAGGCTGAAGCCAAAAAGATCATCCTGTAGCTGTGTAGAGAGCACTGTCACTTCACATAGGCATGAGGCTTCCAGGCCTATCAAGTGTGTACATGGACATTAGGTGTCAGTTAGGTGTTGCTTCCATTGTAGAGATGTGAAAACTGAGGCTCAGGAAGTTGTCTGAAGTCACACAGCAGTCAGCTGGGACTAGAAGCCAGGTCTCCTGACTCATGCTAGCAGGCTACACCTGAAGACAGTAGGCCATTCAAGAAAGCCCACTTAGGAAGGGGCAGGAGGTAGAGCTAGGGACCCAATCTGACCCGGTAGGCCTGCACTCTGGGGCATCTGCCTCGGCTACCTGGACCAGCCTGCTTACTCTTCTCTACCATCTGCTTTTAATTTGCCCCCAGTTATGTCAGCCACTGTAGGCTCCTGCCTTAGCCAGAACACAAAATACACATACTCCAACCAATGAGAGATGAGCTTGCTGCTAGGTTGGGTGGATGTGACTCTGAGCAGGACCTGGAATGGTCTGTAAGAGGCCTTGACCGCCTGTAGGCTCCTACGAGGCCAACCAAAGGGGAGAGGATGCGGCAAGGGGACAACATGAGCAAGGGTATAGAGGCAAAGGCCAGGTCTGCATGGGACACAAAACCAGAGTGGACATATTAGACCTGCCCAGCTTAGTGTGGCAGCAGGTCTCAGGCAGAATGTCAGGGTAGCAGAGGCTGGGTCCTCTGAAAGGAGGCAGATGGGATGGGAGAAGGGTGGTGGCAGAACAGAAGGAGCTGGGTCCAGAGTCCAAGATGAATGCAATCCAGTGGTATGCTGACAGATATCTCACAACTGATTCTCTGGGGGAAAAACCCTTGATTTGTAGTGTTTGCCAATTTCCGTGGTGTTCATACTTCCACTATGGCTGATGTCAAGCTACCCATGTGATATCACTGAACTCAGAGCAGGGAAAAGATGTGCAAAATCAGCTCTTGCAAGCCAGTGCAAGTTGACTCCCCTGGTGGAGTCTTATCTTGAGTACAGACCTACCAGAAAAACTCACTCTAGCAGCACCACGAAAAGCTCAGCCTGAGGGGGGAAGGATGCCCTGTGTGCCTCAATGTCTTTCAACTCCAGGTAGGGCAGGAAGGCCGCAAGGGCTACAGGCCACATGCACCTCTGGGGCTTCTCCAGTCCGTGAAGTCTCAGGCCACGTTAGCAACCATCAACACCTGCCAGGAGGACCTACATCTGAGGACAGCACCATGCGTCCTGGGCTGTCAGTAGGGTCATAAGTAGGATGCCCAGACACATGGCCTTGGTCCAACTGACATTTCTCCTCATTGGAGATTTCTACCATTCAGCCTTATCGTGTTTGGGTACAGGCAGAGGGCATGGAAGCTGGGCGTGGAACACTAAAAGATGCAGAAGCTCTGGGCTCTAACTCCCTACATAACCCTGGGCAACTCTCTTGCCCACTCTGAGCCTCAGCCATGCCCGTATAAATGGAAGGGCTTGCAAAGAGTGATCTTGGAGCCTTCTTCCCATGGTGCTACCTGCCTTGGAAATCTGGACAAGGGTGAGTAGTGAGTCTACCCTGCTTCCTGGACAGTGGTGACTGATGGCCATTACGGATAAACTAGAAGAGGGAGCGTTAGGACCCAGTGCCTGGCAGTGAGCAAGGCACTGACCTGGGCACAGGACTATTTCAGATCATATTGTGGCTGTGTAGAGAGCACTGTCTCTTCACACACGCATGAGGCTTCCTGGTTTATCAAGGGTGTACATGGACATTATCTCATTTAATCCTGATAACAATCACGCCCGTTAGATGTGGTTGTTCTCACTGCAGAGATGAGAAGGTATAGAGGCAAAGCAATCTCAGCATTGGGTGGGCACAGGACACAGAACTACAGTGGATGTACTGGACCTGCACAGTTTAGCACTATAGCAGCTAAACCAGTCCCAGTCCCGTGGTACTTGCCACACTGGGGGTACCCAGGTCCTTTTTTCTACCTTCTTCCCTAACTCCTTCCAAACTTCCTAATGTGTCTGATCGGGGCTCCTGGGAGGCCCTCTGGCCCCTGGAGATGGACCCCCCACTACAGCTTTGGCCTCCTGGCTACATGCGGGCAGCTCTGCCCTGTGTCGATGCAGCTCTGGAGGGGGCCTGCATCTGCTGAGGACCCCAGCCTGGCTTGGGTCACTCCCCCATCAGCCTCTCCATCTCTGTCTTCTGCTCAGAAGGCCCAGCCAGGACTACTTCCCAGGTCCAGCAGCCTTGCTTGCCCCAGCAGCACAGCTGCACTGAGGCTAAACCTCGTGTCTCCTTCGGCCACAGAAGGTCGGCCGCCAATGCTTGCTGGCAATCATCCATCTGTTCCAAGGGGGAGAGACCAAAATAGACCTCCCCTTGGTCCTACTCTCAGATAGGGCTGCTGAGTGGTCCCTTAAATGGAAGTGGGTGGGACAGCCACCCCATCTGACTCTGGGACCCAGAGTGGGGTCGGAAATCAATTCTCAGGGGGGATGAGAGGCAGGCCCCGGCTCTAGGAAAATGCACATTTCCATGTGCTAAAAGCATCACTGTGGGACGAGAGAGAGAGAGAGAGAGAGAGAGGCAGTTCCTATGGCCACAGAGGCCAAGTGAGTGGTCAGGCCAGCACTGAGCCCCGGCATGCAAAGGGTGAAGCTTTTAGGCGAGCAGCGGCCAGTGATCTCAGCTTCCCCCAGTCCTAATGCTCCCAAAAGGCTCTCTCCCACTCCCTGTAATTGGGCATCAGTAGTTAATGCAGTATTGACTGCATTACACGCTCCCGTGCCTCCCCTTGCTAATGCCAATTGCATCACCTTGTACAGTCACTGGCTTGCTTAGCCAATAGCCGTTAAAAGCAATCCAAATCATGAATCATATGGGAAACTTTTAGCAAGACACTGCCATCCGAGGAGACAATTTACAGTTGAGTTAATCTGGGTACATTAGCAAGACACGGATTCTGGACGACAGACCAATTTATGTTGTTTCCCTGTCCCCCCACCGCTTAGTGCTCCGCGTGGGCAGATGAATGGAAGAGCAGGGAACAGACAGAAGCACCTGCTTTTTTACCCCAGGCTCTGGGAGCGGGTGGGGGAGACCCATCTTTACAGGCTCCTTGCCTGGCTGAGTTCAGGCAGGAAGGGGACACGGCTGTACGTGCTGCTCAGGTTCTGTGATGCCTTGTTTCCCTGTAGTGAGGAGGTGGCTGCAGCCCGGGCTGGCCTGGTAGGTGCAGATGGAGACCTTCCTCTTCTAGGCATACAGTGGGTGCCAGGCCTGGTCCCTACCCTGCCAGCCCCACAAGGCCTTTACCAGCCCTCAGCAGGCAGCAGTGTCCACTGGGCTCTGCCGTCCTGCTGATGGGCTGGGATCTGTGGTGTGGAACAGCATCAGGGCCCACTCCCTGCCTTCCCCCCAGGGCTGTGGAGGTCCTGGCCACAGGAGAGGCCGCCAGTACCCTCTGTGGTCCAGAGCATGACGGGATATTCTAGGAGGTCCTGCTGGTCAGCACCCAAGCACAGCCGAGAGCCTGCCCTCGTGGATCAACCGAGTCAGCTGTGGACGCTGCACTCAGTAGTCGTTGACAACTGAAGGTGCACCGTCTGGTCCTCCTCAGCCCAGCTCCAATCTCTTTAGGTGTTTTTGACTTATTAAAAATGCCCTAGGAATTATGTCTGATGTTTAGTTCCACAGCCTGCCTGATGCTTCCTGTGGTCACCCCAGCCCTCCTGCTGGGCCTCTGCAGAGGCAGCTTACACCCGGACCTGTCCTTCTGCAGCATGCACCTGGGGACACCCCTTGGGGGTGCCCTTGGCATCCTCCCCTGCCCAGTCCCTCACAACCCAAGGCTCTCACAGTTCTTGGGGCTGCTCAGACCCTCTGCTGCCTGCCCCTGCTCAAGGGCCTTTTCTCCCACAGCGTGAGGGCTAATTTGCCTCTCAGGACTCAGGGCTGTAACTCCCCTTGCTCCCCTGGGGCTGCAAACCTCCCTGGAAAGCCCACAGCCTGGTGCCAGCCCAAGAGCAGGTGCCAGGGGAAGAAGGGCTGTTTCTCCAGGAAAGTTGGAGCTGGGCTTCCGTTGCTGACAGGCAGGCCCGACGGCATGTAGAAAGGCAGGACCCTGAGTTCCAGTAAAGTGGAGCTGCCTAGGCCAAGAGCAAGCATCCAAATGAAAGCAATTAATCTTAAAACCTGAAGTTAAACCGTTTGCAAAACAGATCTCTCCTCTCTGTGGTGGCCCTTCACTGCTCGACCTAATGGATTACTTTATTAATAATGCACTGTGCTTAAAAGCAAAAAAAAAAAATTTTTTTCTGACGATTCAATACTTCAGAAAGTCTCTTAAACCCGTTGCTACGGCAAAGCGATTGATATTTTATTATCTTTCAGAAGTGTAACATGAAAGCCCTGCAGCCCAGCAGAGCAAGAGCTTTGGTCCTCAGCAGCTGGCGGACCTGACTTCAACCAGAGGAGCCCCGGCCTCTTCCGACAAGATGCTGTCAGGTGGAGAAAAGGCATTGGGGGTGGTTAATAGGAGCCTGAGTTCCCGCTGCAGCCAGACAAAGGGTGCAGTCCGCAGCCCTGAGGAACACACCCCTTGGGGGCCCTGGGGACCAATGCTGACTCCCAGCCCAGACGGCCACCTGCTGGGAGGGCATAAGTGCAAGGAAGGATTTAGGCAGCAGGTGTGGGGGGAGGGTGAGTATATCCAGAGCCTTTCTCCCTCCCCCAACTGAAGGTACCACCTTCAAGGTTTCCTGGAACCAGGAGATGCTAGACTCCAATGGGGAGTGGAGGGTGGATTTTATGAGCAGAAAGGTTGCTTTTGGAAGACAGTTCTAGGCTGAGCAGGACAAGAATCAAATGGCTCCTCAGGACCTAAGCCAGCCTTCTTCCTTGTGCTGAGATGTGTCCCAGAGCTCAGTGACATCAACAGTACAGAGCACCATATGGTTTAGCCTGGACAGGGTGGGGGGCTTGTGGGGCAGTGCGAGCTCTCCTCCACAGGTCTGGCGAAGACTAGGGAAAATACATATGCCCAGGGTGTAGGCAGGAGACGGGCTAAAATGACCTCCAGAGAGCCATTCCCATTCAGGGCTCATCTGGAAACCTTTAGTATCACAAAGCCCGGGGCACTCTGGGTGCCTGCACAGAGTGCAAGACCCGAGGTGGTGGTGGTGGTGGCGTCGTCTTATTGGCGGGAGACCAGTCTCCCTGCCTGAGGCTGCCCACGTATAGGGCCTCGGTCTTCTGGATTTCTGGCTTGGGCCTGGGGAGCCAAGCATGCCAGACAATCTCGGCTAAAGACATACCCTGATTTCCACATGCTCCCCATGGTGGGAGTACCTCCAAACACCAAGGAAGGACCCTCTGCCCTGGCTCCTCATTTTACCAAGAGGGAAAGTGAAGAGATGGGCATGACTGGTCTGAGATTACACAGGGAGTTAGTGGAGAAAGGAGCTAAATCAAGGTCTCCTCCCTCCTTATCTGGCCTGACCCCAGACCCCTTCTTCTCTTTTTCAATCTGTACACAACTGCACCAGCCCAGCCCTCTAATGGCCCACATGGGGCTCCAGGGGAGGGGTCCATGAAGAGAGAAAAGCATACAGGAGATGGATGTCACACCCCAGCCAGACCCTGGACAATGGATTCTTTTGGCCAGAGCATTTAGTTCCCCCTCCCTCTCTTTCCACACTCACGCTGAGAAATGGCCTTGCGGGCCACAGGGCTCCCGCACATGCTACCCCCAGGCCAGATATTTTAAATGTCCCTCCCTGCTGGAGGTCTCAGAAGGTGGGAGGGGAGGCTAGGGGCATCAGCACATGGTGGCAGCAAAGTGAACATCCTGTGTGACCTTAAGTCACTTAACTTCAGATTTTCACCAAGTGACCATGTCAGTAGCACCACTGACCTGGAGGGCAAGAGGGCACAGACCTCTACTACTCACTAGTAGAGGTCAGAAGATGTCACTCTAAGAGGATTCCCGCTGACTCACAGAAAACCCACCTTCTCAGTTCCTTACCAGTAGAACCCAGGTGATGGCGTGGGTGCTAACAATTAAAATCACATCTCCCTCCCGACAACACTAACAAACTTAACAAGCCAGGTAACCTTCACCTACAGGGCAGGAGGGCCTGGGACAGCCAGGGAATGGCCCCTCTTGACCCTGAGGGCTGCCCTTGGGTCACAGGGCACCCCTGGTTTTACCCTCAAGGGGACTGGGTTCTCCAACCTCTCCTGCACATACCAGGACAATTACTGCAGGGCACTCCCAGTCAGGAAGGCTTTGGGGTGTGTGGGACCACCATGGGTCCCTCTGTTCTGACCTCCCGGGCGCAGTGAGGCTCTTGACCAGGGCAAGTCCCTGCCGCTCCTGCACTCGTGCTACTGGCCGGGAGCAGGACACTTTCTTCCTCTGGGCCAAACTCCTGCCTCCGATTTCAAGACAGGAAGACAGTGGGAATCACAGGAGGCAACCCTTTTTCTCACCGAGCTTTTGGGCAGCTGTCTCCCCGAGGGTCCGGCCGGCCTTTCCCCTCGCCTGCCGGGCACCCGGCGGCCACCGTCTTTCCCCGCGCGCCCGCTCTCCGCAAGCTCTGGAGTCCGATTTCCCGAAGCCACTGATTTGCTCGGCGCTCAGCGCCTCTCGGGTTACGCGGGCGGCGCGAGGCTGATGGCTGCGGTGAGAGGAGCAGCCGCAAAGACGAAAACGCTCTACGTGAACCACCGCTGCGCCGAGATCGGAGGGCAGCCGGAGCCTCCACGCGGCCCCGCAGAGCATCACACGGCCGGCGCACAGCTCGCCCTCCCGCGGTTCGGTCTGGCCTGTCCCGGCCCCGGGGCCGCGCAGCCCGGGGCTCCCTCATCTCCCCACGCCAGTCCCACTCGGTCCTCCCCCCGCCTCCGGCTCCAGCCCCAGCCCCCGGCGGACCGCCCGCCCGGCAAGCCCGGCACAGCCCGGCGTGTGCGCGCCGGTGTCCTGGCGTGTGTGTTCCCGCGCGCCGCGGCGGGGGGCGCGGGTGTGCGGGGAGTCGGGACCCCCGCCCGCCACCTACCGTCCTCCTTGTCCAGCACCATCATCTCGGGCGCTCCGTGTCCAGCCGAAGCTCGGCTCGGCCGGGAGAAGGGCGCCGGCTCCGGGCGCGCTTCGGCGGGGCGGCCGGTCCTCGGGCAGCTAGCGGGCTCTAATTACCCGCTTGCCCTGCTCTTAACCTAGATTGCACTCAGCTAGAATTACATTCAGGAGTGAAGCACTTCGCAGATACAAAAGCAGTCTCACCTACTTTTGTGCCTCAGAATTGCAAGGAACTATGAACTGCAATTTAGAGAGAGAGGGAGAGGGAGAGAGAAGGGGGAAGAGAGGATCAGAGCCGTTTCTTTGATTCTCACCTTCTAAATGGCTCAATTTGCCCAGTATAATCTGTCTTAATGTAATTGCATTTGATAGCTCATAACCCTGGCTCTGGCAACGACACAGCTTTCAGCCTCATAAAGTGTTTTCCCCTCGGATTTAATCTGAATCTCAATCTAAAATTATATTCAAAGAGATGGGGGAATCTCGGCGGCCGTCTCCCGCTGCCTTTCTCCCTCAATGTATGAGGTTTGCACTCCTGCTACTGAATAAATGCACACATTTCCCGAGGCCCCCCTCCCTCCCGGGTTAATGGGGAGTGGAGACGCGCGTCTGCCCGGCTCCGCAGCGCCGCCTGCAGGCCTGTCGGCCCCAACTCGGCGTGTGGCTCTGCTCAGGACCCAGGGTCCTCATCCCCATTAACTGCCTGGTGGACCACACCTGTCTGTCACTCCCAGCCCCTCAGCCTTGATTTTGCCCCCCTCCCACAGGGCAATCTTTCTCTGACCTCGTGCCCTCCCTTCCTACTTCCTCTGCCCGAGGTTTCTGGTTGCTTCCTGGATTGTTTGGCAAAATTAACCCTCTGCAGGGCACAAATTTTCCCACTGTCTGTCTTACAGCACCACCTTTACCCCAGCAGCCCCTCCCAAGAGCATCCTGACTCCATAGAGAATGGGATCCTGTCTCAACTTCTCTCTGAGCAAGCACAACATGGCCTTAAGGGTTTTTTTATTCCACAACTATTTATTGAGCATATACTATGCACCAAGCACTATTCTAAGGCCCTGGGGATATAGCAGTGAAAACAAAGATTCCTGCTATTGCAGAGTTGACAATTCTTGCTCTGTAACTCAGGAGGCAGGAAGGGAGACAGTGTTCATCTCCTCTCCCTCTGACCCCTGCTTCTCTCCCAGAGCCCTGGGTCTGGTGCCCAGGCTGCCTGCTCCAGGAAGGCCTCTCTTCCATATCAAGAGCATTATTTTCTTGACAGTACAGAGTTCCAGGATGGCATGAAAATCTTAATGGCTTTTCTCCAGACAGATGTGTCAGAGGCTCATCCCCGCAGTCACTTCTGAGGACTAGACCCAGGCAAGGAGAAGGAAGCTGGAGTCCCTGGAGGGGCAAAGGGCCACCAGTTGAGACTTCATCCCATCTCTGCCTATTACCAACAGTGGACCTTAGCAAGTCATTTTCTCTCCCCAGGCCTCAGTTTCCCTGTTTGTGAAGTGGGAGACCTGCTCTGCTATCTCCAAGGTTGCTGTGGGGACCAGAGGAGATAAAGCATGTGAATGTGCTTTGTGAACTGTGGCACCCCAGACAATGGAAGGGTACGTAGTGGGTACAAAGGAGACTTGGAGGCCAGGTCATGCCCCTTAAGCCCTGGGAGGCCCCAGTGCAGGGTGCTTGACTGGGGAGGGGGATGGGGGAGTGGTGCCGCAGCCTATGGTCCTCTGTCTTAGGCAGGAAAGCCAAGCTTTGAGAAAACAGAAGAGAGGCTGCTTCTAATGAGCTGCTTCATCCGCAGCTCAGAGAGCTTCGCTTTCCCCTTCATCTTGAATACTTAATCCTAATAGTCCTTGAGTATATTTGATGTTAAATATATCATTTTGCTCAGACTCACCATCCCTCAGGACTGCAAGCTTGATCGCTCCCCTGCCACTGCAGCTGAACTGTACCCTGAGGGTCTGAGGGAGGCTTTGGCACTGCTGCCGCCGGCACATTTAGTGCCAGCCCCTCACCCCAGCCTGAGTGAGGGGCCCAGACAGTGTAGCAAGCACAGGGTCTGACAGGCTGGCAAGGGGTAGCTTCTTGTTGTAGACACCTCTGTGCTACCTGGAGGTATTCACTCCACAAGGGCTACAGCCCTACTCCTGACCTCCAGGGTTGCTTCTCCTGACTTTCAGGGTCTGGTCCTGACCCACAAACCTGGACTCCATTAGCTGGGGCCACTTGCTCACTCTTTCATCCATGTGTTGTGCTCGGGACTCCGTCCCAACACCAGCTCTTCCCAGCCCCCAGGGTGCCCAATTAGCAGCCACACAGCCAGCATCCCTCTAGGGAGTCAGGGGCCTTGCACCCCACCCCAGGGACTGGTGCAGCCTTGGGGTACTGAGCAGGTGATCGGTGCTGTGTGTGAAGGGCTGGCTGCTTGTGCCCACAGGCAGCTCTCTCTGCAGCCCCAGTGGTGAACGCTGAGTTCCCACACTCACCTGGAGAAGTGCCTCTGCAGAGGCCTTCTGCTTCACAGAGCTACCCAGCAAGCCTTGGACAGTTCGGGTGACTTGAGCTCCCAGCCAGGAAGAGGCCTGCTGGGTTTACAAACCCAGACACGAGCCTGGCTCATCCAGCGGCCTCCCTCTCAGCTTATGGGTAATTGCTGTGCAGGCAGGTAACTCCTGCGCCCACGCTCACTCCTACGCCTCCAGGTCCAGGGGCACGCCCACAACACCAGGGTGCAGTCCTCGGATCCCCTGGGGCTGGGGGAGGTTGTCTGCACCTGACACATTCCACAGGTGATGAGCATATACTCTCACTTCCATACTGCCAAGAGTGCTCCAAAATGCCCTTGAAATGCCTCTGGGGACAGCAGAGGGAGGCCAGTTGATCAGTCCCCTAGGTTACGGTGAGGGAAGAGGGGGTGCTCCTGGCTGCTTTACAAAGTTTTTGTCGTTGTACCTGGCAGTAAAGTCCTGAGGAAGGATTCCTGCATCGGGGTTGGGGGTTGGGGGGGAGGTTGGAGACTTGGTGCCCGAGGGCCCAGGCAGACCAGATATTCCAGAACTCTTCAGTAGAGCCTGTCAGATGTGCCTCAGCCTGAGGGCCCTGCTCCCAACACAGTGCAGCTGTCTCCAAGATGGGGTTACAAGCTGGCCTCACAGGTGACACTCAAAGGGGTATTTGGAGTGACAAAGGCCATTTCCCTGTGGCCGCCACAGTTGACGGGACAGGGTGAATCTACAGACTTTGCAGAACAATCAGGATGCCTGCTGGCCAAGTTCAGATGCCCTGCCCTGCCCTGCCCCCTACTCACACAAAAGCAGCCCATGCACAGAGATTTGCAACCAGCTAGAGTGGAGAAGTACACGGTTGGCAAACTTTTCCTCTTTTGGTTTCTGGAAGCCCTGGACAGGCCTTCTAGGAAGCTACAGTTATAACTTATTAGGCTTTGTGGGTGCCTAGGCAGAAACTGCACTCCAGAAAACAAGTCTCCCCACTCACTTGATGAAGTCCAATCCACCCCTGCACAACAGCCCAGAGAAGGTTGTCGATATAGGCTGTCGACCAAATGTCCTAGTTTGCCCTGGGACTGAGGGGTTTCCAGGATCCAGGACTGTCAGTGATAAAACAGGGACGGTCCTGGGCAAACCAGGACAGTTAATCACCGTAGTGGGATGTGGTAGGGTGGGACAAGGGACTAGTGGGGCTGGAGAGAAAGGCCAGGCAGCCAGACCCTTCCCTGCAGACCAGCAGCTGCCTCCCAACCCCAAATTTCCCAGCCTCCTGCCTCAGGGCTCCATCTCCTGGGCACCAAAGAACTGCCCTAGCAACTGGCAATGATCCTTGGGCCAGCAGCGCTGTGAGTTCTCCTGAGAGACTGGTAGTTAGAATGGGAAGGGTGTGAGTTGGATCCAGGGGTGGTCCAGATTTTGGGAGAGCCAAGCTTCCTTATGCAACTGGGGCGGGGGGGGGGCGGTTTAAGAAAAGGAACAGTAGATCACTAATACAAATTACAACAGAAGGATTCTGAAGCTTAAAATTCATTAGCTTCAAGGTGAATCCGGCCCTGTTATCTTGGATATACGGCCCATCCACGGGCCCTAGCCAGCGGAGCACCTCCCAGCACGCTGGACTTGGGGAGCTGATGGCGAGCGTCCTCCCCAGCCCTGCCAGGGGTGAAGCAATGTCACCCATCCCGCAGCTATGAAGTTCCAGACCTGAGGGACCCCAGGACAGTGCCGGGTTCTCTGGGCATCCCCCTGGGGGAGTCGTTCCGCAGTCGGTGCAGAAGGGGGAGGGCGTGCAGATACCCAAGTGGGAGGCAGGGAGACTGGGGCCAGCGGGCACTGCGGGGAAGCCCGCGGCGCGGATCGGAGAGGCGCTCCCGTGTCTGCGAGGCGACAAGAGCCAGTGAGAAAGTTCCCGGCCCGAGCGTGCGGGGCTGGCGGGCTCGGGGTGGCCCGTGTGACTTCCTAATCCCGCTGAGAAGCCTCGGGGGCTGAGCCCGGCACCCCGACACACACCCGCGCGCACCTCCACCGCCCGGCTTCCGGGAAGCAGCCTAGCGGCCCGAGGCAGCCGGGAGCCGGGGGCGCTGCCGCCGCGCGGGGTGGCCTCGGCCGGGCCCGCGCCGCCGCCCCCACCCTACGGCCCGCGGGCCCCTGGGCACCTACCGTCCTCCTGGTCCAACACCATGGTTCCCCCCCCGGGCCGAGGACGCGGAGGGGCGGGCGGCTCGGACTCCGCCGCCGCCCGCCTGCACTGCTCCCGTCGGCCCCGCGCGGGCTCCGCGCCCGGCTAGCGCTGCCGCGGACGGGGGCGGACGGACGGGGGCGGACGGACGGGCGCCGGGAGCTGAGCCCAACGGACAGGGAGCTCGCGCGGGCGGGCGCAACCCGGGGGCGGGGCGGGGCGGGGCTGGGGCGCGTCCGCCGGGCCGGGATCGCCGAGCCGATCCGGCAGCCGCTGCCCAAGCCGGGCAGCCGCCGCCGCCGCCGCCGCGCGCCCTTCTCTGCGCGCTGGCGGCGCTCGCGCAGCCGAGTGAAGCCTGCGTTTCCCAGGGCCCCTCAGATTCCCCTGTTAATTAAATCAATTCATTATGCTCAGATCTGATTAGCGGCCCTTCCCCCCTTTGAATCAATTATTCAATACACAAACATAATTGCTTGGGCCAGAGGTGCCCGCCATTAGCTTATTTAACTCCAAGGACACTAATTACCCGCAGGGCACGGGAACTTTTCTCATTAATTCTGACAAAACACAAAAGCACAGCCAGAGTGTGTGCGTGTGAGGGACTCTGTGTGTGTGTGTGTGATCACATGCCAGAGTGTGGGCTGTGTGGGGTGGTGAGCCACTGTGTGAGCTTCAGCTGGGACTTGGGGGTGGCGGAATGTGTGTGATTTCGGGTGGGAGTGTGTGGGGTGTCGTTTTGAGTCTGTAACCCTGTCCTTGTGAGTGTGGGACTCCACGTGTGCGACTGTGAGTGCATTGGGCTGGGTGTGGCTCTGAGTCTGGGGACTGAGGGCGAGGGTCCGAGGCCCAGCGCAGGAATGTATGAGATTGTGCGAGTGCTTCTGTGTGTGGCTGTGAATGTGACTCCCTGGCTACTGTGGTAGGCACCCATCCCCTTTCCTTTTCGCCTAATTGCCTGGCCATTGCCCACTGCACGCTCAAACCCACAAGGGCAAGTGCAGACCACACAAGAGAAACCGGAAGAATCAGGAGGCGGTGCCCAGGCTGGGGCAGTGTCCCCCTCCCCCCATCACCTGTTTGTGCACCGACTGGACTATGCTCCCCCTCCCCCCAGTTATAAACCTCAGGTTCCCATCATCCCCTTCCCTGGCCCTCTCACTGCACATTCCTATACTTCCCCCATTCTCCAGCGTTTATTCCAAAGCCCTCCCCAGTCCCAGCTCACCCCCTCCCATTTCCACAAGTGCTTGATATCTAGGCACACCTCCCCACCCAACTCCACAAACCTTACTTCTTTGCCTCCTGTCTGTAAGGCTGAACGGAGGGTGTGCCTATGGTCGACCAACTTCTCCACATTTTACCTCCCAGGAAATCTCTATTGAGAGAGAGCCAGTGAGAGAGCCCACAGAGGCAGGGACACAGAGGGTAATTGATTCCCCCAAATTAGGTTTCTGCTTTCTAAAGACCGGTATTGTTCCTGTTCTCAATGTGCACAGAGGTATTGAAGATTTCCTTTTTGTTTCCTCGGGCAATGAATGAGCTTAATCCATTTGGCTTTATAAATCAGGAAACTAATATTCGCTCCTTCCATAGCCGCTTTTAAAAAAATTTAATTGGTGGGGGAAGCACAGCTTGTCACCCTTATGCTGTCCCCAAGCCCCCACTTATCAAAACACATTCTGATTGAGGGGTGGAGAGAGGGCTGGGGGGAAGGGAGGGCTCATCCTGATTCCTCCTGCCCTCCTCCATCCTTGCACATGGACCCACACAGTTCATATTGGGAAAAGTTTGTGAAATGATTGAATTAATTATATTCAATTCAGTAAAGAAAAGTGGACTGTTCAGAGGTACGCTTCAGGATGATCTCCCAAATCTGCTGCTCTCAGTCTCCCATGAGCACTGAATATAGCCATGCCACGACTAGGTCTGGCAAATCCTCCTCCTCACCATCCAGCACAAGCTGCTAGAGTCATCTTCCTGGTGCCAAGACCTGACCCTGCTACTCTCCTGCTCAAAAAGCTTCCATGGCTCCCCTTTGTCCATAAGACAAAGCCCTAACTACTTATCCTACCATTTCAGGCCCTTTGGGAGATCTGGGGAAGCCTTTGTAACAACCACTGCCCTTCACTTCAATTCAATTGCTATCTATTGATCTCCAACAACAATCTCACACTTCTGCCCCTCTGGACTGCTTTACTGTAATTGAACCCTGCAGGTTCTTGCTCTAGTGATTCTTCTCATGGCATCCCTCTGCTTAGAAAGCCCTTGCCCACCTCCCAAAGCCCTCTAAGGAAACATCTCCCCTACGTTTCTCTAAGTGAGTGTCTCTATGTGAAGTCTGGATTACTGAGTGGTATGTGGATTATTCCATTGAGCCCTGGAGTATAAGGTCAGCCCCTGAGGGCATAGTTTCAGCTCTCCTCTGGAGTGGAAGGACAGATATCATATGAAGAGTCTACACTGGGTCACTGGAGAAAATGGGAGCTGCAGAGGTAGGGGAGGGATTCAGATATAAGAATGGAGGCTCAGAAGGAAAGAACCTTGGGTACCATCTTTCCTCCCTCCCCAGGATCTCAGATGGCATGGGACCAGAACCCAGGTGCATGCTTCCTCTGGATCTAATATTTGGATCTCCATGCTGTTTAGTTCTCTGTGTTGCTGGGCATGGCCACTGCCTGGATTGGTGCCGGCTGTTCCTGGCACTAGGGCATCTGGCCAAAAGGACAAGAGGGGGCTGAAATTCTGCCCTCTCTCTGCTCTCCAAGCCATGTGCCTGACATGGGCTGCACCCACCAAAAGAGGGCACTTTTTGCTAATTTGCACAGAAGCGCCATGTGGACTAGTGTGGCCCTGCAATTGAGTGATCTGCTTGGCCAGATCTGACACTCAAAGAGGCCGGCCTGAGGGGTTGAGCACCCAGCCTCCTCTGCCCCCACCCTCACTCACACCAAGGGCCTGTGTGAGCTCTTAGAAGACCAGCCTCCTGGTTTTCATAGAGGAAGAGAAAATTCAGAGAGTTTAACCATGATGGGTGGTCAGGGATACTGAAACAGATGCCCAGCCCATCTCTGAATTTATATGGGCCCCAAGCACTGGTGAAGGACACTGAACTCAGTCCATGCCTGAGATTCAGACATGGACAGACCTACTGTAAGGATCAAGGTCCCCAACGGAAACCATGCTGGAGGAGAGACAGTGAGCTTCCTGAAAGGAGATCCTCATGGACATCTAGACTGAGTAGCAAGGCCTGGAGTTTGGAGGGTCAACAATTCCAGGTATGGCACAAAGCGAGGCCTGACCCACTTCCACCTGGCACTCCCATAGGAAGAGGGCAATGGTGCAGATGAGGAAGCAAGTCAGTAACGGCTTTACTATTGAAGCCTCCTCTGAAAGAGCTGGTCACTAGGAATAAAAGGTAACTGTAAAGAGGGACAAGAGCAACTGGGTCAGCAGCTCGGTGGCATTGGTGGCAGCACATGCATGCAATGGACGACAAGACGGCAAGAGTATTGGGGAGCAGCTCTAGTTATATGGGAGGCATCTGTATCCCTAGCCCATCAACCCTACCTCCCAACCCTGGGACTGAGAGAAAATGGCTTTATCCAGAACTCCAAATCTGATAGTGTCCAGAGGGCACTTGGATAACACATGTAAGCATTCCTAGAAGGTCTTACACCTTTTTGGAGAAGGGGATCCAGAAGAAGAGAATCAGAGCATGAGAATTTAGGGCTAATTGTTGTAAATGTGTAAGATCTGGTACCCAGCATAGGTATGGGCTCCATATTCCAACCTGTTTTAGCTATGTGACTGGCATGAAGGGAGAGGCTGTGGGAGCAGGAATGGGCCGGAACAGCCCCCACTGCCAGCTTTGCCTGGTGGGGGTGGAGATCAGCAGGAGACGCAAAGGGCATCATTAACATCAGGCCAACAAAGGCTTTGTTCCCACTGCCCCTCGCTGCCCGGAAGGTCTCCTGAAGCCACACATGCTCTCCCATGCTCCTGAACTTCTGTTTCATTTCTCTTCTTGTCTCCCCAACTGTCTGATTCATCCCCCTGCTCCACTGCAGTCTCAGCAGATGATGTCACCTCCTACCCTATGAGATGAGAGGTGTTAGACAGAAAGGCCCACCTCCCCCTGCCGAACACCTTCCCCTGGGGTTCTGTCCACGGCTGTTGGGGTGTGTAGCCCTTACTCAGGATTTCTCCTTTGAGTTCTACTCCAGTATTTCCAAATGTCCCCTTGATATTTCCACTTGGCTGTTTCAAAGGTATCTTAAAATTTAAAATACAAATTGAGCTCATGATTTTCTTCCCAAATCTTTCTTCATCTTGTTCCAGTAAACCAGCCACTCAGTTCTTAACACCAGAAATCTGGAAGTAAAGCAGAATTTCAACCAAGCCAGCAAAAGTAACCAAAAAGAAGTGTGTGTGTGTGTGTGTGTGTGTGTGTGTGTGTGTAAGAAACAGCAAATATATGGAATAAGATGGAATAAGTAAAGTATATCAGTATATTACACTAAATGTGAAGAGACTGAATTTCCCTATCAAAAACAGTTTGTCTAAGTTAAAACATAAAATATAGCCAAATGTTGTTTACAAGAAATATTCCCAAAACAAGGTGACAAAGAAGACTGAAAATAAAGCAATGGGCAAAGATACACCTAGTAAATGCAATCAGAGAGGGAGAAGGGACAGCAATATTAATGTCAAATTAGACTAATTTCAAGGCCAAAAGTATATACTGCTTGGTAATTAAGAAACACTCCCTTAAATTACTACTGGATCAAAAGTAAGATCAAAACTGAAATTATAAATCACCTAGTATAACAGCATACCATACAGAACTTATGACACACAGCTGTACTCAGAGGAAAAAATATAGCCTTAAATGCTTTTTTACTTTTTCTATATATTTATTACAGTTATAACAGAGGTCTTTTAAAATAGTTGCATCTGGGCTTCCCTGGTGGCGCAGTGGTTGAGAATCTGCCTGTTAATGCAGTGCACACGGGTTCGAGCCCTGGTCTGGGAGGATCCCACATGCCGCGGGGCAACTAAGCCCGTGAGTCACAGCTACTGAGCCTGCGCGTCTGGAGCCTGTGCTCCGCAACAAGAGAGGCCGCGACAGTGAGAGGCCCGCGCACCGCGATGAAGAGTGGCCCCCGCTCGCCGCAACGGGAGAAAGCCCTCGCACAGAAACGAAGACCCAACACAGCCAAAAATAAATAAATAAATAAACTTAAAATAGTTGCATCTTAAATGCTTTTAACATTAGAAAAAGACTAAAAGAAAATTTAATTAATATTTAATCTAAGAAATCAGAAAGAGAACAAAGCCAAAAGAAAATAGATGAAATTAACAAAGTTAAAAATCAGAAATTAATTCAATAGAAAATAAACAAATAATAGAAAAATAATTAAAAGAAAAAATGAAAGTCCAACCCTGGTTCTTTGAAAAGACCAACAAAATAGATAATTTTTTTCAGGCAAACCTGCTTAAGAAAAAAAAGAAAGCAAAAACATACAATATTAGATATAAGAAAAGAGGTATATCACAGGTACAGGAAAGGTTAAAGAATTATAACAATAATGTATGTAAGCCTATGAAAATAAATGTGAAAACCTAGACAAAATAGATGATTTCCAACCAAAGTAGAAAACTGTGAAAAATTGAGCACAGAAGTTGATATCCTGAATAGGCCAATAGCAGAAGATTTGTTTTTTAACGAAAACTCTGCTATTAAAACATTACAAGATACCACATGATCCAGCAATTCCACTCCTGGGCATATACTCAAAAGAATTGAAAGCAAAGACTTGAAGACATAGTTGTACACCCCTGTTCATAGCAGCATTATTCACAATAGCCCAAAGGTGGAAGCAACTCAAGTGTTCATCACTGGACAAATAGGTAGACAAAATGCTGTATATATATGATGGAATATTACTCAGCCTTAAAAAGGAAGGAAATTTTGACACATGCTACAACATGGATGAAACTTGAGGACATTATGCTAAGTAAGGTAAGACCATCACAGGAAAACAAATACTACATGACTTCACTTATATTGAGTTATCTAGAATAGTCAAATTCATAGAGACAGAAAGTAGAATTGTGGCTGCCAGGGGCTGAGGGAAGGGAGAAATGGGGAGTTTTTGTGTAATGGGTATAGAGATTCAGTTTTGCAAGATGAAAAGAGTTCTGGAGATTGATTACATAACAATGTGCATGTACTGAACCCTACGGACCTGTACACTTAAAAATGGTTGAGATGGTGGATTTTATGTTTGTGTATTTTACCATAATTAAGAATAAAATTAAAAATATCTCAAGCCACAGATTATAGTAAAAATGAGGTTTATATAACCTTTAAAAACAGGTGATTTTTTAATGTTACCTAAACTATTTCCAGACAAGAGAGAAAGTTGGAAAGTTTCTTGGTTTGTTTTATTAGCTAGCATTTTCTTAATTCCCAAAACTTATAAAGATTGAACTAAAAAAGGAAGAAAAAAATCACAGACCAGTTTGAATGAGTGCAAAATTTGAAATAAGATATTAGCTACTAGATATGGGAAAAGTATCAAAAGTTTACACCATACAAAGAAGGGTTTATTTTAACACCAAAAACATAATTCGGCATCAGGAAATCTATCAATATAAGTCAGTGCATCAACAAATGAAAGGAACAAAATATGATTATAGTAATAGATGCCAAAGATCATTTGATAAAATTCAGCAAATATTGCTAATAAAATACAAAACAAAGAAAAATAGAAGAAAATTACTTCAATTTGATAAAGACTGTTTACCAAAACCCAATAGCAAATATATGACATTCAGAAGCTATTTCCAGAAATTGGGAACAAGACAAGATGCTCATTATCATCACTAATGTTTAACATTTTTTGGAGATTTTAACTAATTCAATAAGACAAGAAGATAAACTAATCGGAATAAATAGCTGATTTTTTTAAAAAAGACAAGAACATGTTTGCTTACAAATGATGTGATTGTATATCAAGAAAATCCAATAAAATTTAGTTTAAAAGCTACTAGAATTAGTTAGATAATTGGGAAGGTGGCTAAATACAAGGTAAATAGAAATCTATAGGTTTTTTTTCTCAATGCAATGATATAATAGAAATGGAAATGACAAAAAAGATCATTTGCAATAGTGACAAAACTGTAAAATACCAAGGAATGATTTTAAAACAACAACCATCACAAAGATAAAGTTCTTTGAAGAAAGTTATGAAATCATATTGAAGGACATATAACAAGATCTGAACTTATAGAAAGATAGCCATGTTTCAAAGAAAAGACCTATTCTCATAAAAAGCGAATCCTTTCAAAAACAGATTTAATGCAATTTCCATTAGAATCCCAAATTAAAAGTACTTTAGAAGTGTAAAAAATTAATTTAAAGTATACTTGAAAAATAAATATCTGAGGCTAGTTAGGAAAACATGAAAAGAAAGATTAGTTGAAGGGAAATTGCATTATTAGATAATAAAACATACTGCAAAGCCACCGTGATCTGAACAGTACAGGATTAAGCTAGGAAGAGACAAATAGATCAGAGGAACAAAGAGCCAATAAATAGATCCAAATTAGAAAGGAATTTAATATATGATAAAAGTTTCAATTCATCAGAGAAAACAAATAATAGATGGTACTACTATCTGAATAAACAGTTCTCTAAGGAAGATATACAAATAAGACAATAAGCACCTGAAAAGATGCTCAACACCATTGGAAATGCACACCAAACCACAATAAGATACCACTTCACACCCACTAAGAAGCTAAAACCAAAACGTCAGATAATAAAAAATGTTGCTGAAGATGTGGAGAAATTGGAACTCATAACTGCTGGTGGGAATGTGAAATGGTGCAGCCACTTTGGAAAACAGCCTGGTAATTCCTCAAAATCTAAACATGGAGTCACCATATGACCCATTAATTCCACTTCTGGGTATATAGACAAGAGAACTGAAAACACGTCCACACAAAAATTTGTACAGTGATGTTTATAGCAGCATTATTTATAATAGCCAAAAGGTGGGAAAAAACCAAATGTCCATCAACTGATAAATGGACATTACTGGGCCATAAAAAGGAATGAAGTACTGATACACGCCACAAAATGGATGAGCCTTGAAAATGTTATGCTGTGTGAAAGAAGGCAGTCACAAAAGTCTACATGTTATATGAGTCCATTCATTCAAAATGTCAAGAGTAGGCAAGTCATAGAGACAGAAAGCAGATGAGTGGGGGTAATAGTGGGATGACAGCTAAAAGGTACAGGGTTTCTTTTTGAGGTAATGAAAGGTTCTAAAGTTGACTGTGGTGATTTACCCATCTATAAATATACTAAAATGCATTATATTGTACGCCTTAAATGGGTAAATTGTATGGTATGTGAATTATATCTCAATAAAGCTATTTTTTAAAATGGTGCTGCCATAATTGGTTATCCATCTGGAAGAAACAAATGGGATCCCTACCCACTCCCATAAAGATTATGTTCCAAATGGGTTAGAGATTTTAATACAAAAATGAAACAATGAAAATATTAGAAGAAATTTAAAGGAAAAATGGAATAGATTTGGATAATGAAAACATGAATAAATTTGGTGGGAGATATCTGCAAGAGTAGCAAAAGAAAGGACAGACATTATACTAAGTTAATTTTTAAAACTTTGATGGCAAAAGATACCATAAGCAAAGAAAAAAGACAAATGATTTACCAGAAAAATATATGCAACATATAAAACAGTAAAAGGGAAAATGTCGTATATACAAAGAGTTTCTATAAATTGTAAAGAAAAAGACAAATGCCCAAGAGAAAAATGGAAATAGGGTATGAACAGGCTGTTGTGGGAGGAGGAAATCTAAATGGCCAATAAAATGCTTACCCTCATTATTGTTTAGGAAAATGCAAATTAAAGCAAAATAAGTTTTCATTATTTTAATTCATCAGATTGGAAAAAAAAATTAAGAGTAAATTTAAGGTCTGCTAGAAATGTGAGAAAATGGGTGTTCTCATTTGTTGCCGAGCAAGTCATCAGGCACTATCTGTTACAATCTGGGGCAAGTAACCTGGCGCTATTGATTAAAACTAGAAATGCACATACCTTTTGCCCCAGAAATTCTCCTTCTGGGAATATATCTTACGGAGGAAAATCACCCGTATTTAAGGATAACCTTATAATGTCAGCATTGTTTGTGGTGGCAGGAAACTGGAAACTATCTGATATCAATGTCACTCAATGATCAAATAAACTGTCGTACAGCCCAGCTGTAGAACATCATGCAGCTGTTAAAACGGGAGTGAGACCCACAGCTATGGAATTGCGAAGGGTGTCTGTGATGTACTGTTAAGCGAGAAAAGTAGGTTGCAGAGTAAGTAGCAAGTAATATCCCATTTAAAAGAAAACCTCTCTCTGCTTAGATGAACACAAAGGCAAGATGTGCAAGGCTGCTCCTGTTCAGGCTGTCAGCAGGGTGGCCTTAGCAGGTGAGAGTGGAAGGCGGGAGTTAAGGGCAAAGTACCCGACTTTCTTCATTGTGTACCTTTAGAATCTTTTCATTACTTATAATGAATAAGTAACTTGTAATTTTTAAAAATTTAGAAATAAATTGGAGTCATTTATGACACTCCCTCCAATCACATAGTCACCACGACCGCACTAGTCTGAGGGACCATTATCTTTTGCACGCTGCTGCAAGAGCTTCCTGCCAACCTCCCCGCATTCACCCCGAGGCCCACTAATACAGCCTCCATACCCCGTATGCAGCCAGGAGATGTCTTCAAAATGCAGATCAGATTTTGTCGACCAACCGTCAGAGCTGTAATGGCTCCCCGTTGCTCTCCGCAGAAAGCCCCCATCCGCAGCCTGTCCCTTGGCTCTGCACAAATAGGGTCTCCTGAAGCACCTCCCATCACGGGCACCCACCACTTGCTCCCACCTGCAGTCGCTGCCCTTGTCACTGTCTGAACCACTGCTTGCCTCAGGGCCTGCAGGCTCGCTGTTCCATCTACATGGAATGTTCCTCATTTGGACCACCTCTTGCTCACCCCGTGGGTCTGGGATTTAATGTCACTCTCTTCGTCAGGGTGGCCTCTCCCCTCCAGACTAGGTTAGATGTCCCTCTTACAGTCTGGCAGGGCCCTCTGCTTTTCCTCCATAGCTCTTATCACAACGATCTAGTTAATTACATAGTTATTTGTATACTTATTTGTGTGAGGGGGATAAAAGAAAAACTGTTAAGTTGTGAGTGTTTGCATCTTCTCTTCCAACCCCCTGCTTTGGGGGAGAAATGGGTCAGACAAGAAGGCCCAGGGGTCTAACCCAGCTCTGAGATTCTGAACTTGTCCTTGCCCTTCTCACAGCCACCACCCTAACCACAGTTGGGAGAATCTGTCTCCTCAAATATTTCCCTCCACTCTTTTATCTATCTAGTCATCTAGCTTGTTCTGAGAACTGGTGATGACAGGGCCCTCTGCGGTGCTGGTGAGCTTGCAGTCTTCCCCGGCAGTTCGAGTACGGCACACTCAGTCTCCAAATGGCTTTCTTCTGCACCTCCCACCCATCAGAGATCCTCACCACGGGGGGGTCCTGGAGCCCCACTGTCCCCTCTGAGGTCACAGCCACCCCAGCAACCAAGCTCCAGCCTGATCGGCAGCTTCAGAATCCCAATCCCAATCCCAATCAGAATCCCGAATAATCATCCTGCATGATTAGGGGCCTCTGCTCCCTTTCCCGTCCTCCTAATCACCTGTCCACCGAGGGCTGAAGACCTGGAGTGATCCTGGGCTGGGTCTCCGAAGCCGGGCATTCCCACGTACTCGTGGGGCTGGGGCTGGTCCCAGAGCTTCATGGACTCCTGCTGACCGGCCCATGGGCTGAGCACTGTGATTCAGTCCCAGAGAACAGACAGTTTCCCGACAAGCTTACCAGAGTGAACACAGCCACATGCAGGTGGTCCCCTTGGAGCTGCAACCGCATGTCCCAACAGCACACGCATCCCAGAAGCCGTCCTCCCGATGCTGCAGGCAGGGGCCAAGGTACATGAACCTGATGGGGAAGCGCTCCTGGTCTGCTTCCTCCAGATTCTATCTAGTGGGGTCCTTCTGTCCTACCCCTGCCGCAAATTGAAGAGGCCCAAGGGGTTCTTTGTCACGCTCAGCCTGTCTGAGAGGCCCCACCAGCTCCCAAATGATACAAGTTTGGAGAAAAACCCATCACCCTGGAAGCACCTAGTCCTCTATGGCTGCTGCTACCCAGGACCTGCCTGGGTTTCTCCAAGCCAGGCATTGAGCCCTCACACTTGGGCCCCTTCTGTGGTCAGCCATAGAAATATCTGAGTCCTGTCAGGGCTGCAGGTCACAGTCAGCCACGACTCAGGGCCTGCACTAAATATGCCCCAGCCCAGCAGACTGAGTCACCCACAGCCTGGAGACCGGCTGCTAATTCAGACCCTCAAGGAGCCTGCGGTGCTGCCCTGAGGCCTCTCAGACTTGGTGCTGACTGCTCAGGCCTGGATCCTGATGCAGGTTCGCACACTACTTCATGCAGATCTCAGGCAACTTCCCCTTCCCGAGCACGGCCAACTGCTGTTGGTGTCCCCAGCCTCCGTTCTCCGCTCCCTCCGGGGCAGCTGCCCAACTGGAGACTCTTTCCCAGCTTCCCTTGCAAATAGGTGTAGACAACTTACTATTCTCATCTGTAGGCAGGAGAGATATGAGCTACTTTTCCCTCTCTTGTGTACAAGGACGTTGCTTATCCAGGGCTTCCTGTCTTCCCCCCCTTCCCATAAGCTAGAATACAGACATTCCAATATCCAGATTTGACTGTGCAGGTGACAACACCAGAAAGGATGCAGGGAAACAAAGTGGAAGGAAGCTGGGTCCCTGAGTGACCTTGTAGAGCAGCCCTGACAACCTGAGCTTCTTACCTCCTGTTATGAGAGAGAGAAATAAAGTTCCATCTTATTCAAGCCATCACAGTTTGAGGTCTATTACAGCAGCTTCGCCTTTCCCCTAATGAATACACTGAGCCTGATTCCCCAGCAATAAAATGGTTTCTTCAAGTTTCAAGTTTCCTATTCCAGACTTTGCTTTGCCAGGACTTTGGTTTCTAGGAAGCTGTCGAGAATGCTCCCTTGGCCTGGAGCAGACCCTTGCTATATGTCCTGCTTCATCCTTCCTTCAAGAAGTTCCCTGATGGTCACATAGGGCCTGACCCTGGGACAGATGGGGGAAAGGATATGCAGAAGTATATCTTTTTAGCTGAGGGCATAGCTGGAGCAGGAGTCAAGGCCAGCGGGGTTAGTCTCTGTCTTAGGCTGCCTAGACATCCCTGGTCTGAGCCTAGTTAGGTGTTCATCCTGACCCTACCCTTGGCTATTTTGGCCCAGCTGCTCCAGCTGTGGGGCCTCGTGCAGTCCCCACCCCTCACTCACCTTTTCTGCTGATTCTAAGCCAGATTCTCTGAACTTGAAGATGTGACGG